>NC_092437.1:1868125-2203598 GCF_036169615.1 Heliangelus exortis
TTGAATTCATCAATACGTGAAGTCAGCAAATTCTTTCTGCCAAGAATTTAATCAGAGTGAGCAAGAGATGGGATATTTGCATGGAACTGCATCCTCCCTCATCAGTCAGACCCAAAGTTCACACCAGAGGCAGGCACAGAACCAGGGCACAGAACCAGGGCAAGCAGTGGTGCTGCTCTCACAACACTCCCTGCCCTGGCATCCCTGCCCTTTGGATATCAACTCATCAGCCAAATCTAAAGAGTGTACTGGGATGGGTACCAAGCCTCAGACAAAATTTCCATGGGCAAACAGGGCAAATTAACCCCCATCTTCCAACAACAAGTTTTTCTTGCCAGTTCCACTGCAGCAGCTGGCTTTGGCAAAAGGAAAAAAATGCCTTTTCTGAGGCCTGGCCCTGCATCAGCTCAGCACTGCCTGTGTCCTGGCAGACTGCTGGGATCACTGGATAGAGAGGAGAGGATTACAGGCAGTGGAAACCATAAATCCACAGGCACTTACCCAGAGAGGAGCTTGATCTTTATGGCACCGAGAATGCACAGGCAGTCTTCAATGATGACCTGGACTGTGCCCGACTCAAAATTCGTGCATTTAATGTTTGCAGTAATGTTCACATCCACTAAGATGTCAATTAGATCTGAAAGAAGGCCAACCAGGCTGAAAAAAGTAAATGGGTTGAACAGATTTCATCTCTCAGCCTCTAACTGGAGCAACTCAGCAAATCCAGAAGCAGCAAACTGTGTCTGCATCCCCTGCACTCCCTTACAGATGCCACAAACACCTTTTGGTGCCTGCTCTCTGGCTTTGGTGCAGGGTAATAAAACACCCAGAAACCCATAGAAGATGCAAAATGTTGCACCCCAGGAAGCCCGTGGGCAGGAGCTTCCCCTTCCACAGCCACCCAGAGCCCCCCACTCACCAGTTGCCACTCAGCTCCAGCTTGGCAGTGACAGTCAGCTGGACCCCGATGCCAGGCAGCAGCACCACAGAGAGCCTGGGCAGCCGAACCTTCACCAGGTGGAGCCTGCAAACAGCAGCAGCAGCTGGCAGAGGGGGCAGCAGCCTCCAGGAGCTGAGCAGCTGCCTGCACTGAGGAACCTGCAGCTCCCACAGCACCACAGCCTCCTCCAGCTGGAGGTACGAGCTCCCAGGTGAGAGTCAGAGTCTGCAGCTGGCACCCAAAAGAAGGCAACCTAGAGCCAGCCTGGGCTGGAGGGCAGCCTGGCAGAGCCAGAGCAGGCAGCTTTTCATCTCTGGGGCCCCTTCCTCTCTCCCTGTGCTGTCAAGCATCTCAGACACCACCAGTAGCATCAGAGCCCTCATTCTGCATCTGCATCCATAACCCACAGCACCCTTCAGCACCCACCACACACAAACCTTCCCTCAGGATGGAATTCGAGAATCAAAATAAAGAGAGGATAATTACTGGGGACAGCCCTGCCAGCTGCAGCTCAGCTTTGTCCCTTCAGCACTGCTGCCCAGGGAGCAGCCCTCACTCTGCACTTACCCCGTGATGCTGGTGGGAGAGGACAGCAGCCCCCCATCACCCATGATGTTTGGGAGCACGAGGCCCTGGAGGTGCTGCTGGAGGAGCCCATTCTGCAGGATGGCATCAGAGAGCACTGGAAAACATCTCTGCATGAGCACCTGCAGCCATCACCTCTCTGCACTCAGATGTCTCCTGGCAAAGGAGTCACACAGCAAAGCCCCCAGCCCCCCAAAACTCCTAATAATGTCCCCAGCTGTCTCAGTGCAGTCAAATCACCCTGACCCAACCAGGGCTCTCAGAAGCTCCAAGCAAGGTCTGCAGCCCTGGGAAACTATAAAATAAAGATGAAAACATGCAGGTGGTTTCATTACCCCTCACAGCCCCACGTAGTTTTCCAAACAAACACAAGCCACGTTTTGTAGTTACCATTCTGCATGGCCCTGGGGCTGACAGCACAGGACAGACCAGACAGGACTTCCCGAGAGGGGGAGAGGAGGCCACAGAAAAAGATGATCCCAAAAAGCTTCCACATCTTCATCTCCAGATGGGACTCTGGCAAGGAAGACAACAGAGGGAAAAGTGGGGGGGAAAGCCTCCAAGAACAGGTCCCAGTGTCCTGAGGAGGGAAGAGCTGGAGCAAGAAATTCCTGCTACTGAACTCAAGTAGGATGCTGTTCCAGCCTGGGGTTCAGGGCCACACACACATGGACAGATTTCAAGTGTGGGTCAATAAAAGCCCTTTCCTGGCCCCTTGTGAATTGCCCTGAATACCCAGAAATCACAACTCCTTTCCCCCTGAACTGCCCTTTAAGCTGCAATTTCCCTATCCCTCGGATGAAAACTTCCACATGTTTGGTAAGGGTCTTTCCAAGGGGAGCACCTGAGGATTATTCTTGTTCTTTCTAGCTTTCAAAAGCAATAAACTAAAGCTCAGGTGATAAAAATAAGCCAGCTATAAAGTTATAATTTAACAATTATGAAATGACAGACATGGAGGATGAGGAGCTCGGCTCACAGAAGAATCTCAGGCTGAAGCAGCCAAGCCCCAGACACCCCCAGAGCACCCCCAGAGCCCCCGGGTGATGGGTGCCACCCTGCACAGCTCCACCAGCCCAGGCTGTTACCTGCACCAGCTCCACCTGCCTGGGATGGGCTCTGCTGGAACCTCCCGAGCCTCTGAGTCCTTCTCCTCTTTTTTTCCTGCAGCTGAGATGGGAGCAGTCGCCCTTATATAAAAACTGCCACGAGCAGACACACCTTTTCCTCACAGCCTGCAGGTGCCCTGAGCAGGCATCCCTCTACACCCCTCTGAGCACCACCCTGCTGCCACCTCCTGTGATTTACAGGGGAAACGTCACCCCTGCTGGACCTGCTGCCAGCACCCGGGGTCATCCCTGGGGGCTCCTTTCCCCCCACGATCCATTCTGCCTCAAAAAGGTGCCCTGGGATGGTGGGGAGCCCCATGCTCTGAGGAAACTCATTTTTTAAGGAAATCACAAGAATTACTGAAGCATCTCAACCGGACAGGGGTGCCCGAGAGGGAAGGCAGTGCAGGGAGCAGATGGGCACAGATTCAAGGAGGGTTAGAGTAGGAAACAATCTCCTTTTCCCAACCCTGAGGAGCTGTGGGACTTAGAGTGCTCATTCCTGTTTTGAATGCAACACAGGAAAAAGCCTTCCATGACCAAAGGCAACCTGGAGAAGGCACAGACACCTAACAGATGCTGGCTTTGTGAAGCTTCAATTTAATGTCAGTTGCATCTGTAAAGGTTGTCATGACTTGACTGTAAAAATATGAAGTTGTACTGGAATGTGTACAGCCAACAATAACTATAAGTTTGAATAAGCAACGCTGCTGCTAGCTGAATGAGCCAGGGGCAGCAGAAACACCTATTTCAGTGGAAAATCTCATCCTACAGGAATGAAAATATCCCTCAGTGGAGGCCTTGGCCAGGCTTCATGGAAGTTTCCATTGTGCAGGGCCCTGGGAAGATCTTATCTGGGGACTTTGTTCAGATCTGGTCATCCATGGTCAGAGGGATGGACCCAGAGAGAAAGCAGGCAGCAAGGGGCTGGGAGATGGCTGGGAACCAGAGAGGGACCTGGTGGAACAAAGAGCAGAGATAGCATCAGTGCCCAGAGGAGAGGAGTTTTCCTGCAACAGCAGCAAAGTGCTCTAGAAGGTCCTTCAGCCCTCCCATCCCAGGGATGCTGCCTGAGCTCCTGTCTCACTGAGCACACACTCAGCCTGCATGGGGACCCAGTCCAGAGCAGGGAATGAGCCCAGCCCAGCCCCAGGGGATGCACCCAGCCCCTCCAGGGAGGCTGGAGCAGGGGAGCAAAGAAAAAA
Source organism: Heliangelus exortis (assembly GCF_036169615.1). Taxonomy (NCBI): domain Eukaryota; kingdom Metazoa; phylum Chordata; class Aves; order Apodiformes; family Trochilidae; genus Heliangelus; species Heliangelus exortis. Next base: position 1,871,965 of record NC_092437.1, read on the forward strand.
AATCATCTCCATCAGAAATGCAGATCAGCATAAATGTCCACAGTGGAACGTTCAGGAGACTGCTCCACCCTCAAAGAGGCTCCAGGACTCTTCCTGCAGGCACTGAGCACCCTCAAGCAGAGCTCCTGGGGGGCTGCTCACAAATCCCCACACACACAGAGGGGATCATCCCCCAGCCCAACAGCAAGAGGAAGACTTCTGCCTCCTGCCTTCCTCCCTGCCTGCCACACACTTGGTGCCAGCAGCAGCTCTGGGCTGAGCAGAGCATTTCACACCCTGCTGAAGATTTTTCTTCTTGCTGTGGGGGTTTTCCCTCAGTCACCTCCTCTGCCTCCCTGGCACCCACCCATATCTCATCCCCTCCTTGCAGCAGTGATTTGGGTGTCACTTACCAAGGGGCTGAATTCAGTTCTCCAGTGAGAAGGGAATATACACTAAAATGAAGCATGGCAAGAAATGCTGGGAGAGATGATCACAACAGAAATGCTGGGAAGCAGAAGGATTTCTGGAATGACAAACACCTGCAGGGGAAGGTGGCTCCAGAGCTGCCTCTGACATTCTGATCTGCTCTGGGTTTGCTGCTCAGGAAGATGGCAGCTCAAAGAGCAACAGGAACATTAGAAGAGTAACATTAGAGTAAATAAATATTGTAATTCATTAAATATTATTAAGTTAGTTAATATTTTTCTCTACCATTCAGAACTACAAAAGCTTAAGGAAAACTTAGAACTGCATGCATCTCAAGCAAGAATGTTGAGCAACATTAAAGGACCAAAAGAAAAAAAAAATCAGACTTTTTCCACTATTCTGGAGAATGTTTTTATGACAAATAGTGGTTTTGAGGCATTCTAGAGCCTTGCAGGCTATAGGAACATAAAATTTCTTCATTGTTATGTAGCAAACAAAAGGAGTAAACTCAGCCTGTAAAACTTCTTAACAGGCAAATAGTAATTCCTTAGTAAGAGTATGAATTAACTGAATCCTCTCTCCTGAGGTGAAAAAACGAAAACTGATGAAATACACCCAGTGACTGAGCTGCCTGGAACAATTGTCAGGCTGTCCTCCTGCAGGGACACCTCCTGGGGCTGAGGGATCACTTCCAGCAGGGATGAACCAACCATCAATGAAACTGCTCGGTTTGGATATGGATACAAAGCAACCTTCCCAGAGTCAACAAAAAGGAACCAGGAGAAAGGAGAAACTGGCACAGCAAACCTCAGACTGATTGAGACTGAAGGAAAAACACTGGGACAGGAAGGGAAGGGGAATGAAATCAGTTTTAAACAGCTACTGCACCCAGGCTGTGAACCTCCCTCCTGGGTTCTCAGCTGCTGAAGTTCAGCTTTAGGATCAGTTTTCCCCACCTGGCACTTTACAGGGAATGCACCAAGGATGGCAACACCAATGGGTTTGTCAAAGGGGTTTGTCAAAACACAAGTTAAAATCACCCAGAAAAGAGCTGGGGGAGGTGGGGGGGGGTGAGGGGGTTTAGAAACAACTGAAGAATCAAACCCTTGAGGTTTTTTTGGGTCTGGACTTTGGGACTCTCAGACACCCCCAGTCCTCACAGCCAATTTCCAGCTGGTTTAGCAGCTTCCACTGTCCGGGCAGAGCAGCTTCACCAACACCAACCCCTCCTCCCAGCCCTGCCAAAAGGATCCCAGGCTCAGACTGACCCAGGACTCCTGCTCAGAGCCTGTGCCAGGGCTGGTGGCATCACCCCATCACCTGGGCAGACGTCAGCAGCATCCCCACCACCTCCCCTGGTGTCTGATCTCTCACCCGTGCAGTTTCCTACCTGGGGAACCTGTGGAACAGAAACAAGCTCAGGGAAGGGCCCCACGGAGAGCACAGGCAGGAAAAAAACAGGGAGAAAAACATGAGACTGGTGAGGACAACAGCTCTGAGGAGCTGCTTGTGAAAAGCAGGGAGGGAGCCCGGGTGGTTCTGCAGTGCTGAGCACAAGCAGCAAGACAGGGTAAGATAACAACAAATCAATGTCTCCAGAAATATTAGAGACAGGAAACTTTCTGCTTCTGAGATCAGAACTGAAGTAGAATGAGTGCAATATTATCAGCCACAAAAGAAAGAAAAGGAAAAAAAAAAAAAAAAAACACCTTGCAGCTTGACTTTTTTCAGGCCAGGTACAGTCCAGGTGTCTCAGAGCATCCTCCCCCACCCGGCCCACACCAGCTGAGCTGAGCCACTTGCCAGAAATGCCCCGATGCTCAGAGGCCTGGTCAGGGCAGCAGAAGGGGCTGTGACCTTCCCGTGGGACTGCTGGGAGCCCCCAGACACACCCCGTGGGGTCAGTGCCCCACGTTTGGTGTGGGTGGCTGGAGGAAACCCATGTGTCTGCACAGTGCCCCTGCACCCGTGCTGCCTGTACACACCTCAGCCCGTGGCAGCCTGGACTTCTCAGTGATGCAAGGTGCACTTTAAAGTCAAATTTAGTCCTATATTTTAAACAAATGAATCCCTTTCCTGCTGTCTTCCCATCACTTCTAATCTCTTGCACTGCGAGCACTGTGAATGCCTCAATTTCTCCTCAGTCTTCATTCTTCCAATTTATTTTTTGCCTTCCTTCCAGCCTGGAAAACGGATTTCTGTCCATTCCATTGTCTCGGAAAGTGTCAGCTACATGGTGCCAACAGAGACCTCTAAAATAAAGACAGCTATTTCCATTTAACTGAAGGAGAACAACACAGGCTCAAAGCCATGTTTCTGTCTTGCCTCAGGTTTGGAGAAGCTCCACTTTACAAAAAGAACAGCAATAGTGAGTGAAATTGTCCTTGGTCATCTCTATTAATCCCTGGAAAGAATTAGCAGCAGCCTTATATTACAGAAATACATCTTCTGTAAGTAAAGATTTTAGGCTTTCTGTCTTATTCTCAGCTTTTAATAGAGACTTGACATGGTCTCTTTGGACACATCGTCAGCACAGGTGGCAGAATTAGTGCCGTGCTTTGTCCAGGCATCCCTCGGGGGATAAATTACAGCCTCAGCAAAGAGTCAGGAGTTTGGAGTCAGCATTATGTAAATAAATGCCTAATTCTAGGGAGATACCAACTGCTCTAAAGAACCTGCAGCTGAAACAAGAGAGCAAGTTCATGTTAAACAAACCTCGCTAATGAGTTAATTATCCTGATGAGTAGGACCCGGGTCTAACTCGGCCCTGTGCTGTTTCACTGCCATCCTTGCTCCGGTGTTGGTTGGAACCTGGATCCTGCCTGAAAACACCGCGTGACACCGACAGGAGGAGGCACGAAGGCCTCAGAGGAGATGGGGCTGGGGCAGGACCGCCGTGCCCTGCAGCGAGCACCGGCCAGAAGCCCCCGGTGAGGCGCAAGAACCGGACCCGAACACGAAACCGAACCGGCGGGGCTAAAACCTGTGGCGAGAGGGCAGCGAGCGGGGTTCTACCGCCCTCCGGTGGCCCAGCGCGGAACTGCAGCCGGCAGCCGCTCCGCGGGGCAGGGACCCCCGGGACAGGGACCCCCGGGACAGGGACCCCCCGGGACAGGGACCCCCCGGGACAGGGACCCCCCGGGACAGGGACCCCCCCAGCCCTGTGAACAAAACTCTCCCCAGGAAGGTCACTGGAGGTGTGGGAGCAGCGGCAGAGCTGCGGAACCGGGGCTGTTCTGCAGAAAATGATGATCAGAGGAGGAGAGGCTGAGAAAACTGGGTTTGTTCAGCCTGGAGAAGAGAAGGCTGAGGGGACACCTTATTACCACGTTCCAGTACTTAAAGGGGGGCTACAAAGAAGATGGAGACTCCCTTTTAACAAGGAGTCCCAGGGATGAGATGAGGGGCAATGGGCACCAGGTGCTCCTGGGGAGACTCTGGAGACAAGAGGAACATTTTTCACAATGGGGTCAGTCAGACCTTGGAATGGTCTCCCAGGGGAAGTGGTGGATTCCCCCACTTTGGAAAGGTTTAAGTCCCAGCTTGATGGGTGCTGAGACATCTCATGTAAACTCTAGTATTACCTAGAAGGGTTGGACCAGATGCTCCTTGAGGTTCCTTCCAACCTGATATTCTGTGACTATGATTTCAAAGACATACACGGGGTAACACTCTTCTGAAGCAGCTCACAGTAGGGTCAAATTGGTTGCTTTGCACAAAAATGCAATATAGACAGAAAAAAGAGAGAGAGATCGTTTAATTCCCCTTTAACTCTGAAAAACAATTTGATGCATATCTGACAGATTGCAAAGAACTAAGCATCAACCTAAAAAACAAATATAGCACAGTGAAGCGAGTCACGCACCATGCCCTAGAATTTCACACTTTAGTGAGAAGTTTAAAAGAAAAAAGGAAAAAAAATATATTGGTTCAAGGCCAATTTCACTCACACACACGGTGCAAACACGACAGTGCCATGGTTGGAGCAGCACAGATTGATCCATTCCCAACAGCCACTAATGGGCTCCACCAGCAGAGCTCCTCACAGCCTGGCAGTGCTCTCACCTTCACCTGCAGGGACACACCACAGGTCCCACCACCTGGGAGCCACCAGCACCCCCAGAACACAGCAGATGCTCCCTGCACCCCAGCAAGTAAAAAAAAAAAAAAAAAAAAAAAAAAAAAAAAAAAAAAAAAAGTGTCATTGTTAAAAACTCCCTGCTGTCTAATTAAAACCTAAATAAGGCTCCACAGCTGCTTTTAGCATCCTATCATTTAGCAGGAGAGACCCTCTGTAAACATCTGGGGGCACAGATGCTTCCAACTGGAACTTGTGCAGGAAATTACTGAGAGAGAGAACGGCTGAGCCAGAGCACGCAGCCCTTCAGATTGTCTGAAATGAAGAGCTGGGTTCTTCAAGGCATCACCAGGCCCTGGTAGCTTCCAGCAGCCTCTCCTGACTGCGGATGCTCCCACCATAAATAATCACTACACATTTATTTTATTGCCTGAGGCAGCCACTGGCTGGTCTGCCTCCCAGATAAGGCCGGGTGAGCTTCTGAGAGTTTGGGTACTTTGAGTGGAATCTTCTCAACATCAAAGTCCCAGTAGGGTTTTTAGTGGGACTTTAGAAACCAAGTTAAGGATTTCTAATGTGCCATACACCAACCAGCATCAAAGCCAGGGCTGTCTGCAGGGAACTGCTGTTTAACAAAGTCACCGATAGCACGGAAATAGAGCTGAACTAAACAGCCTCATCACTAGTATTTTGAGAAACCTTTATGTACAGGAGATGAGCACTCTGGAGGTTTATCTGGAGCAGAGAGTCTGCATAAAAAAATCAACTTCCCTATTTGCCATATAAAATTACTCAGATGAAAATGAGGTCTTGAGATTCTTTGAGCTTGTGCTGCACAGCTCAGAATAAATATTCTCATTGAATTATGATACTTCACAGCCCACACACAGAGAATCAAGGTCATCTCTAGCAGTTACCAAGAGAGCTCTGCTCCCCCGATCTTTGCTATTTCAGTGTACAATTTCTTTTTCTCCTTCAGCAGACGTTACTGCCAAGCAGGGGCTCTCTGGGCTGTCAGGAGAGGGACCATGTTTAATGACCTCAGACATCAGCAGTATTGCTGTTCAGGCTGGGACTTCGATAAGCCCAGTGACTTGTAAACAATTTTTTCCTGTTGTTCCCTTCTTGCCAGGCACCACCATCCCCTTGTCACTCTCAGGGCATCCCTTCAGGTGGGTGACACGGTGGCTGCTGGGGGGGACGGGGCTGTGCTCAGACACCAGGAGCTCAGGGTCACAGCACTGCCCACCCTCAGCCACACCAGCACCAAGGGCATTCCACCCAAACACAATTCATCACGGAGCAACCCGGGCCCTGCTGCTGCTTCAGCACCCCCGGCAACCCCAGGTGTCCCCCCGGGAGCTGCAGCAGCCGTGGGGGCTCTGCCCGGTACCTCCGGTTCAGCAAGAATGAAACCGACCACGGGCAGAGCACCGGGGCTGGGGCAGATCCAGTGCCCCCTGCAGACCCCCACCCTGGAATGGCTGGGGAATGGCTGGGGAATGGCTGGGGAATGGCTGGGGAATGGCTGGGGAATGGCTGGGGAATGGCTGGGGAATGGCTGGGGAATGGCCTGCCCTGGGTGAGGGCATCGGGAAGGACAGGAGTGACACAGCTCACAAGCAGGGACAGGAGTGACACAGCTCACAAGCAGGGACACCGTGTCTGTCCTGCCTGTGATCTGGAAACATCCCCAGCTCCACAGCTCTCTCTCTCCATCCCACCGGGCAGGGAGGCAAGATATCGATCAGACACCTTGAGACTTTGCTTTCTAAGGAGAAAAGTAGGATCCTGATTAGACGCCTGCTCTCTGCCAAAGAAAACCTGCACCCAGCCCCACACAGCAACACTCTTGTCTTCCCCTACCCCCTCATTTTGTGTTTTTTCTGAGTGCCTCTTTCATGGTTTCAGAGCAGCCCTCGCTGCCCCACTGCTGCCTGTGGTGCTGCTGACATTTGTGCAGAGCAGCAGGTCCAAATGCAAACCCTTTGGGCAGCTTTTCATGAGCCATTCTGCCCAGACAAAAGCAGAGAGCTGCTGTAAGGCAGGGGCTGGGCACAAGCAGGTTTCCTGGTTGCCACACAGCTGAAAAATCAAACCAACAGCATCCCTTAATGCCAGCCCTGGGTGCCTCCACCAGCTATCAAAGCCACCTCCGGCTCTACCAACAGGCAGTGACTGGCAACAGGCTGAGCTGAAACAGTATTTCATGGCTTGAATTGCTTCAGATCCCCAAGGAACAAGTGTCAGGACTTCCAATTGCTATAGTGTTAATAATAAAACAGGGACCTCTTCCAGTATCAGAGCACAAACAGTGCTTATTTCTCTTTCAAAGCTTTGATACCTAAAACCTTCCTTACATTCAGCTCAACATCAAAACACCCATCTCATTCACTCAGACTGTCACTGGAGAATTGTGTGCTACTATTAGAAATAGCCCTGAGGTGAATTAAGAACAGCCTGTAATGATGTTCCACTACAGCAACTTTATTTCTACCAAACCAAATAAATGAGCAATATTTTATCTGATGTGCCTTGGCTCGGCAGAGAGCGGCAGCTGCTCCCCATATGATTTATTGAATGGATGCTTTCTAAATAGCCAAAGTCAGGCTCTGAAACCAGTCACAAAATCTCCTATTCATAACAGCCCAGTGCAGAGATAGGAGGAGAAAAATTCAGATTCTGGATAGTGGCAAGTTTGTGCATGAACCATTTCATTTGCAATTTTTCCCCCTATAAACACAACAGGCGTGCAGGGAGCTGCATAACAAAGTCCATAAATATTGATGCTCAGCAGCTGGCAGCAAACACACAGGGCACAAAGCTTCTGGTTAGACAAATGCAAAGGCAAGGGAAGAGGGGGTGTCCGAAGGCACAAGGGGTGTCACTGGGAGCCTGGGGAGTGAGTGGGGGTAAGGAAGGCTGGGGAGTAGCAAGGGAAAACAGCCCCTCACCCATCAGTGTGGTTTGGGCAGCACATCCCAGCACTGCAGTGACAGCAGGGGACAATGCTGTCACACACCTGGGATGGCCCTGGCACTCTGGGGGGATAAGCAGAGGCAGAAGTAAAATAAGGAGAGAAGAAATCAGGCAAGCACAACCCCTCCAGCAAACAGGACTGGGGCCTAAGCTGCTAAAGCTGGGATTGTTGGCTCGTGGAGAACTGGCAGGAGGAAACGTAATTCCATGCTGGAGATGGAAATGTGGGATCCTCTGCCAAAGGACAGCTCTGGAGCCAAGCAGCTCATTAGATTCAAACAAAGTCTGGACACCTACACGGGCACTGAGGACGCAGGGAAGGGAGGCAGTGACCCCTGACACATTGCAAGGATTTTACACCTCGGTGGCTCCAGCTCCTGCTCCAGAGGCTCCCCAAGGCCAGAAGCCCAGGGGGAGGCAGCCGAGTGGTTTCACACGTGCTGGAAGTGCTGGTGCCTCCCCCCAGAGCAATCACTGCCAGCAAGAAGTGACAGTCCCGAAGGGACAGGGATGATCCCTCCTGGGTATTTCCATTCTTTTAATGCCAGAGCAAAGGGAAGAGCTGACAAGGACAGAGCGAAATCCTGACAGGGCAGCAAGTGCCCAGCACTGGGATTCCTGACTGAGATATGAAAGTTCCCAAATATTTATAGCCTGGGGAATGCCAAGCACCTGGCTGAATGTTTGCCCTGGGAGTGGAATCAGCATCCCTGAGCTGCCAGGGGCCCTCCCGTGGTGCTGGAGACACCAGCTCCAAGAATTCCCATCTGTGGGACTCCTGATTAAACACAACCAGGCTGGAGGAAAATTCCAACCACATTCTTTTGTTGCCTTGTAGAAATGAAATGTCAGAGAAGTCTTAAAAAAATAAAGGCCTAAAATGTTTATGAAACACTGGTCCTGGAGCCAGTTTGAGCCCCCCTGTACAGATTCCCAAACCAAAGAACTCTTTGATACAACCAGGGCACACGCTCACCAAAATGTTCCAACTCCATGGCTATCAAAAAAATAAAAATAAAAATTCTCTGATACTTTGCCCTCCACTAATATGTACTGAAAGAAATAAATAACCACCTGGACTCACTGTCAAAGAGTGACAGAAACACTTCCACTGGCAAGTTATTGATCAGAAGTACAGGAGCCAAATCATAAACAGGTTAGTAACTCAATAAACAAAACAGTAAAGCATTTCAAAACAGACGATACAAACCTCATTTTACCTGCCCCTCCTACAAAAGCAGTCAAATATCTATTTATGAGATTATAACTACCTATTTGCTATGCCATTAAAAAAAAAAGAAAAAAGCATCAAGATAAAAAGGGGGCATGTTTTAGCTGTAAAGGATTTATTCATTCAATTTACATTTGAATCAATTATCCAGGCAAAGCTCAGACAGTGCCAGCATGATTTAGGTGACTGCACAGGCACCATAAACAGTGCAGCATTCAAGTCATATAATCCCTATCTGCAATTTCTGGATAGCTCCATGAGCAGGAAGAATCTCCCAGCTCCCGGTGTGCTTTGCTGGAGAGAGGAACAGAGCCTCTGAAATCTCCCATCCAAAGAAAACCCTGAGTGTTCCCTGCAGCCCAGGGGAGCAGGGATTAAGTGGGGGAAGATCAGGAGATCCAGGGAGCACCAAGGAAGAGCTGGACAAGAGCAAAGCAGGGACCAACTTCACCTTCCCACTGAGCAAGGCACAAAGCTGGGCACTCCTGGGCAGAAATAAGCCAAGACTTAGTTTAAAGAACTCTGATAATTAAAGTATCCTCATCTCCTGATGGGCTCTTTCTCTACTGCTCAGCATCAGAGACACAACAGCAAGCAGCTCATCCTGTACCTTAAGCTTTCCTTTTTCTCGTGGTAGTTATGGCACATAATACATCTCTGGGAGAGCAGGAGATTGAAAAAAAGCTCAACTAATCCACAGCCAAGGAGTGAATCTTCTCTGCTGCTAAGTTTTTCTCAAGTAGAACGTACCTGCTCTGAGAAAGAACTCAGCCTTGTGCTGATGCAAGAAGAGAGACAAAGAATTATGAAGCTATGAATCCCATTAGCATCAAAATGCAGCTATGGATACAAGGGGATTTTACAGAGATAAGGTATTTTTTTGAAAGGGTACTAGGAATAGAGAAAATTTCTTTCATGAAACATGCATTTTTCATAGATCAGGAACCCACAGCACATTATAAAACTGAATTTGTTGCTGTTGTTTTCCCTTACAGCATTAATCACTGAGGGCTTCCTTAGGTGGGCAGGAAAAATCCATTTTCCATTGTATTAACTTCATACAATTTAATAAGCTTTCCAAGACCTCCAGAAGTGTGAGCAGGCACTCAGGAGTCGGGCTGGCCCTGCTCCACAAGGCTGCCCAGAACCAGAACCAGAACCAGGGCTGTACTGGACCTTTTGGGCTCCAGGAGGTGCAGAGCTGAACCACAGCAGCTCCTGCTGCCCGAGGTTTGACTGAAAACCCTTCAAAAATCAGCTTTTCCAGGACACTGCTTCCAGTGGGAGAAATTCTGTTGAATCCTGCATCCCTGCACAAGTGGCAGAACTCCCAGGAGGAGCAGAGGCTCAGATCAAAGGGAGGGATGGGCACAGATGTCTTTCAGGCCACATCCTTGCTGGGATTTTCCCAGCTTTGATGTATGCTGAATAAACGAAGATCTGACACCCCTGGCCCAGTGTCCCCATTAAGGGGAACCTTAATGGGGAACCAGGATGGTGGGCAAAGGGAAGGACCAGAAAGGCTCAGAGCAGATATTTCACACCTTTCTTACTTGGAAAAGCTTCTGTGTGTTTGCAGGGGTGATAGTGCTCCAGTGGCACCGTGCTGCCTGTGCTCAGTTCTTGGTAAAATATCCTCACAACGGGAAGGAGGGGATGGGATTGGGGTGGAGAGAAACCAACCTGAGCCAGGTGTGTGCAGAAAGCTTTGGAATGTTCCTGCTGAGGTGTTTCAAGGAGCAGTCCTGCACTTTGGGTGGCTTGGGCACACAGGATTTCCCTTTCTCAAATGCAATTACAGCTGCACAGAAACAGAAAGAGATTTATGGGTGAGGCACCAGCAGGATCAATATATCAGATCAGATGGAAGACCACGGTTTTGAGCTGCTGCTGAACTGTACTAAGCCACCTAAATTAACTTAATTAGGTGTCAAAACAAGTCTGCTGGATATATAAGAGATATTTGTCTTTAAAAAAACTCAGTCTAGTTTAAAAAAGGAGGCTCAGCTCACAACATAGCTCTTCCAATTACCTTTTAAAAGCTGCATATACCTCCAGACACAAGCTGTCTCTGCCAAAGTTCTTGTTTATATCTAAACACCAATCATGCCTAAATATAAATGTATATAACAGGCATGTCAATATTCATAAATTTACAGACAACAAAAATCCAAGTCAGAAATATCAGTCAAAAAACAACTGAAGAGCAAACCTGGAAGCTGGTGAGAGCTGGGCTGGGATGGGCAGGTTACAGATGAGGTGCTCAGAGTCACAGCAAATCCCACCAGGCAGGAGGCAGAGCACGGGACACCTCCAGGATCCCTGCACAGGACACTTCCATCTCTTACCATTTATCCAGAAACCTCCTGTGGCCAGAGAGAGAAGCTGCTTGAAAGTATTTGAGGTGTCTGAGATGTGAGGATGTGTCCCAGGCTCAGAGATTTAAGCTTAAGTCAGGGGGAAAAATAAATTAGGCCTGGATTGCTTTTCTTTTGAGAAGTGGTGGAATCTCACCCCTGCTGTCACAGTGTTTCAGAGATCCCTTATTCATAGCACTGCAGGGCTGAGCAGAGACCTGCTCCAGAGAGGGGCACAGGAGGATAATGCACCCTGCTCAGGGGCTTTAGGGTGAAACGAACCCCCAGCTCATGGCCAGGGACCAGCCAGGGTTGGGGTCTGCCCCATGGTGGTGTGGGCTTGCAGGAGGGATCTCACAATCCACCTGCTCCATGAGGAGCTGAGTGAGAACAATTCCTTTCCTCAGGGCCCTAAGGAAGGTGATCAGAAGTGAGCTGTCCCTTGTTTTTAACCCAAACAGGATGGTTTTTTCCTTACGTGGCTTCCATTCTTCCGTCAATATTGCTGCAGCCAAAATGAAACCGTAATGAACCAAACCAAACCATTATCAGACAAAAGCAATTGAGAGAAACGGGAGAGCTGAGCATCAGGAGAGGATCTGGAGCCCATTTCAGGTTTGTAAGTGCTGTCTCCAGGCTGCTGCCTCAGGACAGGGCAGCCTCGGCAAGGAGATGAACTCTGCTCCTCTCCTGTGAACAGGGAGAAAACAAATTGCAGCATCTCCCCCCTCTGCAGGGGCAGAACACGTGGCTGTAGGGTCAGTCTGAGGTATCAGTGTTCACACCTAACAAAAGGCTGTGGAGGAGCAAGCAGGACAGGAGCCTGGTGAGCTGTCACCTGGGGATGTCACTGCCTGGGCACAGGGGGGAACCTGCCAAGAGGAATTGGAAATCAAAGCATTCTCAGTGGTGACACCGGGACAGGCAGAGACGTGGAGAAAATCTTTCTCCAGGGTCTTGAGCGAACAGCTATTCCACTGGAAATAAATCCAAAGCAAAGGTGGTGGATGGGAAGTAAGAGCTGTTGACAGGCTCTGGCACAGGGCTGTGGCCCTCACAGATTTTTCTGCGTGTGAGGACTCAGCAGCACTCCCAGGGGCTGCCTGTGACATCCATCAGACTCAGATCTCACACACCGAGTGCTGTCACCTCCCAGACAGGCACCGTGCCAGGGACCAGGACACGGATACTGCAGGGACAAAGCCACTCCGAGCACCCCCTGCTCCAGCACAGCCCCCACGAGCTGCTCTCGGGAGGAAAAGGCAGAACCAAACCCACTGCCCACCCCCGGGCAGGGATTTCAGGCTCTCAAGTTGTTTGCCAGGCAATCCCCAGCTGCTCTTTCCCAATTGTAAGGGCTGGAAATCTTTGGTTGCATTGAACACTTTGGGCTGTGTGGGGCACACGGGGTGGGAGCCAGAGGACCCCAAACGGGGTGGGCAGCCACCCCCCAAAAACTTCTCTGGGTGCTCCTCAGAAAACCCAACAGCAAAGCTCCTCTGTGCAAGGGTTTCATCTGGTGCTGTGCCAACTCCAGATTCACCAACTCATGAAGCAAAGGTCCTTTGTGCACAAAACATTCCCAGTAACTACAGCTAACATTAAAAAATAATAAGGACCTTGCTCTGTTGCTTTACTCATCTCTAATGACAAGAAAAAATGTGCTTAGTTCTGAGAAGTTGAGTGATGAGATCTGGATGCTGAATAGCCCAGCAGCACAAAAGCCTAAGGAATACAAAAGAGCAGAAAAATGACCTAAAATCTTGAGAAGGGCAACACAAAGCTGATGATTAAAAGCACCTTCCCCATGCCAGGACACAGAAGCAGTGCCCATGGCTGAGCTGTGGCTGCTCCTGCCATCCCACCCAGGCTGCCCCAGGGCATCACAGCTCTGGGGGGCACCCGTGCTGGGGCAGCCTCCCCCCTGCCTGGGGGGGGCCCCCACAGACACCTACACACAGACCTTACCTCCCTGATGGCTGCCAAAACCATGCAGAAGGAATCAAACAGACAATTCTGGAATAAAGCCCTGCTCAGGGGGGTTGTTCACTGCATCCCCATTGCCCCAGGGGGAAGGTGACAGAGCCAGCACCCAGCAGAGGGGCAGTGGCAGGAGGCAAGGTGACACCAGGGGGACATCAGGCTCTGGATATTGGCTGGTTTCTGGCTGACTCAGGTGGCAGTGATGCTCTCAGGACCACTGTCAAGCCTCCATTTATTTCCCAAGCTCCAAGTCCTTTCCCAGTGACATTTTTCTAGGAAAGGGGTAGTTATGAGTTAATGAACACCAAGGCAGGCTGTGCAGCCCACAGCACTGTTCTGTCACCGTGTTCACCTTCATGTTCAGCATAATAAATGCAGCAGATCTCGGGCCTAGAGTTAAAAAAACAGCACATCAACTTCTTGGTAAAGAAGATCAACATCTCCTCACCACCCATCTCCCCCTAACTCTGCGTGCAGAGGAGGGGAAGCATTCACAGCCCTCCCTTCCCTCCCCTCCCCTTCCCTGCAGCCAGGATGACAGCTCAGACCCTCAGCCTGACACTTGCCATCCCTCTGCCAGCTCTGACCCCTTCCCAAGCTGCAGCCCCAGCCCTGCTGCTGCTCCCACCACGCTGCTGGGGAAGCTGCCACAGGGCTCAGGTTCCTTGTGCCCTGCAGAGCAGAATTACCCAATAAATGTCAGCAGAGAGGAGCCCACCCTTGGCAGCCGGGGCACTGCCATGCAGGGGTCTCAGCCCCTTGGCTGCCCCTCTCCAGGGGTCTCTGCCCAGCCCCTCTTGTCCCCATTCCTCAGCACTCCCTGCCCCAGCAAAGCCACCCGTGGGCTCCTGCTCAGGATTTAAGGCAATAAAACCAAACTGCCCTTGCTTTAGGGACCAAGCATTCAGAGGATGGATGATGAGCCCGTAGAGATGTGATCTGCACCTCACAGCAGCTGCTGCCCTGGGTGGGTCCCATGGCTGGGGCTCCTCCCCACCGAGGCTCAGCCCTGGGCCCCATTCTGCACCCCGGGACAGAGCCCTCAGTGCCTGCAGTGCCAAAGGGACCAGGGAGGAGAATCCCAAGAACAGAGAGCTCAGCAAAGGAGATGCTTTAGCCATGGGTGACAGCAACAAAGCTCACCAGTCCTTTTCCTGGGCTCACATCCCTGTCTGTTCCAGCAGCCCAGCTTTCCCTCCTGGGAAGGGAATTTCCTGCTCCCTTTGTCAGCTCCCAGCAACCTGCCCAGTCAGTTCTCACCCAGCTTGGGATTTCCTCACCTGCATTTTTAAACAACCTGTTTCAAGGAACATCCCTGCTTTCACAGGATCCTGGCACACCCAGCTACCTGCAAACCCAGCCCGGGCTCAGAACCCTGGGGCTCCAGGGGTTCAGGGCATCCTCACTGATACTTGCAATTATTGCCAAAGTTTAGCTGTGAATATTCCTGATCAAAAATGACAGCCTGAGGCAGTAAGAATCGCAGCATTTTCTCACCCTTTTAATTGTATTTTGGCCTGGCTGAAATTAATTTTTATGTGCTATAGCTCTAAAATTTAAGCATCTACCCCTAAAATGTGGCTGAATCCAGGTGTGTTTGCTCCAGAGCAACATGTCCTACAACAGCTTAGGAGATCAACAGCTGGAAGCCAAAATAACTAACACTTTGGGGACAAGACAATTAAAAATAAACAGAGTTCATTATTTATTTGTTTTCTATTTAAAAGCTATAGATAAGCAGGAACCTCACACAGAGCCACGGGCTGGTTCCAGCTCTCATGGTGTCTGCACAGCACAGGCCCTGGGGACCCGCCAGGACTTCAGCTCCAGCCCTGCTCCCTCATCTCCCTGGGACAGGGACAAACAAAGCATTTCTAGGAATGAAATCCTTTTGGTAGGAACCAAGCATCCTCCCCTGCTTGCAAATCAGAATATGCAGAGCATAAACAAATCACATGTTAATTATATAAAACCAGTCACAGCAGCTAATAAAACACTGGGGGGTAAATGTCTGCTCTGGTGAGATTATTCTGCTACTGAGCCAGGGCCCCACTTCCCAGGAGGTCAGTGGGTAGTAAGGGGTGAGTATCCCATGTGGTTGTACCTACACATCCCTCTGGCAGCTTCCACAGCCTGACCCTGCAGTGCTGCTGAAGCAACGAGAAGCCTGAGACTGTTTCATACACAAAATGTGAGATGTGTTCTTCAAATGACCCTCCAAAGAGCTCAGAAGCTCTGAAGGGACCAGGGATGGAATCCAACCATTCACAATCTGCTGAACAGATAAAATAAAATTAATTCATGAAGATTCTCACTAAGGACAAGCTCAACAATTTATGGAGGTTCTTGTCAGTTTAACCTTTACATCTTCTCCACTATCTAAATTATTTCTGTTGAAATTGTCCCTGTGACTTTAAGAAACTGCAAGAAAGTTATCTGCCAAAAAGAAGGGGAAACTTTCATTCCTTCAGGAATAGGGACAGAAATAACACAAACAACTTACAGGCTTCAGTAGTTCACAGCAAATCAGACCAAATCCATGACTCTCAGACACAGCATGGATCAGGTGAGCAGAGCCTTGCTCAGAGATTCTGAGCACCAACATGTAAACCAGAGCACTGAGTTATGATCAGAGTTTTAACCTGAATTTAGTTCCCCTGATGTGGCAGATGATTTGTTGGACATCAAGCTGTTTACATTATGATCTGCAAGTCAGAAGATTCAGCTCATGTTCCAGCCTGCTAGAAACCAAGATATTTCTTAGAAACACAGTGCATTTAATTCTACTTGTTTCTTACTGCTGGAATACTATTAATATGCACAGTGCTTCTATTTGGATAGCTTCTCCATCACTCTGCAACTGGGTTCCAGTGGGCACCTCTCCAAAGAATCAACACCCTGCAAATACCACAGCCCCAGGAGACTGAAGCCAGGCAGGGCTGCAGAGCAGTGATAAAGCACAAAGCAACACAGCCACCTCCCATCTCCAGGTGGTCACTGGCACTGAGGAGAAACAAATTTAGCTTTTTTACAAAAAAAAAAAAATCCTAAGTAAGCCTCAGTGTAATTTGATGAGCTGGAAAACGGGGGAAATGGGTGTCTGAGGGGAAGCCTCATCAGAAGAGGTGGCAATGTCCCAGCCCAGGGAGCAGGTACCTGGGGACAGCTCTGGGATGTGCCTGTGTCATCAGAGCTCACACAGATTGCTCCAGCTCCCCTGTCCAGCACTGGAGACACTTCCCCAGCCTCCCACCAAGGTGCATCCTGGAGGAGAGGGCACCAAGAGCTCACCAGTTACCCACCAGTTCTTTGTAGGGTGGAACCTTCCTCCTCACACAGGTTGTAAATGAGAACGAGGAACAAACTCATTACTGGCTCCTGGGAGATCAGGGAAATACAGGGAAAGGCAGAATAAGTGGCTCAGGAGATGTGGAAATCCAGCCTGTGGGAACTGGAGCCTGTGTGACAGCTCTGAAGGAGAAAGGAAACCACGGCTCAAGGCCATCTGCAGTGCTGGTGCTGAGTGCCAGGGGCGCCCAGCACAGCCCCAGATGCTGCCCCACAGGGAAATCCCCTGCCCTGCAGCTGCAGTTTGTGTCACCCCTCTCCCCGGGAAGGTGGTGACTGCAGAAGTTGCTCACTGTGCTGGAATAAGGGGACAATGGCCCAGTGATAAATTCCTGCCAGGAATGGTTTGCAGACAAAAGGATCCATCAAGTGCAACACAGTGAAATTCCATTAACATGCAACAAGCATCTGGAGGCCAGAAAGACAGGGAAGGAGGAGGCAGAAAAATTCTAATTGTGTGAATGCTACTTAATTATTTTTAATGTTACAAGAGAACCCTAGCAGAACGGAGGCTTTATATAGCAGCCTTTGCAAAAGTTTCTACTAAACTTACCACAGTTCTGCCTTACGAGTACAACAGAAATGCCATTAATGCTGACCAGCATCAGCTGGCTGATTAAGACACAAATCTCAATATTACTCATAGAACAGCGAGTGTCAGAAATAATGGCCATTAGAAGCATGTATTATTTCAGCTGCAGAATGGAGAAAAAGGAACTTTAATGGTGTCTTGCCAATAAATTCATCTCTGGGGAACCATCAAAACAGAGGATGCCTTTTTCTAAAGCAATCACTGATGGCCTATGAGGAGAGAAAATATAGAGCTATGCATGAAAATGACAGCAGGTCATTTGAAACACTGCAGAGCCTCAGCAAAGGCTGTGGAGGACAATTCCATGTGTCTGTCTGAAGGAGTCCCATGAGGAAGGGAATCCCAGGCTGAGTAAAGAGGGGACAAAAGGGAAAGCTCTAGAAAAATCAGGATTTGGGAAACTGCTGAAGATTACAAGAGGTGGAAAGACAAAGACACACACCATCACAATCCATGCAGAAAAGGCATCAGAGAAAGCAAATATGGGAAGAGCAGCCCAGGAGATGGATCCACGGGCTCGTCCTCCAAGCAGGGACCCAATGGACCCAAATGAATAAAAACCAGGATCAACCTTTGGCTTTCAAAAGGACCCAAACGAGAAGATCACACCTAAGGCACATACCAAGATGCCTGGAAATTCACCTCTCCTTGCACTTGCTTTACAAAAGGCCAGGCAATTTTGGGAGGTCCCTCCTTCATCCTGCCCTCTGCATCCCCTGCCATGCAGGACACCCCAGGGATGGCTGAGGAGCAGCCCCACAGCACCATCCCAGCTTTGCTCAGCTGCTAACAAAACAAAACAAAACAAATCAAATCAAATCAAATCAAACAAACAAAAAACCCCACACCCACAGCCATGCTTTGAAAGGATGCAGGCATTGTAATAGATTCAAAGCAGCAAAAGAAACAATTTCAACAACTAACAGCAGACCTCAAACGCTAAATTCCGGTATTTGGGGGAGTAGTCAAGAATTAGCAAGCCGCTCACGGGCTGAAAATCCTTCATAGGCAAAGATTATGTGCAAATAACCAAACAAAACAAAAATTCCGCAGAGATGACCCAGGTTAATCCCACCACATAAATCCTCCCTGGGAAATGGTACCGACAGCCCAGGGCCGCTCCCGGCGCAGCCGAAAGCCCAACAGTACCACCTGGTGGAAATCCTTCCTGCTACAGCCACCAGCCCAAAAAGCGCTGAATCCGGCGGGGCTGAGCATCCCAGCGGCACCACCAGAACCACCAGAACCTCCCAGCACAGGGAGAGGTGTCCCCTGGGCAGAAGGGCAAGGAGCCCACAGCCTTCACATCACCTCACCAGCACCTCTGAGTTCATCTCTCCAGATGCAAGGGGGAGATTTATTGTCTTGGGTTTGTTTGGTTTGGTTTGGGTTTTTTTTTTTCAGTGGGGCAAGAAAAAATTCACAGCCCGATGAACACTGACAGCCACAGGAGCCTCAGCATTATCCTCCACCAGCATCAAAACCAGAGGAGCTGAAGAGCCCAGGTGCCAGCAATTGGGATTTCAGACTCTTGGCAGCTGTAATGTAACATTCACATCTTTTGTTCTTGCCGAATGGTTTGGACAGGAGAAACCACAGGGGCAGAGCCCTGGTGTTCCCAGGCATTGCCCAACCTGCCCCGAGGAGCTGAGCACAGCCCAGAGGGGCAAACGAGGAGGGAACAGTGGAAAGAACAGCACAAACAAACCCCTGTAGATGTAAAAAAACTGTCAGATGTCTCCCAAGTTTATAGCAGCCCAGATACAGAAACAGGTCTGGAAAATGGCCAGCATGGTAAATTGCAGCCATGGGGCTTTCTGTTGTACCCCATCAGCTTTCAGGAGAGGGTGGATCACTGCCAGGCTACGTGGGTGATGAAAGCAGAGGGGGATGGGAGAACACGGAGCTAAGAGGTGGGGGAAAAAAGTGAGAAACAGGAATGAAAAGAGGACTGGGATGCATATAAACAAGTGACACAATCGAGGAGTGTGAACAAAAAAAGGTCGAGGTGGGAAGAAAAGGAAAAGGGGAGTGGAATAGTGGGAAAGCTGAGTAGTATGTGCCAGGAAAGGCAGAGAAATAGGACTGGAAGGTGAATGGGCAGGTTGGGGGAGGTGACTGGCCAGGAAGATCTGTGGTTTGAGCAGGTGAGCAAGGGGACCTCAAACATTCCTATTGTTAAACCAGCCCTTCCTCTCCTGGGCTCCATCCTGCCCCACTCATCTAGGAAAGCTGAGCCCAGACACATCCCTCCAGAACCAGAGAGACAGCTTTGAGCCCATCATCCCCTGCCAACACCTCCCCAGGATCACCCTCTGGAGGCAGGATCACCCTCTGGAAGCAGACTTCCACAGCTCTCCCAAAGCCCTCGGGAGCTCAGCAGCAGCACATCCTCGACCTCCCTGCCACAACCTCCTGCCCAAGTCACTGCTCCAGCCTCCTGCCACCCCCCTGCTTCTCCACTGCCACTTCTCTCAAGGGTTACTCTGCCAAATTCTTCTCTGCTGGCTCGGGAGCACAAGTTTTGCCTCAGCTATGGATCCCTAAGCCAGGAAGGAAAATGCCTCTGGATCCCAGGGGGATGCCTTCCAAGGGAACACTTCCTACAGGTTCCCTACAGAAACTGACCTGGTAATGCCAAACCACCCTCCTGCTCTGCAGAAGCTCACCTCATGCAGCCTAGAACAACTTCAAAACAAAACAAAAGCTTCATTTATTTATAGGTAAAACCCCCCCAATACCAGAAGGTTTGGTACCAGTGTGTTCTGTTTGGAAGGAAGAGAATGTTAAAATACCAGCAGCATGGCCTGATGCCATTGTGCAACAGATAAATTCCAGAAGGGAGGCAGAGACCTGTCTTACCAGAGCTGGCCTGGGTTATTTTAATTGAGCAGAGCAAGCACCAGGGCTCTTATCAGCAGCTGAGCAGGAGGCAACAAGCTTGAGCTCAGGAATGACTTCATCTGGTGGCACCAGTTCCCAAGGAGTGTCTGCAAAAGAGGAAAAATTTCACTTAGTGACACTGTGGTTTAGACCTGTGTGTTTCACTGCAAACACCTTTCTTGTAGGGGGAAGAGATGGGCTGGGGGGATCCAGTCAGTCTTCTCCACTGGTTCTGCCTCTCCAGAAAAGAAAGAGTCCAGTGGAACACATGAAAAAATCAGAGTCTGAAAGAACAGAGCAGATAAAGCATTTGTGCTCAGAGCAGTTGTTCAGACCCAGTGTGCATCCTGGCCTTGGGAGGGTCTGCAACAGGAGCAGCAACATCCCCAGAGGGATTTCTCTCTCTCTCCAGAGGCAAAGGTGAAGCTGCATGAGCCACCTGGGGCAGGATCCCAGGGATCAGAGCTGCTCCGTGCTGCCAGGGACCCAGGAGCATCAGCACCAAAGCACCATTCCCATGTTGATAGAAGAAGGTACAAGCAAGGAGAGAAGTAGGAGTGCCACTGATCCACTCTTATGAATATTTATATTATTCCAGTAGCTTGTGAGCAATAAAGATATCCAAGAGGAATTTTATCCACCAGATTCAGTGCCCCTTGGAGGTGCACAGCCACGGCAGCAGCTTGCTGCTCCAAGGTCTGCTCTGCAGAGTACAGAGCTCTTGGAGATGTGTCAGCTCGGCTGCTGGGAAACAAATGCACTGCCTGAAGACCAGGAAGACAGCTACAAATGGCTGAAAAATATACCTAAAGTGGCAGAAGTGATGCTTAATTGTTTCCATACCATTTAGTAGTGAGAAACAAAAAATATTAAGCATAGAAAAGCTTCACCACTTGCAAAGCACGAGTGAGAGCACGGGTGGGAGTTAATTCCTGAGAAACAAATCAGGGAGCACCTGGAATTTGCCCCTGTGCCTGCACTGCACCCAGCAGCACCCCTGGGCACTGCAGTGTGGGCACCCTGGAGCTCGGCCCAGGAACTGGAAGCAAAAGTGAGCAGAATCATCTCCAAGTGTCAGGAGCAGAGCTCAGGAAGGGGACACAAGGTTTGACACCCCAGGGAATGCAACCTGAGCTGGAGAGCAGTGTTATCCCCCCAGCCCAGACACCCCTCCCACAGAAGGGGGGCAGTGTAAGGGAGGCATTTCCTGGAGCATCCCCCTCCCCCAGTAACCCAAGGCTGTGTCACAGCTGTCCCACGGCACGAGGCAAAACTTCCCAGCACATTTGTTGCCACCAACGTGAAAGAATTTGGTGCCCGGTCTGCAGAGAGAGGTCCCCGGACACGGGGCTGTGGCAGGCTGGTGGCACCCTGGCTTCACACACAGCCACGGGGTTGCTGTTCCAGGGGAGCTGGGACAAGGCAAAGAAACAAAACAGCATTTTGCACAGACACCATCAGCTGTAAATTCACCATCACCACCCTGCAACACTGCTCCTGTCCTTGCTTCCTCTGCACCCAGATCTGAGAGCTCAGCTGGAGGGGCTTCACTCCCTGGGTGCTCTCTGTGTGCAGGAGAGTTGCAAGGCAAAGGAAAAAAAGATGGGAGTGGGATGAAGGAGAAGAGCAGAGCAGCAGAAGGGACCTGAGGACAGGGGGATCTGAACCAGTGTCTGTCTGCAGTGCAGGCAGATTTTTACCTTCCAGCTAAAGGTCTGCCAAACTTTCACTCTCTCCTTTGGAAGTCACGTTCTGCCCTGCATTTAGTGCTGGAAAACAAATATTTGTCCCACGTGGAATTTAATTCCAGGAGTTTGTTTCACCCTGGATATGGTCAGACTCATTTACAGCAAACCCCAGCCTCAGTGCAACCTTCTCTCCAGATGAGTTTAACCTCAGTCCTTTCAGCCTTCCCAGCACTTCACCTTCATGAGTCTGAAACCCAGGAAGGAGAGCAGCTGCGAGGTCATATATCCAGCTTTGCTTTTGTAACAGGCACAATCTGTTAAAGTCATGGGTTTGCATACAATGGCCAAACCCAGCAGTTTAAACACCAGAGAGAGCCCATTTAAAGGAGTAATTTATTATCAAATCTATTACTTTATAGTAGACTTTGTTCTTAAACGAGGGATTGGTTTATTAAGCCAGTTCATCAGGAAGGATGCTCATGTTTTCTCTTTGATGAAAAAACAAAGGTTTCAGTAGCAGACATTTTTCATGGCAGCACAAGAGAACATTTAAGTGGAAGACAAATACAAACACAAACTCTTAAAGCAAAACTGTGCCTCAGAAATACCTGGCAGTGGGATTACTTTCTCGGGCACTTTGGTGGGATTTGCTTTCCAGCATGGTGCCCCTGCTTCTGAATCTGGGTAGCACAGAGCCCAGACACTCCCTGCAAGACAAGCAGTGATTCCATATGCACAGTATCAAAGGGGGAGCAAAATTAATTATTTGGGGTTCTGTCATGTTGACAGAGCAAGAATTATGGAAGACAGCTATGAAAATCAACACTGCCCTACACCAGTAATAAATGATGCTTGATTTTTTTCCTTTTTAAATAAATCAGGAAATTAGTTTTGCAGCAGCTACTCCTTAGCCCTCATCTTTCATCACAGAGGACAGTGCCATTAGGCTGTGAAGCATCACAGGCAATGACAGACTGCATAACATGTCATCAGCATCTTTATTTTTAGTATTATAGATAATTTCTTTCATTGCCATGCAGACCTCATTCCAACCTGTGAAAACAAGCACTGTGAATTGAGACCTAGACTCAGCCAGGTAATTCATAACAGAGAGAAAAAGACCATAAAGATGGCAATGCTGTAATAGTGCTGTATCAAAGGTGAACCCAAAAAGAACCCTGCAGCATATTTCTACACTTCCCAAATCAGCAAATGCATTTATTGGAAGCCTGACTGGAGCAGTTCACAGCCATCCTGCACCCAGACAGCTATGGGATGCCATTAGTTATAAACTGGCCATTTATACAGCCTGCTTCCCAGTTTGCACATGAACCTGCAGTGATTTTGCACACACAGCAAGCTCCAATGTGACTCTGAAGATTTAAAATTGTGTCGTGGATATCACCCACTAATCAAAACTTCCCAAAATTTCAAAAATTTCCAAAAATTTCAAAGCATCCTCACAGCAACGAGTGGCCCATTGCAGTTGTTTGACTGAGACCATCCAAGTTATGGTTTAACAGAGCTAGAGAAACACATTTGATTTATGTTTTTTTTCCCTTTCTGCTCAGCTGCACCACGGCTGCTCCTTCCCCTCGTGCAGGGAATCATTGCACAAGAGCAGCCCACGTGCACCCTGACATTTCCCAGGGATGGCAGCAGGGCTGAGCCCAGCCTGGGTGAGGATTCCCCAGCTCCCCCCAAACACCATCGGGGTGGGGGCAGCACCAAACCCTGCACATGCTGCTCAGCCCCAGCTTCACCTCCTGGGCACACAGGATGTGAGATAACCTGAACAAAACAGCAGCATTCTGTGGGGTTACACGGGAGGGGACAGGGCTGTTAAGGTCTTCACATCCACCCAAGTATTTAATAAGGATCTACTGTAATTGGAATTTCCAGGGAGGGTCAGAAAGAGCAGCTGGATGTGAAAAAGAAGGAAACCAGCTGCCCCCAGCTCCTCGTGTCCCTCCGCCCAGCACCAGAGGAGGATCTTTAACCCTTCTTGTGGTGCTCCTCAGCCTGGCAGCAACACCTCTGGTCTGTGCAGCTCCACCTCCATCACCCAAACCTCACCAACCTCTCAGCCTGCTTCCCTCCTCATCCTCCCAGGCAGCTGAAAAGCCAAAATCCAACAGGGGGTTGCACCCAGTTTTGAAAATGGAGCCCCCAGACTGTCCCCCCCCCTTTAACCTCATCTGCTCACTGCTCCATGAGCCCCACTGCAGCTCACTGGGGGTGTCAGGGCTGTCCCAGCAGATTTAATGTCTCTTAATGCCCACCCATCCCTGTGCATCCCCCAGGGACAGGGTCAGTCAGAGCCCTGGGAGGACACTGGCAGACAACCATTCCACAGAATTGTTTTCCACAGGAAAATGTCTGCAAAACATTGCTCAGACTTTGAACAAAAAACACCCCAGTTCGTGTTTCCCACAGTTCTGACAGGTCAGCCAAAGCTATTTATATATAATACTACATATGTTATACACATACTTGTTTACTCATATTATTTAAATATTTATATATGGTTTAAAGAAATATTTATGCATCAAATTACATATAAATACATTTAATATATATATTATTTAAAGGCCACGGTTCAAGAAGCCAACCAGCTGTGTTGAAAATAAGAGCAATTTTTATAGAAAGTGGCCTTTGCCCCTCAAAGCTGGGATTGCCTCCTGGAAACTTTCTTTTTGGTCCTAGAAAATTTCAGTTTAAACTTTGTTCCTTCTCTATGAAGGACAGAAGACACAAAACATTTTCTTGGAAAATACAGATTATCTGCCTTAATGACAGTGTAAGCATGCACACTCTCAAAAAATAGAATTTCCATCCAGACAGCCTGATCCTCACTTCAGGTTATTACACTGAACAAGAAAACAAAAAACAACACAGGAGAAAAAAAAAACAAAAAACCAAAAAAAACTACCCCCAAAAATACACCTTTCTTGTAGGTAGATTCCAGCCCTGCCCTTGGAAGGATGTTTTGAGAAAGGAAAATTGAAAATTGCAGCTCCTGAAGGGCACAGAGGTTCCTGGGGATGGACATTTGAACAGACAAAGCACTCAAGCAGCCACGTTAGAGATGGGATACAACAGAGAGATAAGTTTTTGGCCTTTATTTGAAGGCTTTTAATAGTTACAGTAAGAATTGTCATTGCAAACCAGAATTTTTTTAAAAATTGAACAATAAAAGTTAAAAAAACATCCACAAGTCCACCTGCAAGTAAGACATGTTGGTACAGAAAGGAGGGGTGAGCTTTCCACTGCTTCCATTCTGTTCACCTCTCAAATATCTGATAAAACCAAGGTACTAAGAAAAGTTGGATGCTCCCAGAATTGTTCCAGCAAGTAGGCATTTAACAGCAGATACTGTACCAGGGTAACAGAGTAGCTGTGTTAAGTCTAAGGGTTCAAGTTGGGCTTATTGTTATTTTCTTCCCAAAAAGGACATTAAAAACAGATTATGCCAAGATACCTATAATGCAGTCACAACCTGACCACATGAGTTTGTTCCCATATTATTTATAACTCATCTCAGTAGCAAAGAGTGATGTAAGCAACTGGAAATTTTAGCAGCATTTGACTTAAAGACTGCAGCTTCAGTTTTATAATGCATGTCCCAGAGCTCCAGACATTCAACAGTCTCACCATGCACACCAGTGGTACCTCCTGACCCATCCTCCTCCCAGCAGAGGGACAGTTCCTTGCTTTGCTAGACCCAAACCAACCTCCTGCAGCCCAGCTGCTCACCTGGGTGCTTCACAGACCCAAACCCACCTCCTGCAGCCCAGCTGCTCACCTGGGTGCTTCACAGACCCAAACCCACCTCCTGCAGCCCAGCTGCTCACCTGGGTGCTTCACAGACCCAAACCCACCTCCTGCAGCCCAGCTGCTCACCTGGGTGCTTCACAGACCCAAACCCACCTCCTGGGTGCTCCACAGTTCCACCCTAGCACTCCTGTTAGAGACTTGAAGCAACCAGTGCAAAGCCAGATGGCAAAGAGCAGACACCCCAGAATTCCTCTCCTAGCCCCCAGGTGCTGTTGCCATCTTTTCCTTGGAGCTGCTGCAGTAATGCTGGAATAATGGAATGGAACAGTAATTTAGAGTCAAAAAAAAAAAAAAATATATGCTTCCCAACTCAAAGCAGGCAAGTAATGGTAGAGAAGATTTTATGTGCATCATCACCCCTGTTCCACACTCCCCCAGCCCCCCGCAGCTGGGTGATGCCAGCAGAGCCTCCTCCTGCTCTCCAGAGGATGCAGAGCACTGCGGGGGGCTGGGAGGGGTTCTCTGGGAACAGAGCAGCCCCCCAGGGCACAGACAGCACCCAGACACCGGGCTGTGCACACATCTGTGCCACAGACACTTGAGCACTCCTGTGAAACACACACTGCACACGAGAGGTTGACAGTCAGCGTGCTCAGAAAGGTGAGAGATGCAGTTAATGTCTCGTTTGCCACAAATAAGCAGGGTTTAGCAGTCCTGAAACACTTCAAACACAACCTGAGGTGACAGCATTCCTCATCTACAGCCCCATTCTCACACCATTAGGAGGAGGAAGCCAAGGAAACACTTGCCTTTCATTCCCTTGTGGGAGAGGGGAAAAAGTAACACCCTAAAGGTGTGGCAGTGGTTACCCCTGCACACTCACAGGGAAATTCCACATCACTGCTACCCCTCTTAGCAAGGATCCTAACCAGGACTGGAGCATGAAAGCTGAGAGTGCAGGTCCTGCAAGCTTCACCATCAGAGCTCTCACCAGCTTCAGCTTGGCCTCACCCTGTCTGAAAGCATCAGAGACTTCAGTAGACATGACACTCTTGAAATACAGAACTTTATTTAAAAACTGCTTAAAATAGAAAAACCCTGTCAAGAAAAATCCAAGTCAAATATGGTTTCTCGGTAAAATGGAGTTTTAGGGCAACAAAAAGTCTGAAAGGCCACAAGAGAAATAGCACCACTGCAATTTTAAACAATGGCTAGATACTTGCATTTTTGGCATTCACTGAATTTGGGTTTTTCTCTGGATTTCACAAAGATTCATGCACTACACAACAATTACCATAAAATGCTCTCCTACACACATTTTAGGACAAGCTACCACCAGAAACAAATGAATACAAGCACAACAGGACTGATCAATCTCAGTAGTGAAGGGGGATTGGAAGTCTTGCAGGATCTTGCCAAACACAACAGTAATGAGGGGCATGATAGCAAAAAAGGACAGGTAAGGAAAGTAATTTAAATATTAATACTTAAGTTAGTCTCAGTACTGTATTTTCTGCAATAACATTAGCTCTGTTAGCCAGCATCTTTAGTTTTTACCCCAGAAGACTACTGAACTGGCAAGTACTATTATTAGATATGGCCTAGTTTGGAAAAAAAAAAAAAAAAAAAGCCAGAAAAAGAGAGAAAAATCATCATCCTCATGTGCTCAATTCACTTTCATCCTGAGATAGCTGCACAGCCTAAGTCCTGTTACAGCTATCAGATTTGATCAGCATTCCTTGGGATGGGAAAGGGAAAAGAACAAGTGAGAGAGCAAAAAGTATAGCAACAAAACCAAAAAGAAACAGGACAAATAAAAACAAGAGCCAGGAAGGAAAGCCACTTCTGAAGAAGATTTTAGAAGTAAGACTGGGTGCCCTTTGCTTTTTCTCTTGCTTGGGTATTTTGTTTTGCTTTTCTTACAGAAAACACAGTACATTTTGGCAAAGTCTTTAGCCACAATGCCACAGGAAAAGGCTTTAGCACTCTTCAAGGTAATTTATGTGTCTCAGCTGTTCATACTCCCTCTAATCTTGTGACAGGCAACCTTAAGGCCTATTTCATCGAGAACTAATCACTTGCTAAGCAGCTTTACATAGGAATGGAGTTTTGTTTCAATAGTCCCTTTCCAGCACTTGCTGACAAAGTGAGATTGCCAGCAAGGCCTCTCAGACAGCAGTGAATGGAGTTAAACAAGTGTCTACCCCAATATGAAGCACATAAAATCTCCTGTCACATTACTTCTATTTGGCATATGGAAGCATATTTTAAATACTCTTAAGGCATTTTATTATAATTTCTGTGCTGCAATTTCACATTAACTCCATCTTTCTGTGAGTCAGAGTCTTTAATTTCTCTACTACCCACCACCTCAGATACAAAAAGAGTCTTCCAACAAACCAGTGTTTTACCAGCAAACCATTCTGCAACAAGTTCCAAATATTCAGCCTCTTGCTCCCTAAATATACCAGCTAGATGTGAATACTGCTCTGCTACGAAGTGAGAGAGAGCTCCTAACTCAAACTCACTGTAAAAGTGAAACTTCTGCAAAGTGCACTTTAAGAAGAGGTACTTTTTTTTTTTTTGCTTATGAGAAGAAACCAGTGAGTCCTCTAAGAATAAAGTGGAGTATTTTACAGTTAAGCACATGATCTGGGGCAAAGAATTCTGATGTTGCTGCTCTGCTGGTACAGTGTGTGATCTGTTAATACTCTTCTTGTTCCTCCTGCGGTGCTCCTTCGTCAGGTATCACAAAGCCTTCCTGAGGGGGAGAAAACAAGGGCTTGAGTGAAAAATGCTGCCACCAGTTAGTTCCTGGCTACTCTGCAGGCTTTTTTCACTTAGGACAGATGGACTTCAGTCACCATTTACAGTGTCACAAGGTATTACCAGGAGAGTTCTTTTCCTTGTCTTTGATCTATCTGTTACACACTGTGCATGAAACGCTACCCTGGTTTGCTGCCTGACTATGGTTATGTTATCTGTTCCTTTGTTACAGGAGAAATCTAGGCCATAAACCTAAAGAAAAAAAACCAAATAAACAAGTACAAATAGAGGAAGCCCTGGAAAGCAAACCAGCTTCCAGTTACACAGGGAGGGAAGAACTGTATGACACAATTGGTACCAGATTACTTACATCTGTGGCATAAAGAATTTCCACAATCCTCTGCAACACTGGATCATTCTCGCCTTCATTCTCCTGGCAGATCAACTCAATGTTCCTCAATTTCCCAAAGTAGAAATCTCTCTCCTTCTCCAGATCTTCAACAGTAAGTTTCAATACATTGATCTGCCAAAGGGCATAAAAAAAAAAAAAATCATATGTATCCATCCAAAGAGAATTTAATGTAAATGTTCAAAAGGCAGGGTGCTAATATGCAAAGGACTCCTGAAGTAACCAAGGTGGAGGGAGGGGGGGAAGAAGGGAGACTGTGAGAGAAGGAAAAGTTCTATTTCTCAAATTATAACATTATTGCCACAAGAAACACCCCATCCAACCTTGGAAATTCTGAAGGCTTATTACATGCAACAAGTGAAGTGCTAACTGCCTGCAGCTTCCTTGTTCTTTCAAGACAGGTCTCATGGCAGCTCAGCTGCACTGCACTCAGTATTTCATGAGGCAGCAGCTGCTCATAGCTCAGTTGGAATGCTCTGATGGCTGCCACACAGCTGTGGAAATACTTGAGAGCACTGCTATGTGTGACAGGGCACAGCCCAGCTTCACATGTCTGAGCACTGCAGGAAGGGCTTCACTCCTATCAGGAGAGCAAGGCCATGCTAAGGAAGGCTTCTGATTAAGTGATTTTAAATGAGTTTACCAGATTCAGAACATCTGCTCCCATCTGCCTGACCCAGGCATTTCAGATATTCCCAAGCAGAAGGTGGAGTGGTGCTGGGAGCACAACACACCTGCTCAATCAGTCCTGCAGACTCCTCGTCCCCTGCAGCCTTTTTGCTCATTCCAGTCCCAGCTTTGGGGGCCGCTGGAGTCCTCTGTGTGACCATGGGCCTCTGGGGGGCTGCAAGAGCAACGAGTTAGAGCCCCTCACAACACCTTCCTTCTTCCTCCTGCACAGCTACTGCCCCCCTTCCAAACGTGCTGGCACGTCAGAGTGTTCCTGCCTTCTCCTCTCCACGTGACACGGACATTTGGGGTTTTTTTGGCCAGTGCTGGCACCAATCCTTGCCAACATTTTACCTTTTTGAGAAGATTGTTCTCCCTGTGGCTTCCAGACCAGTGGGTGCTACAGCACAGCTCACTCTGTGAAGCCTACCAGCTCTGCAGAATGCTGGGAATTCACAGCCTGACTTTAAACAGCAACCCAGTCTTACTTTCCCCAGAGCTCTTAATGATCTAAATAATCTTTTAACTGTTTTCTCTACCTGCAGTGCTAGAATTGAGGGATTTCCTGGGTTTGTTGGCAACTGGAGTGACAAGGTTTGGTGACACTGTCTCCTGGCCTTGTCGAGCAGCCACAGGGTCATACTCCTTCCCATCATAGTTTGCATCAAAAAATTTCTTGAACCACTGAACAAATTCAAAGTTGTCCTGGAATTTTCCTTTCACTAGTTTGTCCACAGGAATTATCTGGAGAAGGGGAAACATAAAAAAGGTCAAACTCAGATTAAGGGTGAATAACCTCTCTCTTTATGAAGTTAGTTAAAATGAGTGCACTCAGAAGACAGGCAAATGTAATTCTTTGTCCAGTCTAGGGAAAAATCCTCCTTAAACATAACTGTGTGTCAAAAAGGAGGGTTTTTTGCTAATAATTGGGTAGCTTAGGGCTGACTGCCACACCAGGGGACTGGGGGAACATACCCCATCCAACCATGGTTCAAAGAGGAAGCTCAAGTAACCTCACCTCACAGAAATTTCATGATCATTCTGTGCTACATGAATTCCATAAAATTTAAATGGAACAATTAAAGTCATCATTAAGAACTGGAAACCTCTCCTTAGCTGGAGTAAAGCAGACATTGTCCTAAACAAAGCCAAGGCCTCAATGCAAACCAAACCCAAAAGTTTTGAGATTTATAAACCAAAAGCAAACTCTCTTCCAGTCTTGTTTTTCCAGCTTTTAAAGTACATTCCCCCTCCTTTGGCAGCAAGAGCCAGAGAACCAGTCTCCCCCCAGCTTACTTTGTCAACACCCATTCGTTTAAAACCTGCTTGTAGAATCTTGAAGTTTTGAATGTACTCGTGTTCCAATTTTGCTTGAAACTTCACTTTCTTGAGTGCTACAGACCCTGGGAAGAGCATGTCCATAAACTGACAGTATGCAGCACCTGCCAAGAGGAAAAGAACAGAAACCCCAGGATGAACCAAGCCACCTCACCACCCTCAGTTACTTTTGAGTCAGATCAGCAAACTGACCCCAGCCAGTCCTCAGCCACACAACCCCTGACAGGCAACAAAAGCAACAAAACAGGAACCTCTGCTCTCCAGTTTTGGTGCAGCACAGCCATAAATAAGCTTCAGCAAGCTGCAGAACCAAGCTTTTGGTCTCATGGCTTGAACTCAGCACAGATCTGAGCTGCTAGATGTGTCCCACAGGCATGTAACCTCCCTTATCAACACTGATAGTGGCAGGCTAGAAAAAATAACTGCTCTGAAGGTTATATTTAATCATTATTAAAACAGTGATACTCACTACAAACAGAATCTATACACACTTCAAGTTGCCCTCAAAGGTAAAAGGCCACATTAACTATATTTAAACCAAGCCTTAATCAAAGAACTGAAATGAAAATGTTTCCTTCTTACAAAACTGTCCTTCAGTTTGTCTCTTACTGTACTACAAGAGGGATTCAGCTCAGCCCCAAAGAGCAGACACCACCTCCAAAGAAAACAACTTTGGCAGCACAAACACACCCCTTTAAAGATTTTTTTTTTTAACTATGTCCTGACTCTGCAGTGCTGATGTGCAACTGCCCAACAGCTGAAAATCCAAGCACAACATTCTGTGCTACTCCTCCCACCAGTGACAATGGACTGAGAAAACACAACCCTAATCCAAACCATCCCACAGCAAGGGAACGAGTTACTGGGAGGCATCTGGAGGCCCAGCAGCACAGTGTTCCCTGAACTGGTCTGTTCATCCCAGCCACAGCCAACAGAAACACTGATACTGTCACCAATCAATTCCCCCTGCAGGTCTCTGGGGCCCCCACTTTCACCTGCTCACCCACTGGTGAAATAAACAACAGAAGAATTTGTGCTGTTTGATCTCCACTGCCTCTGAGTTCACTTGCTGAAGAACTCCAGCTCAAAAAACAAACAAACATGGTTTGCCAAAAATCAGGGTTTTGCTAACTGCTGGTAGCCTGAGTGACAGGAATGACAAAGAGGTGGCAGCTGAAGCCAAAGGTCACTTCTTGTGTGTTGATGCAACCCCAAACTGCTGCTGCCTCCACCAAAGCAAGGCAGGAGACTCCCAGGTGGCTGTGCCAGGCAGGGAAAGCCACTGCAGAGAGAGGAAAGGGACACTGCTCAGAACATGTCACATCCACAGCTCTGGGGCCCTCCCTGACAGCAGCAGAGCCAGAACTGCCCTCACTCCTGGACAGAGCTCCTGCAGCATTCAGGCTCACAGATCACCACTGCACACACCAAGCTTGTCAGCAGGAGGAATCCTGCCTAAAGTGCACCACATTCCTGTGGCTGGGATACTCAGACCCTGCATCCTTACAGATTTTCTGCTGTCCTGTGAGACAAAAGCCACTGCAGATTCCTGTCAGGTAGACTGTCTCTGGAACCTTTGTGAATGTCTCTTCCATGGCCACAGCCAGAGGCTCAAGTGAGAGTCCAAAAAACTTTAAGTTTATTCCTTCTTTTATTCCACATTTCTCATTCTGTGAGCAACACCTTGGATCAAACTCCCCCTGGGAGCTGCACTCCCACTTTTCACCAAGCCCCTTTCACTGCCTGTTGCAGTTATCCAAATCACCACCTTTTACCTAGGCTGCATTTTTAGCCTTAGGTTTTTTTTTTTCAGCTCTGACTCCACAGACTGTTATTTTTCATTTGCTCCTACAAGCCTCCTCCCACACACACTTCTCCCTGTGATGACACTTGATTCCATTTCTGTACCACAATCACTTCCCCTTTTCAGCTCAGTTCAGCTGTGCAGAGCCAGGGTGAGCTGTGGTGACACAGACACACACACTGCTTAACCACGAGGAGCTGCAAGGTGAACACAAGAGTCCCCAGGATGCCTTCCTCACCCTGTGCCTCTGCCCAACCAGAGCCCCCCAAATCTCCAAGCAGTTCCCTCCCATCAGACACCCCTTGTTCAGGTGAGTTACTGCACTTGTAGAACTTTCTACTCATCAGACTGAATGCTTAACCCCTCACTGAAACACCCCCTCTCCTGAGTCTTCTCTCCATGCTAACTCACATTTCCTTCTCACTGCAGCTCTGCACACTGAGTCAGAGGAAACTGCCCTTTCATTATGCTCAGATTATTAACAACTTCTTCAGCAAAGGTCAAACCACAACCAGGTCACCCTGCTGACCGTGCCTCTCGGTATCAAGGGCCAGCCCAGGCAGCTGACCCGGAGCAGCTGCACCCCCACAGCACCGGGGACACCCCCCGGTGTGACATCCAGCCCTCACCTGAGCACAGCTGTTCAATCTTTGTCAGCATCAGCTGCAGAGACTCATTGATCCACGCCAGCATGTCATGTCGACTCAAGTTATCGCTCGTCACTGAAGTAGAGTACACATTTACTGCCATTTTCTGAAAGACAGAACCAGAGGCGTCAGCACCGCAGCCGTGCCGAGCCACAGCCCCCTCCCCGGCTGCCTTCCTGACAAAAGCGCTGAGCATATCGCGACACAGAGGAAAGCGACGAGACCGGGAACTGCTGGGAGGACCCGATTCACATCACAACCACGCAGGAGACGTTCTGGGGCTTTTGGAAGGAAAACCAAGGCCGAGGCACTGACGGGGAAACTCTGCTGAGAGGAGCCACGGCTGCAACTTATCCGCCCCGAGCCAGCAGGCCAGGAACGCTTCCCGGGGTCTCTCCAGAGGGGAACACCGACGGAGCGCTCCCCGCCCAGCCCCGCCGGCACAAAGCGGAGCCGCCCGCCCGCCGAGCCCCGGTGCAGCTGCCGCCGGGCAGGGCCGACCGCACCGCACCGCACCGCTCTCCCCCACCCCGGACGGGGCTGGGCCCGGCCCCGCGCCCCCACACCCGCTCTGTTCCGCCGCCCCCTCCCCCCGGAGGCCCCGCGGAGCCGGAGGGCCGCGCCCGGGGCAGGCTGGGCCGGGCCCTGCAGGCCTCACTCCGGTCTCCTCACACCCCGCCGGCTGCCGGCCCGGCCCGTGCCGCTCCGCCCCACCTCGCCAACCCCCCCCATGATCCCGGGCCCGCCTCCCCGCCCGCCCGCGGCCCCGCTGCCGCCTCCCCGCCGCTCGCTGCCCGTTACCTGCCCCGCTCCGGCCCCGTCTCCGCCGCGTTCAAACCGGCCCCGCCCGCCTGCCCGGGCACACGCGTCACACGCACGCTACGCGATGGCGTCACGATGACGTCACGGGGACGCGTCGGCGGCGGGCGCCGCTCCCTGAGAAGAGAAGGAGCGGAGCTACGGGGAGAGGCTCCGCCCAGCCCCGCCCCGCCTGCGCGCTCTCCTATTGGCTGCGCCACCAGGCCCCGCCCACCCGCCCTCTGCCCGCGTGCTGCCTCACGGCTGCTGCGGGGCCGCCTCAGGACCGAGAGGAACCGAGGGCAGGGGCGGAACCGGGACCGGGAGCGGGGCCGGGACAGGGGCCGGGGTCAGTCCCAGTCCCAGTCCCAGTCCCAGTCCCAGTCCCGGGGTGTGGTTTCCCCACGGCCGTGCCTCTCAGCTCAGCTCAGGCAGGAGCAGCCACGCTCCTCTGCAGCTCAGCCCTCAGACGCTCCCTTTTCTCGGGCTGGGTTTACCGAATCAGAACCGCGCATTCACACGGACACAGATCGATCATTAGACAGCGATCAAGTGGTGATCAGTTGACGTGGATCCCCTTTCTTCCCCCCCACATGAAAATCTAAAGGTTCTGAGTCTTCCCAATACAAGCGGCACATGAGATATGCTCAGAAAACAAATACATGCTCTTTATTTTTTGAAAAAAGATTGTACAAAAACCCGCGAGTCTTTTAACATTAAAAAAAATCCTTTACCTAAAAAAATAGCACCAGGGAGAGTTAGAATCCTGTAAAGAAGTTATTACAGAGACCTTTCAGAAATCCACCTCTCCTTACCTTTGTTACAGAAACATAATACAAGGCAGCTCTGACAGGGTAAAATAATTCACAGAACACTTGTCAACTACAACTAACGGCAAGTGAGCTTAATGCCAAGACAATCTGCATTCCTCTTTTAACTTTGTTTACTTTCCCCAACTCCTTGTAGTTTTTCCCCACTCCTCCCTTCTCTTTATTTCTATTTTGCTCAGATAGGAAAGGATGTGAGAACTGGAGTATGAAAGGAGGAGGGGAGGGGATGTGTTAGGAAGAATAAAATCATCCTCGGATCCTGAGGCAGAGGCCATCACCCCACGTTGGGCTCCAGGGCTGGTGACAAAGGTGCCACTTGTCCTCTGAGTGCTCTCAGACCCCCATCTACAGTTTCCTTAACCAGAGGCACGCAGCTGGAACCTGCCCGACATGAGGATGAGAAACCTCCGAGCAGGATCAGGGGAAAAAGCCTTTAAACTGCACCAGCTCTTCCCTTCCTGCCCATTCGCAAGAGCATCCTTGCGTTGGAGACTGGGAAGATGGGGCAGAGAGCTGCAGACACACAGATCCCCACCAAGAAAAGTGGAAAATGGGAGACTGCCTCCACCAGGGAGGCTGCGAGGGGGGTACCAGGGGGTCCCCATGTGTCAGAGGTAGAAGGAGCCAGGAGGGCAGCTCATGCTTCCCACCGGTGCTGCCCAACAATCCGTGAGACAGCCTGGCACTGGGAAAGGGGCTGACCCATGGCTGGCTCCAAAAAGGCACCCAAGGGCTCTGCCAGACCCCAGTGATGGGTTGTAGTGAACAGAGGTAGGGGAGGACAGAGGGACAATGTCATGAGTTGTCTCAGTGCATTGAAATGTGCATTGGAGTCGAAGGATCCCTGGGAAGGGCAGCCCCATGGCTTTGGGAAAGATGGGGGAGGCAGAGGGGGGCTCAGCCACGTGCTCCCACACCTCCCCAGATGCTGACCACGGGAACAGCGTGCCCAGGGCTTCACAGACAGGAGATCATCATTCCAGCAAAGACAAAGAGAGCAGAGGAGAGCAATCAGAAACGAGCAGGAGCTCCTGGCTTGGGGGGTGCAGCCCCAGGAGCCCCCCAGGACAGAAGCTCCAGCAGCATCCCCAGCCCTGAGCCACAGGGATGGGTGTGCAGGGAAGGAGAGGGACGCCCAGCACCTCCCCCAGAGCTGCACCAGGAGCCAGCAGGGACCAGTGGTGGGACTGTCCCTACAAGGGACCCCCTCACCACAGCCACCACTGCCAAGGCTGGTGACATCCCCTGTGACACCGGGGGACGTCCCACTGCGCTGCCCTTCCTGCTCACACCATTTTTATCAGGGAAATGAATGCTCAGGAGAACTTTGTGGACACTGGAGCCCAAATCCTCCGTGCTCTGGTGACTGTGGAAGCTTCTGAAGCACTCAGCAGGATTTTTGAAATGTAAGGAAAAAAGCTTTAGATGCTTTAGAAAGGAAGTAGTGAGTATTTGTAAACTACAGCCAAACATACAAAACAGTATTTCTTTAGTTCTAGCTAGAAAAGTAACTCTATCACCTCACAGTTCAGTTTCAGCTACATTCAGGTCTAGGAATCTCCACATTCTTATGTAATGCCTTAAAGCAGCAATAGACGTTAAAAAAAAAAATTAGAAGTTTATAAAAAAAGTCACAAAAATAAAAAAATATTTGGTTTCTGTATCCTGCATGTTCAGTGTATGTAACCTGACCAGGGGCCTTTCTTTACACCTGCTGCTACAGTTTTGAGGATTTTTGGCAGTTGCTTCAAGAGAGGTTTTGTTTGTTTAGCAGGAATCTGCTGTAGTTCAAGTTTGTCTGCAGCACCCCAGCAGCTGCCCCCACACTCACTGCTCAGCAAGCGCCGACTTCCCAGCTCTGGGCTCACAGGAATATTCAGTGCTCTGGAGGAGAGCTTCCCATCTCATCAGTTATGCACAGAGCTGCCCTAATTACAGCTCTCGTGTCCGTAATTTCCTACCTATCACTGCCATCAGTCCCTTTAGAGAAAAGTTACCCTGCCAGGTTCTTTGGTTCAAGACGTTTCCCGGGGGCACGGGGAGGGAAGGTGCCGCGGCAGAGTCTGGCAGCTGTGCCCGTCCCTCTCCCACCACCACGGTGCAGCTCTGCACCTTTACCAGAGAGACGAGGGGCACCCCGACTGCTATTCACAGGCAAAGTAATCCTTGAGAGGGGAGAAGAGGTGCCGGATGACGGGGACACTCCAGGACCTCTCCAGCAGCTTCCGACGAGCCCCGCGACCCACGCTGGAGACATCCGTGCAGTGGAGGGGGAAACCAAAGATCCTGTGGGGCAGGAGGGGAGGGCATCAGGTCTGGTGGCTCTGGGCAACACATCACCCTCTGAGGAACTACTGAATCATCAATAAACTCATCAATAGCCAGCTCCTGCCTGCTCTGGCACTTGGCACCCCAGAGCATCTCCTCCCGGGGCAGAGACCTTTCCCCAGTGCTCTCTGCTCCTTTTCCTGGCAGCACTTCTGGAGGAGCCCTGTGCCCCTGCCACCCCTGCAGGCACCACCCTGGACACGTCCTGGAGACAGCTCAGAGTCATCCGAGGCACAGCCCTGGTGCTTCCTCCTCCTCCCAGTCAGATGGAAGCTCAAGTGCAGCAGGGGAGGACAGAGCCCAGGGAACTGCTGTTTTACCTTCAAACCCCCACCTGCCTCTAGCTCAGCTTTCATTGCTTTGAACTCCAACAAGTACTGGCAATTTAAATATAAACATGTAAAAATATTTAAACCCAGTCTGTGCTCACTGGCTGAGGGTCTGGCTGTGCACACACTCCAGGTTTTGTTGCTGTTAAGTATTTGGTGTGCAGGACTGCTAGTCACTGGATTTTATTCTGCTCCCAAGTCCTTCTGTAGCATTTTGCCATGAACTCGGGGTACCAGCAGGCAAACCCCAGCAGAGGGGCAGCCCAGGTCTGAAACAAAGAGCACAGCAGCACCCCCACACTACACACCCCCCCAGGAGCCCTGGTGCAGGGCCACTGCTGGGCTTTTCCCAGTCTCATTGCTGCTCACTAACGAGCCCATAATTGTCTGCACATCCACTACCCCAGGGAGGCTGCACCAAACCCAGGGAGCTGCAGCTTTTGGGCTCCTGGGGGCTGGGCTTAGGGACAAGGAAGGGAGAAGAACCAAAGAAACACCATGAAACAAAAACAAAACGACAGCCAGAGATTCCAAGAGCCCAGGGGAGGACTGATTACCTGTTCATCCCCGGGAGGTTGCCCCAGAAGTAGCGAGCACGGTGGGCAGCTGATATCTTGATAGCATCGACCATGACGGGGTTACACTGCAGGCCAGGAGAGGGGGGAAGGAGAAGTGAAAGGAGGTGTGGGCTCAGCCCTTCTCCAGTGCCCTGCAGGGATTTCAGCAAATCCTCCCCAAGGAGGCAGCCCCAGCACACCCTTGTTCCACACCAGAGCACAGTCTGGTGGCTACCTGGGCTCCCACACCACAGCCATGGCCAGCAGCTAATTGAAGAAATAATAGATGCTGCTCTGAACAGATTTTTCTGCAAGGATGGCAAAAACCTTCCCCCAGAGAAGCAGAGCTCGGGTTAATGTGCTGGAAGCCAGAGGCAATCCACAGCCAAGACTGAAAACTTGATTCCTGGTGTAGGCAGGAGGTCTTCCAGCATCAGGACCACAAAAAAAACAGTCAGACCATCACTGCCTCAGCACACCTTGCACAGCTCTGTAAGTGAATCCTAATCCAACGTTCTGCCCCGGGCAGGCAGCAATCCCTACCTCCAGAAACCGAGAAATGTCCCTCTTGTCATTGACCCTCATGGCCACCACGTTCTCAAACATCCAGAAGAAGGGACGCTCCTCCCCTGCCTTGGGACGGGCATAGTTGAGCAGGTGGTAAAATTCAAAGAAGAGCCTTCCACTGCCTTCTGCAAGAGACAGAGCTGTGGCTGGGACCAGGGGCACAGGGACACGGGGCCAGGGGCCTGGCTGCCCTCCCCACCATGGGACATGGGACAGCCTGTGCTCTGCAGGTGCCACCCCACGGGCTGTAGCTCAGAGGGCAGAGTGGGTCTGAGCTGCTTCCATGGGCTTTCAGGTGGCTCCAGAGCCCAGGAACACCCCGGGGTACCCATCTCTGCAGAACCTTACCATACAGTGCCTTCCTGGCCGGGTTGGCAATGGAGAGGTCATCACAGGGGCTTCCACCAATCACCAGGTCAAAGGGACCCCACTCCTCGATCTAGAGCCAAGAGACAGACTCAGTTAAGGAGTCTCATCCTTACAGGGGATCCCACAGGGGATGAGACCCAGGAGGCCAGAGCAGCACGTTCCCAGCCCTCCTGCAGAAACGTGCTCACGTTTCTCTTGGTTATGTTCCTGACATCATGCACATAGGTGATGTTGCCCTCGTGCCGCATGGTGCCCACAGCAATGGGGTCTTCACAGATCTCTGAGGCAATGTACTTCTCCACTTGGATGCCCAAGTCCTTCAGCACCATGTACCCTGCCAAGGGACACAGGTCTGAGGTCCCACTGCTCTCTTTGGTGTCCCGGTCTCCTTCCTCAGCACCGGTGCTCGATGTGGCCTCTTTAGCTTGTCCTAGGTGGGTGCAGTCAAACAGAACTTCTGGATGAGCAAACTAGAGTTTTGACCCATTTCCTCCAAACAGGTTTGCTCCCAGAAAACAGAACTCGCGAGCTGAGTGAACTGAGTCAAACCAGTTGCCCTCAGGCACTTCTCCACCTGGGGCCAGGTGACCAGCCAGGTCCCACAGCTCTTGCTTCTCAGTGAAACGAGTGAGACAGCACTCAGTGCTGCAAGAACCTCTGTGAGCAACATTCCCTCATCCTCCCCCATCCCTCCCTTTACATCCTGGTCCAGCCCTACCCTTATCCCCTTCTGATGGGGATCCCCTGGCCCTTTAACCTTTTCTCCCCACCAAGCTTTCAGAGACAGGTTTGGGGCCATGAACACAACGTTCCCCAACCCCCAAGAGGGTCAGTTCCTCACCTGTTGCTATGCCATCAAGTAAAGAGAGCACCCGAATGGGTCTCCTATCTGCTGGTGGGACCATTGGGTAGATTTTGGGTTCAGCCTGCAATGGAAGGACAGCAGTGAAGCTCGGGCAGTGCCACCACCTCTGCCCTCAGGGGAATATCTGGGAGGCCAAGAGCTCAGCAGCCTCCCAGAGGGTGGGTGAGGGAGTCCAAGGCAGAGCACTGATGGATTTGGAGTCAGCCCTCTCCCCCACAGCCCACCCCCAGGCTCTCCTGCCTACAGCCCTTACGTATTCCTGTCCCTTGTCACTGGTGAAGAAGTCCTGCAGACGGGTGTCCCAGTCCTGCCGGCGCTGCAGCACCCCGTAGCTGCCCTGGGGCTGGCACATGTAGCAGTTCCAGGGCTCCTGCTCCTTTGCCTTGGCCGATGTCCCTCTCCCCACCAGCACCTCCAGACACTCCACGCAGAAGCACCTGCCCAAACCACACCACCTCGTGCCTGACACCTCCAGAATCCCCCCTGGGTCACCCCGCTGTCTTTGGAGTCTCCCCTGAAAGCACTGGAGCCCCCACCCCCTGTGAAGTGTGTGTTAAAGGGTTGTCTTTCCAGATCACCACCATTCTGATTTGTCCCTGCAGCGTGCTGGGTTTGGGGGCTGCTACCACAACCTGGTGGCCCAGGCATGGGTAAAGCTCCTGCCAACCTCCCCAGAGCTGCTCAGCAGGGACTGGGGACCATGCTGGGGACCACCCAGGACCCTACCCAGGCTCACGCACAACCTGGGTCCCTGCAGCTCCCCAGGAGCTCTGCTGGGAGCTTGGCCAGAGGAGTGGAGATGGGGACACGTGGGGCCCACCTGCAGCAGCTGGCATTGCTGCAGAGCAGCAGCTCCTTCCCTTCACAGCAGACAGTGCAGTAGGACTGGTACCCATCCTCATCATACATGTAGAAGAGCTCCAGGAATCTATCCTGGCAAAAGGACAGCCAGGAGGAGGGAAGGACAGAGGATCAGGATCCGTGCTCAGAGAGTGCACAGAACACACAGCTCCTCTGCATCCCACACTGAGAGCTGGGAGAGGAACATCCTCCTCAGTGCTTCAGGGGAGGGAACATGCTGAGGGACAGCCCCATGGTGGTCACCCCTCCCAACCCCTCCCATCCCATCCCATCCCCTCCCATCCCATCCCATCCCATCCCATCCCATCCCATCCCATCCCATCCCATCCCATCCCATCCCATCCCAGCAGCAGGATGGACCCTGCACCCCAAGCTGCATCCCAGCTGGGCAGCACTTACCCTGCAGGTCTGGCAGAGCCCCCCCTGGAAGAGTGGGTGGAAGGTGGCCGGGTTCCTCCTCCCGCAGGACAAGCAGCTCTCTGGGGGACAGGGAGAGCTGGCTCAGCCCCAGGCAGGGCACAAGCTGCCCCCACAGCACCCTGACCCCCATGGGGAACCCCCAGCTCTGCCCACCCACACCAGCCCCACACCTTTCCCACCAGAGACAGGGCAACCCCTTACCTTCCAGACTGCCACTGTTGTTTGTAACTTCAGAAACCATTTGCTCTTTATTAAAAAAAGAAAAACAAAAACTTATCACTCCGTAT
This sequence comes from Heliangelus exortis, assembly GCF_036169615.1. Taxonomy (NCBI): domain Eukaryota; kingdom Metazoa; phylum Chordata; class Aves; order Apodiformes; family Trochilidae; genus Heliangelus; species Heliangelus exortis. The sequence continues at coordinate 1,913,133 of NC_092437.1, forward strand.
GAAACAGATGAAGGCACTTGACTTAGAGACACCTCACACCTGGCATTCAAATTGCTGCAGCTTTGCTGAGTGCTGCACGGGGAGGGCAGGCCATGGGCATGAGAAAGGTTGGTGCAAAACTCATGTCCTTTGCTGGAGAAACCCGAGCTGGAGCTCAAAGGAGCCCCACACAGACCATTTCCAAGATGAGTGGCTAAAGGAGCCCATCCAGCTTGTGCAGCCACCTTTGCTGCTGGGTTTGCTGGTGTCTTGTGAAGCACAAGTGAGCAACAGGCACCATAAAAGCTTTTGCCTTTTCCAACCAAGCTCAGGGCCCTCGGGAAGAGCTGAGCCCTTTCCCAGAGAGGTTTCCTGCTGCTCTTCAGGATGCAGAGCCCAGGCTGTGCTGTGGGTTACCTCGGGTCTGGTCCTCCTCCACTCGCTGCTCCTTCCCACTGCTGTTGAGGTTGGTCTTCAGCCTCTTGGTGCGGGGACACTGCTCGAGGGACAGCACCTCCTCTGTCCCATTCCTCAGGACCCCGTTCTCTGCAAGGCAAAAGCTCCCTGGGGACAAGCTCCTGGGGAACATCATCTGCCCAGCCCCGCCAGGTTTTCCCCCTCTCCCCATCCAAAAGCAGAGCCCCCAACACCACCCCAGGTGCCTACACACAGCTGGAGGCTCAGCCAGCTCATGGATTTCCAGAGGCAATGGCTGGGGAGAAGCTTTTTGCAGTGCTGCTGTGGAGAGCCCCAGCCAGGAGCCCGGGGCCACCTGGAGACGTGCCAGCCCTGGTCCCTGCCAGCCCAGGCCACCCCTCACCTGAGGCTTTGGGGGGCCGCAGCCCCTTGAGACCCAGGGGTTTGAAGCCTGTGAGTGCCCAATCGATCATGGGCTTGAGCTGCTCCTCCAGGGACTCCCTGGGGGTGGCTGCAAACGTCTTCCCCGACCTGCTCCGGGCAACCTGAGGGAGAGGAGGGACAGCACGGGTCAGGGTGACATGGGGAGCAGCCTGACTGCAGCATGCACAGCACAGACACCTCCCGGGGACGTGTCCTGGTCCCCTCCCATCACACGGAGGAGTCCCCAGCTTGGTGTCCCCAGCTCGGTGTCCCCAGCTTGGTGGCAGTTGCTGGATTCCAGCACTAGGTGTGCCCAGGGCCATATCTGTCCTACACCAGCCCAGAGAGGGGACAGCCCAGCCCCAGCTCTCACCCAGACACTGCTCCTGGAGCAGAGAGACCTGGAGCAGCAGGAGTTACTCCTGAATCCCCCGGGATAAGCAGAGTTTGGACCCATGGCTGCACTTGGAAACAGTCCCAGCAGAGAAAGGAGGGGTTTGCTACAGACATCTGTCCTCATTGCCCCAGCAGATGGGGGAAATGATTAATTCTGGAGGCTGGCAGGAGCTCCCTCCACTGCTCTCTCTCAAGGTGACTCGCAGGCATCACCCAGGGATGCAGAGCCCAGCACCCCGCAGGGCAGAGCTGGCACAGCCACCTCCCACACTCCCCAGCTCTGGGCAGTCGTCCCTCTGCCCACCCAGGGCATCTCCTCCTGCCCCAGCAAAGCTTTTCCTTGCCCAGCTCCCCTGCAGCAGCCACCCCGAGCACAGGGCACCTCTGCCCCCCTCCCACCACCCCTGCAGCCCCAGCTCTGCCCCGTGGTTACCTCCAGGGCATGGTATATGGCTCGGCGGTAGGAAACCAGCTTATTAAATGTTGAAGAGTTGAAATGCTGCCTAAAGGCCATCAATCCCACCAGCTTGTCTGCAGAAACCTGCGAGAGAGTGACAACAGTTCACCAGCAGGCACGGGGATGCCTTGTCCCCAACGCCCCAGCCCGGCAGTTCCCAGCTCAGCTGGGGCTTTGTGCAGGCAGGGAGGCAGCTCAGCCCTGGCTTTGCAGAGAGCAGGAGGAGCAGAGAGGGAGGAGAGCAGAGGCAGCAGCATCACCAGAGACCAGGGCGGGCGTTTTGCACCCTCTGCTGGTGCAGCATTCCCACCAGCACAGCCCAGTACAGCCCAGCCTGGCACAGCCCAGCCCAGCCCAGTACAGCCCAGCCCAGCCCAGTACAGCCCAGCCCAGTACAGCCCAGTACAGCACAGCCCAGCCCAGCCCAGCCCGGCCCGGCACGGCCCAGCCCGGCACAGCCTGGCACGGCCTGGCCTGGCACAGCCTGGCCTGGCACGGCACAGCCCACCCCCCCTGCCTGCAGCCCAGGGGTGGCTGAGGGGTGAGAGGGGTCCCAGGGGTGAGAGGGCATCCAGGAGGCATCACATCCCTCCAGGAGGGCACCATCCCTCACCAGGCAGGAAGCAATGGGGACAGCTCTGGACACCAGGGCTTGGACACAACCCCATGAAGGGGCTGGGCAGGTGTCCCCATTGCATGATCCTGTCCCCAGCCCGGGTGGGTGTCACTGTGTGCAGACACCAGAGCCACAGGAGCGTGCCACAGCCTGACCACACCAACAGGGCAGTCCCTGCCCGAGGAGGCTGCAGCTGGGCACTCACACACAGCCCAGGGGCAGCCCCAGGAACGGGACGGGTGGCAGGAACGTGCAGGGAGGGGGAGCTGGGTGCAGGCAGGGGCAGGCAGCAGACTTACCTCGGAGAACTTCCCATCTCCAAACCACTGCACCCACCGCATCCCCGACACTGCCTGGCGCTTGGCCGTGGCTCGGTACGAGACGACGATCGCCGGCCACCAGGAGAAGCCTTTGATCTTTCCCCAGACAAGCTCCCCAATTCCAAACTCCTTCCCATCCTGAAAGCAAAAGAGGACAACCGAGACCAGCCAAGAGCCCAAACTCCACGTTTTATCCAAGCAGCCCCGCAGGGAGCCCTGGAGCAGGGGGGGAACAGACGCGTGTCCCTTGCTGGGGACAAATTTGCACCTCACATCCCTCAGTAACATGGCAGAACCATCCCTGGCAGTGCTGGCTGCCAGCCCAGCCCCGTGCAGGAGCTCCGTGAGCTCTGTGCTGAGCAGCCCTGTGCTGAGCAGCCCCGTGCTGAGCCCCGGGCTGGTACCCTGCCTGCTCCATCCTGCTCAGCCCCCCCGGCTCAGCGCCCCGTGCGTGCCCACTCCTGCTCAGCCCTCCCAGGGTCTGCAAGCACAGGGAGGGGAGCCCTAACCCCTGCCCTCCCAGCAGCTCTGGTGGCCACGGGAGGGCTCGCAGCAGCCCCAGGGGACAGGGGGCAGCAGACGAGGCTCTTCTGATCTCCTCGCCCATCACAGCCACGTGTACCCGGGAGCTCTTGGCTCACCCCAGGATGCTGCTGAGCCCTGAGGCAGAGCCAGGCAGGGAGGACTTTGTGTGGAGGTCACTCCTGGGCCCCTTTCATGGGGCTCACAGCTCAGCTCCTCTGGCTGCACCCCAGGGAGGGGACACCCACCCTCCTCTTGTTCCCACGGGGGAGAGCAGGGAACAGGGCAGAGAAGAGCTGGGAATTTTGGTGTGACCATGCCAAGGGCCTCCAGCAGGCAGACTGGTGGGGTCAGGTCAGCAGAGCTGTGCCCAGGGAGCCACTTCTGCCTGCCCAGCTCCTTCCCAGCTTTGTTCTGCAATTAGGCACCTAATTATGCAGCAAGATTCGATTGCCCAATTCCCCACAAGTCTGGGGCCCTGCCCTGATGCCCGCAGGCATGGAATCAGACTGCTCTGCAGCTCCAGCACCTCCAGACTCTCCAGCATCCCCCAGAAACATTTTCTGCACATGCAACTGCCTGTCCCAGCAGGGCTCAGCTGCCAGCCCGGCGTGTGCCACGCGTGACCTGGGGGCTCTGGGAGGTTCTGCAGCCCGGGGGGGAAGGGGCTCTGTGGGTTTGGTGCCCCCCATGCTGTGTCCCCAGAGCAGCACCCACTGCCCCACACACAGCAGGAAGGGCAGGGAGGGAGGGGGAAGGAAAAGCTGCAGTGAGGTTTCCCAAAGCCAGGGTCACCCCCACCTGCACCAGGATCCCAGTGCAGGAGCAGAGTTTGGCCCCTCCATACCTGGTACTCCAGCAACCCCACGTCTCTGCTCTCTGTCTCCTCGGCTGTCCCCAGCTCGGTGGAGCCATTCTGTCCCTCCTGGGAGCTGGAGAGTGTGCTGCTGCTGCGGGACGAGTCCTGGGAGTCCTCCTCTGTCAGGTCGATGGTCACAGGGACAGAGGTGGCCGAGCGACGCTTGGAGCTCTGTGCAGGGAGGGAGAGGGGCAGGGGGAGTGGGAATGACCCCACAGCCAGGAACGGAGGGGATTTCCCAGGATCGGGGTGTCCCAGGGAGCTCTGCTTGGCTTTTACTCACAGGACATGCAGAAAGCACTGCACCCTCTGCACTCTTCCTTTTTCCCCTCCCCAGATCACCCCAGAGCACTCAAACATCCACTTCATAGCAAGGGCTACACACACCCACTTCACAGGGGAAACTGAGGCACCGAGAGGCTGAAGCCCCTTAGCCAGGGCACAGGAGCCCCAGGGAAGCCCCTGGAAAAGCCTGGCAGCCCTGCAGCCCCTCACCCGCAGGGGAGTTGGCAGCTCCCTGAGAGTCTCCACGCTTCTGGTGTCCTTGATCCTCATCTCGTGCCGGGTCTGCCCTGCCTGGAAGATGAGGCGGACGGGGGGCTTCTGCCTGAGGCTGCTCTCCCACCCTGCACTGCCCCGAGGCCTCACCTGCAACCAGAACAGAGCTGCTGTGGCACACGGGGACAGGGACAGCCCATTCCCATGCCAACCCCCTTGGTGTAACCATGCACTTGGCAGCATCTCTGCCGGGCAGACCAGCCAGGATCAGGAGCACCCATGAGTGCAGCTCCCAGCACCCTGCACTGGGTCAGCCACTTGTGTCTCCAGCAGGGATGTGCATCCCGAGGGGAGACCTTCTGGACAAATCCCTGGGAGGGGGCTGGAGCCAGGGTGGTTGGGGTGGTCTTTTCTCCCAAGGAATGAGCAATGGGACAAGAGGAACCGGCCTTAAGTTCCCCAGGAGAGGTTCAGATTGGAGCTTGGGAACAATTTCTCCCTGGAAAGGGTGCCCAGGGCAGGGCTGGAGTCCCCATCATCCCTGGAGGGGTTTCAGAGCCCTGGAGATGTGGTACTGAGGGACACGGGGCAGTGGTGGCCTGGGCAGTGATGGACTGGATGACCCAAAAGCCTTTCCCAACTAGAACAATATGATGATTTTACTTAATATTCTGTCCCCTCCCTCCTCACAACTGCAGCCACAGCAGTGAGACCGAGACCAGCAGGAGCCCATGGTGTCTGGGGCACAGCACCCAGCACACACGTGTGGGTGCTCTCACACACGTGTGGGTGCTCCCTGCAGCACCCAGCCCTGCAGAGGCACCCAGGGCAGCTCTTCCCCTGTGGTTTCAGCAGCCACAGTTTACAAACAGTCTGACCCAGGCATGTTTCCTGCATCCGGTACAACCAAGTTTCAAATTGAAAAGAATTTTGCAAGAGCCCCAGACAAAACTGAGTGGGAAAGCAGAATTTTCAGCCCAGTTGGATTTATGGCTCTTTTCTTTTGGATGCTGCTTCATCACAGGCAGATCTCCAATCTTGAGGTTTTATTTCAAAGTCAAAACAATAAAGCTAGAAGGCAAAAATGCTTCCAGACCCTGGAGGTTTGTCAACCTAGTCAACAAAAGGAGGGGGAGAGAAACTGGGATTTAGCTCCAAAGCAGCTAAAAACAGGCCACCCCGAGAGTGGGAGACACGAGATGCTGTGCTGCACCAGCACAGCCAAGACTGGTTAAACAAAGTGCCAGCACAATGTAGTGGACATCACTGCATCCCACACCATGCCCTCCTGCTGCTGCTGGCATCGTGTCAATCAAGAATTTAACCCAAAACCAAGTATTATGCTTTTCAATGAGAATTGCATCTGCACTGGGCTGATCCCCCTGCACAGAGCGTGGCAGCTGCTCCGAGGGGAATGAGGGAGGGTCCTGGCAGGAGCTGCCCCCCCAGACAGCCCCTGGGCAGCAAGGTCTTACAGCAGCCTCGGTGAGAACTCACCTCCTGTGTCCCAGAGAGATTCAGTGGCCAGGACAGCTCCTCCCTGGAGAGGTCTCCCGTGCTGACCCTCTTGTTGTTCTTCAGGGTCGGCAGCCCCAGCCCCCCAGCACCTGTGCAGGGACACAGCAGAGCAGACTCAGCCCCATGAACCCCCCAAACCTCCAGCCCTGACTGCTCTGAGCAGCAGGCTGGGATTTGAAGAGACCAAAACCTCTGCTTGGAGAAATGTGTCTGAGAGCAGAAGACAAGTGGTGTCCCCAAAGGTCTCTGCAGCAGTCCCAATGGCACCAGCAGCCCCAAACCCATCACCTGCCCCAAGCCCAGGAGGGACTGATGGCCAGTGTGGGGTTCCTTCTCATGCCCCTTTGTTTCCTGAAAGCTCCGAGGCAGGAGGAAACCACATGCCCACTATTCAGAGCTTTCCACCCTTTATTTCCAGCAGGACCTCGTGAACCCATGAGTTCTCCCAGAGCACTCCTCTGGGAGATGCCCCAGCACCAAGGGGCAGAGCCAGCCCCCAGTGTGACACCTGTGTCCTAAACGCCCCCTAAACTCTGGCCTGGATGTGCTGCTGGATGCCAGAGGGACCCTGACCCCAGCCCCCTCCCTGGCCCTGCACATCCCTACTCCCCCTGGGCATAGCACAGCTCACCTGGAGCACTTGCTTTCCCATTTGTCTCCAAAATGAGGTTGGGGGAGTCGTTAGTGGGGTCGGTGCAGTCCCCGTTGATGAGGATCAGCTCTGCCCTGCAGTCTGCCTCATCCTGATCGTGGCTCTTGTCCTTCTTCATGGCTGCCTGTGGAAGCCAGAGTGGGAGAGAAATTTAGCCATGCAGAAAGCCCCAGGAAGGCAAAGCAGGCAGCATCAGCTCTTCAAGCCAGCCACAACTTCCCATGGCCTTGGCAGAGGGGTCTGACTGCAGACACATCTGGAGGGTACCAGGAGCTAAGGGGCACCTGGACAAAACTGCCCCACAGATGTGGTGACCCTGAAGACCCACCAGCCCCAGTGACTGGGGGTCCCAGATGAAACCTGCTGGTGCTTAGGGAAGCCCCAGGGCTTTTCTCCAGGGCTGTGCCCACTGTCCATACACCATGGAGTGCTCCTGGGCTCGGTTCTGCCCAGCCCAGGCTGGATCCACAGGAGCAGAGAGCCTGTCCGGAGGGAGCTGCAATTCCAGCCAGCCCAGAGAAACCCAGGGACATCCCATCCCATCCCATCCCATCCCATCCCACCCCACACCCAGGCACTCTGCTCCAGCTGCCCAGCTGGGGTGGGCTGTTACAGGACACAGCAGACACCGGGCCCTGGGGGACAAAGTCCTGGCAGCCACAGCAGAGTTCATCTCCCCCAAGAGGAGAAAACTCCTCCTGCCCCCAGCTGCAGTCCCCCCACCCCAGGGCAAAGGGGGAGCAGGGAGCTGTGTCTGCAGAGCCCACCCACCACCACCCCAGGGGCTGGGGACAGCCAGGGACAGCAGCCCCCCCACTCTGGTGTCCCCCAGAGGTGGGACACAGCTCGCCTGTGCCCAGCTGCCTCTGCCTTCCCTCGGGTGCCCTCCTGGGATCCTGTTTTCAGGGGGAAGCTCCCAGGCTCTCCCAGTGACTCCGGGTATGACGCTAAGGAAGCTGCCTCATTGCTGGGCTATGGGTCTGTGCTGCAACTTGCCCCTTCACCAGCACACTCATTTCAGGAGCACGTAATTCAGCTCGACAAGCTCAAAGAGCAAACAGGGCTCTGCTCACCTAAGGCCCCTGTTAGGAATCAAAAGCAACCCCCCCAGCCCCAAAGAGACCCCGGGCTCCAGCCCTGCTGCCCCCTCCCCAGTGCTCCTGCTCAGCATCGCCTCCGACTGCTTCTCCAACAATTGAAATTTCTGCTTCAGGATCATCTGTCAGCACCTCTGACAAACAAAGACCAGCCGGGGTCGGATGTTTCGGGTTCCGAGGGCAGCGTTAAAATCCTGGGAACATCCAAAGCTGAAGGAAAGCAGGTGTCCAGCACCCACCTCCAGAGGCAGAGCCCCCTGGGTACATGTCCTACCTTCCCCTGCAGACACATCACCTCAACAAAGGGAGGAGAAGGAGAGGAATAGCACCAGAGGGAGACTAAAGCTGCATAAACCCCTACAGCTGTGTGCAGAAATCCCACTGCTGCAGCACATCTGCTCCACAACAATTCCTGGGAGCTGCCCAGACTCGCTGTGCTGCCCCTGGCTGCCCCCCGGCCAGTCCTGGATGCTGTGGGATGCAGCAACACGCCCCAGTGCAGCACAGCTGGGTCAGCAGCTCCTCCAGGGTCTGCTCCCCCTCCCCAGCATGGGATGCAGCTGAGCAGCAGCAGTCACAGCCAGCAGCAGCAGCACTCCCACGAGAAACAGCAAAGCTTGCTCTAAAAATGGTGAATTGCACTTGGGAATCCACCCAGGGAGGTGGGAAAGGATCCACTGCTCTCCTGGCACGAGAGGAACCCGGAGGAGGGGCTGGGGACAGGGGGACAGGGCAGCATGAGGCTGCTAGGAACCAGGGAGGACAGGAACAGGCACAGACACCTCAAAACCCGTGCACCCTCAAAACCCTGCAGAGGACCCTCGTTCAGTCCTTTGTCAGGGGCCCGTGGGGAGCAAGCAGTGCAAACACCAGAGCACTCACACTGCTGCTCCCTGCACTTCTCCAGCTGCACTGCCCGAGATCCCTCCAGGACATCCCATCCCCATCCTGACACTCAATTGGGGCAGGGACCACCACACCAGGGCCTGCATGGCAAAGCCAGGTAAAGCCTTGATGCCCCAAAAACCAACCCTGAGGCAGTGGGGCTGCAGTGCCCATCCCTGCTCCGATTGCTGGTGCTTCTTGCACCAAGAAACGAAGCCCCAGGCCCGACATGATCCTGCCTGCTGGGAAGGGCTGCCCGGCCCATCACCCCAACACTCCAAACATTCTGCTGCTGGAGCCACCATCCCTCCCAGCCTCACCACCTCCTGCTCAGGAGGAAGGCTCAGCTCTTTGTCCTCGCCTCCCCTCGCAGAAGCACACACCAACATGTGCACTCGGGGCATTATGAAAATAATAAGAAACAGAGCACTCCCCTCACATGTTCGGTCTCACAGGGGAGGAGGAGAAAACCAGCACCGCAGTGTTTGCATTGCTTAAATGTACTGCACACACCGAGGCTGGCTCTACAGCCCCACGCTTCCAACGAGAACCCACGAGAACCCGGGGAATAAAACCACGCAGAATCCCCGCTCTGATGCTGGAAGCCCCGAGGGCACCGGCGCTGCCGGCGGCCCCCGCACTGCCTGGTGCCCGGGAGATGCCCTGCAGCGATACCCCACCGAGACAATGAACCCAACGACTCCGGAGCCCGCCCTAGTTTTGCAATACCAGTTTCTTTAAGGTTTGCCAAACTGGTTAAAGACCATGCCACAATTTTAACTGCTTAGAGACACTCCCGGTCCCTGCCCTGCTCTCTGGTTGCTCCGGTTGCCCCGGGGCAGGCAGAGGGGCTGCGCTCACCTGCTGGGCAGTGCCCCGCTGCCCCCGGGGCCGGGGCTGCTCCCCCAGCCCTGGTTTCAATTTTCCTTCTTGAGAAAACAGAGCGGGCCCCTTATCAGGTGCGTTTCCCGGTAGGTGGAGATTGCAGGGGAGACCAGCGGACTTTGCCTCCAGACAGGGGCATGCATATCAAAAGAGGCTGGAGGGAAGCGTTTTACATGATGGCTGGGATGGCAGCCATCACCCAAGCCCTGTTTGAATAACAAAAAGAAATAAAGGACCCCAATGGCCAGGGCTGATGCCTCCAGCCCAGGCTCTGGGCTATCTATGCGCACACAAATGGCCTTTAACTCCCCCTAAACGGAACATTTCCCTCTAATCCTGGGGAAAAAAAAAAAAAAAAAAAAAAAAAGAGTTGCTGGGTTGGCAGTTCAGTAAGAAAGGGAGCCCATTTTGGCAGATCTGCTCATTAAGAGGGGCAGGCTCTCTGCTCCCCCCTCCCCTGCCCGTTTCCTGTGCCTGGCCCCTCTCCGCGCTCCGGCACTTCCCTCCATTTTCCCCCCGTTTCCTCTCCTGCCCCGCTCCGCTCCCCCCCGGCCACCAGGGCAGCCCTCTGCGGCCACCCCCGGGGTTCAGCTCCTCGCCCGCTGCCTTTCAGCAAAGCTCGGTTGAAAGAAAAGAAACAAAAAACAAACCGGCCCCTCCTCTCCCAGTGAAGACCAGGCCTGAGAAGTCTCCTGGGCAGCCACCATCACAGCCAGCCGCTGCTCCAGCCGCTCTAGGCTCTTTACCATGCTCATCTCGGTCCCGTCCCGCTGAGCTGAGCCCCGATGGCTCTCCCGAGCCCCCTGCCCAGGGACGTGCCCGGGGGGAGCGGGCGCCAGGGCCGGTGCTGCCTGCGGGCAGGGCTGGGGGCTGCAGGGGCTCCGCCGTCCCGCTCAGCGGCACCAGGTCCCGCGTCCCGACCCGTCACTGCTTCATCTTCCCCCTGCACAAGAGGAAAAAGCAATGACAATGACACCTCACTGCCCCCATCTCCCCCTGCCTGGCCCTGGACAGATGGACACAAGTCTAAACCCTCCCCAGAGCCAGGGAATGGCACACTCTGGCTCATTCATCCTCATTTCATTAGAAATTAAGAAACTGCAGACTGAGACTGAGGAGACAAGTCCTGCTGTGGGGTTTGAGCCCCCTCCCCCGGCTTCTTTAGACGGGAAGGTGTGTGCAGCATCCGCAGGACCAGTGCTGGGTGCCCACCCGCTGCTCCCCCCCACCCCGGACTCTGCAACTTGTGTCCCACCTTGGGGCCACCCTGGAGTTTGTTTCTCTTTCTCTGATGTTCTCCCTCCACCGGAGCTGAGCAGAAAGATGCGGGCAGGGCTCCCGCCTCTCGGTACCTGCCTGCTGAGCGAGCCCCGGCTCCAGCCGCCCCCTTCCCTCCGGCCCCAGCCCCGTGGACACTTCACACGCCCGAGGCGCCAGCCGGGATTTGTTTTCCTGCGAACAGAGCAAAACCCAAGATGAACTGACAGATCCGTGACCTGAGAACCGAAAACAAAGGTGCTGGGCCCCCGGCAGAGCTGCTACCGCATCCCGGGCTCCCGGAAGGCCTCCCCGTGCCCCCGTGCCCCCCTGCCTGGGGGCGGTGCTGCCCGGGGCCCGCCGAGGTACAGGCAGGGCAGCCCCGGCCCTCCCCGACTCCTCCGCCCCCCTCCAGCCCCGCACCTATCACTTGCCATTCCCCGACGGGGACCCAAGGCCCCGGGGGGGTGCGGTGCTACCGCCGTGGCCGCGCGTTCTGCCCCGCATCCCATGCCTGTCCCGGCCATCCCTAGCCCCCATCCCTACCCCGCCGTGACACCTCCGGGACGCACCATCGGGTTCTGCGGAGTCAGCGCCTCCGCGGGAAACTCCGAAAGTTGAGACGGGAACCGGAGGGACGGGAGGGACCGGGATAGAGCCCGAGCCAGGACTGTGGGTTCGCCGAGCCCCACCGAACGCGCCCCGGGGACCGAACACTAGCAACAAGTGGCGGCGGGACCCCCAGTCCCGACCCCCCAGCCACGAGTCCCCGGTTACCGGGCTCAGGGCCCGCGATGGGCCGGGGGGCTCCCGGTGCCGCGTCCCCGCCCGCCCCATTGTCCCCCACCTCCACCTCGCACAACAAAGCCGCCCACGATGATGCCCGTGGACCCAAACCCGTCACCCCGGGCCCCCCCTCGACTCCCGGGCCCGGCTCCGCGGTCACCTGCACCTCGGCGGGACGCTCCGTCCAACGGGGCCGCGCCGCCGCTCGCCGCCGCTTGCCGCCACCCGCGCCCCGTCCGGCCCCCGACAGCCCCGCGCTCCGGTTACATGGCGCTTTAACCCTGCCCGTGCTGGGCAGCCCCTCCTCCGCCTCCTCCTCCTCCTCCTCCTTCACCGCCCCACGCCCGCCGCGCCGCTCGAGGGGGAGGGGAGCGAGGGGACCCGGGGTCCCCCCGCGCTCGGAGCCCCCGGGGAAGCACCCCCCAGGGCTCCGAACCCTCGATGCCCCTGTATCCCGCCGCAGCTCCGCATTCCTCCAGTGCCCCGCACCCTCCCGGGGCTCCGAATCCTCCAACCGGTCCCCACACCCCCGGCGCCCCATTATCCCCCCACATCATCCGTGACTTCGCATCACCCAGTGCCCCCCATCCTCCCCAGTGCCCCACATTCCTCCGGTGTCCCACATCCCCGAGGCTCAGCATCCCTTTCCCGGGGCTCCACAGCTTCCCTGATGCCTCGTTCCCCATCCTCTGGTACCGTCACCCCGGTGTCACACACACAGCCCCCCCGTGCCCGCCATCACCCCAGGGCTCAGCATCCCCCGGGGCCCTCGGATCCCCCCGTAGCTCAGCCCCCAGGGCAGAGGAACCCCCAGGGGAGAAGAGGCACCCGGGGCCAGGCAGAGCCCTCACCCCACCCTGTGCCCACCCGCTCCCCACCAGCCCCGCGCCCCTCGCAGCATGGGCAGACAAAGCCTCACAAGTTTTACGGTCGCTTTGGGCTTGTTTGTTCTCTCCCTTTTCCGTACAGACCCTTGCGAGGGCAGTGCTGGGGATGAGGAAAGCAGCCCGCGCCTCTCCTGCCCCAGACAAAGCATCCAGAGTCCACGTGGGGTATAATCTTCTCTGCTCACTTGCTATTACTTCTAAATCCAGCGCATAACTGTATAACAGGAGGGAGAAGAAATATGATTATTCTGGTGTGATAGAAATAAGCTTGCAGGGACAGGAGGAAGAAGCATGAGGCAAAGTACCCAGACGCTGTGGGAAGGGCCCAGGCCAGCCCCAGGCCTGTACAGCAGGTTCCCCCAGACCACCCCTCCATCCCTGCAAAAAGCAGGCATTAAAACTGGGGCTACATGTGCAAAAAGAAAACCCTGCAAGGGAACAAGAGGAGCTGAGAAACCTGGTCTGGATAAGCCTTCGGGTACACTGGAGATTACAGTTCAAATAAACACACATTGCATGGAACTAAAGCTAATGTGCAACTTTGCCAAGTAGATTAAAACCAAGCAAATAGATTTTGCTCCTGTTTGGTTTTCCAAATTTTGGAAAGCAAAATGCTTTTGCGGGTTGTGTTTATGGGAGTTCCTAGGGCACCGTTAGGGTGGAATTGGCCCTTGCTGCAAGCATCCACAGGCTCCTCTCCCTTTCTACAGAAACCTTCCTGCCTCTGTTGGCCCCGCTGACCTGCCATCAATCTCCCGCTGGCTGAAACGCCCTCTTTCTCTCTCTTCCCCTCAGTTATCATTTAATTCAGGAGAGCACGGCTGTGCAAAAGGCCTGGCACCAAACAAAGCAGCCCTGGGCAGATCCTGAGCCAAACCCCAACCCTTTTCCGTGTCTCTGCTACACACAACCACAAAGAGATGCTGAGGGTTTGTTTCTGAACAGTCGAGAGAGTTTGCAGTCACCTCATGGGACAGCAAAAGGTATCTTTAAAGAGGATTCCGCGTTTGGGCTCCCACCAGGGATTCCCTGCTCCAGGCTCTCAGCCCTTCCTGATGAACAGGGCTGGCAGCCTGTGCCCGGCAGGCGCTGGAGCAGCCCCACCACAGCCCTGAGGAGCTCTGGCATGGACGAGTGGTGGGACATGGCCCTGGGGGCAAAGCTCCTCTGCTCCATCACTGGTGCAGCTTCAAGAAGCTGTGAAGCATGGCCAAGGTTGCATGAGCAGGGCCAGGGGCTGCAGGGGCTGGGGGAGGGTGGGGACACCTTGTCACAGGCTGCACACCCTCTGCACACCATGGCACAGACACAGCCCTCCCCAGCACAGAGTGACTCCTGTCAGTCACACAGCTGGGCTGTGATTTGTGACTTCCACAAATACTCATTCCAGAAAGAAAAGCCATTTCCACCCCCAGCTGGCCTCCCTCAGCTGGCATTTCAAACCCATGGGGATGGTGACAGACCAGCTGAAAGAGCCACTCACTGCCACCAGAGACAGGACTGGCAACATCCACTCAGTCAGGCTCCCATCATTTGCTGTCTCTCACTTTGCACCCAGCTGTGAGAGTGAGGACCTGTTCCATGTTCTGTGAGCAACAGGCCTGGAGATCTGAGACAAAGAGAGCAACTGAGAGAGGGCTTGTTAAGTCTTCTAGCAGGCAGGGAGAAGCACCAGCACCATGAACTCACCTCAGACTGTTGGCAGCTCCTCTCATGACCCTGGGGCAGGAGGACCTTCTGCTTTCCCTGAAGCCAGTGACTATGCTCCTGCCGAGTTCAGGCTTGGGGGTTCCCATGTTGGGGTACACACAGCATAGGGGCTCCTTCATAGCCTGCAGCAACAATCATATCCACTCCCTAGGACCCATCAGTGCTGCTTCTCACCACCACTCCCCAGAGAAGATCTCCTGTCCCCAGCCCCTCTCCAGAGCTACCCACCAGCCATGCAGCAGCAGGGCTCTGGCTACCAAGAGCAAGTTCTGTCCCTGCTGTGGGGAAGCCACATCGTGCTGCCACATGTGGGAACACAGCCTCCAGCCTCCCCTCCAGCTGGCCTGCCTCTTCCCATCTGGGGGCAATTGCTGTTTACATGGAGATAGGAAGTGTTACCCCTCCTACATGGAGTTTTTAGCCCTTCCTGTGGGCTGGTCAGGACCACATGATACAAACCTCTAATAAGTTTTAAAATAAGTATCATTTATGTAACCAGAACATCTAGCAAGCCTGCAGCTACCAGTGTGTAAACTTCAAATGCAAAGGCACACAAAGCAAAATCTTCACTGCCTCTCTAACAAAGCTGGCCACAAAATCCTCTTCTTCCTAGAAAACAGGATACACCCGCTATAGCCTAATCTGAAGTGAGGAGGCCTCCCCAAACCTCCCTCCTGAGCACACACACTTTTATCAGGAGAAAGTGTGTGCTCCCAGAGTGCCTGCCAGCAGAGCCCCCTCCACTCTGAAATCCTGGTCTCAGAGATCCCGTTTGTGTCAAGCCTCTCCCAGGAAACTGAACCAACTCCTTCCAAGCTTAGGATAGAGAGCGACATCAGAGAAGAGGACGGTGACACCCTGAGACTTGATCTATTGGAAATATACAATAAAGAGCTTTCCGCAGGTAGCACTCCAGGTGCTGAGGAAGCTTTTTGAGTTTGGCAGGTGAAAAGGAGCTGCGCAATGCAGGCCTATCCTCTCATTCATTTTGGAGTGCACCACTTTTAATGCCCTCTTTCCCTTCATCCCTGCCCCCCAACCATTGCTTTTTGCTGCTGCTTTTACTTAGTATTCCGTGTAAGAATATTTCTGTAACTCGAACTCCTGGCCTCAGCTTCTGATGGCTCAATCAGCCACACATTCTGCATGAGAATGGTCTGGCACAGGCACCCATGGAGCTGGTGGCTGCCTGGGGACCTCTGCCTGGAGGGGCTGGGGACAATCTCCTGCCTGGCACCCCTGCCATCCAGACTGTCACCCATACAGTCCTCTTTCTATTCTGAGTGAATCCTTTCCAAAAAAAAGCAGAGTTCTGTGGCACCCTATGCCACACACTGCAGGAACAGCAGCATCCCAGGAGTTGGGACTGCTGAATTTCCTGGTGATTGTCTGAACAGGATGTTACCAGCACGTATCTCAACTTAAACTCTTCTTCTTGGATCCTGTCACTCAGCTTTCCCCAAGAATTTGGTTTGCTGCCTGGTAAATTGTTTAACGTAGTTGGCTCCCTCCTGCATGCTCACACAAGCCCACACGTGTGCACTGAGACCATCCTGAATTGGTTCCTAAAGCATCACCCTAGAAAGACACAGGGAAGGAAAGATCAGACATGGGCTGCTCCTGCACAGCTAATCCTGGTGTACAAAAAGTTGCCTCTGTCTTTGTTTCTGTTTTTCAGGCACACACAGGACAGGTGAAAGAATTGTGGTGGTTATATCAATGTGCAGCAATTAACTGCAATTAATGATTTACACGTAGGAAAACGTACATACTGTACACCACACTTTAAAGACAGAGAGGAATATCGTGTTCACACACTGGCATTCCATGCTACCCAGTCCATACAGCTCCCTGCAGGAGTTTTAGTTAAGATTTACTAGGTTTTTTAAACACAAGCCTATCCTGAGGCTTTAAACAAATCGATGTGGCCTGTTCACCACAGAACCTGATGAACAGTTCCAGTGTGAAAAATCTGCACCTTGTTTTAGAGTCAAATCCTGCAGGCACCCCACACGTAATTTTTCCACCTCCCCACCTCTCCTCAGTGCAGGGGACCAGTTCCACCCTGCGCCTGTGGAACAGAAAATCTCCCAGCTGGGAGGTCAAGGGAGAGGAAGTGTAAATGCTATTTCCAGCCAGACCACCAGTAAATATCTCTTAACTCCTCATTATTAGAGGTACTTTGCTGCTTAACTCCTTGTTCATAAACCACTAGTGGGGTATCTTCACAATGAAAGGCACTATAAAATTTCCTGCGCTCTCATTTGCAGTGTCGGTAATAAACCAGAACCTTTTCGTGCTGCTGCACTTTTACCTTCCCACAAAGGCTTTTCTGCTCTGCCCCTCTGCCCGGGCAGGCTGTTAACTCTTTCCCAGATAAAGCAGACCAGACACATCCACACTGATAGTGAAATAACTGCTGGAGAGCTTTTTTTTTCCCCCTGCTCTTGGAAAGCTCTGCAATAGCACCTCAGGGAGCAGGAGTCTTGAAGCCATCAGCTCCATTGTCCTCTGCCGGAACCCATCCAGTTTTTGGGTTTTGGATCCAGGCCTCGCTCCCCAGACAGGGACAGAAAGTTCCAGAGGGCGAGGAGGGGATTGCAGAGCCCATCACCAGCCTGCCCAGCACCTCTGAACCGAGGAGAGCTCCTGCTCGTGGGTTATGGTGAGAATCGGGTTCAAACGTCCCTCTGAAACCCTGAGACATCGGGACACTTTCTGAGCTTCCTCTTCACCTTCCCGACCCGAAACGCAGCCGTCCCGAGGAGCCCAGCGCCGGGACACGGGTGCTCTGCCCCTGTCACTGTCACCCGGAGCCTGTCCCGGGCTCTGCAATTAATTGCAATTAAGTGCGGGGGTGGCAGCCGGAGAGAAATCACACCCTAAGTTTCTAGTCCTAAATGGAATTTTCGGGGGAAAAAATACAAAGAGACACTTGCCCGATAAACTTGTTTTTTTTTCAAACAACTTACTTGCGGTTTTGTTGTTTGTTTTTTTGTTTTGTTTTTTTTTTTTACAGAAAACCAGCTTACACCATTCAGCAGCCGGGCAGACCTCAAGTTTAATCCTCCACATGGGGAGAGCCCGCAGCTCTCTCCCGTTTTGCCCGTAGCTCCGGCTCCACGCTTAGAGCAATCAGACCTTTTACTTCCCATGGAATCGATAAAGCGCATAAAATAAAATAAATAACTAAATACCTCCAGGGTGGAGGTCTTGGCAGGAGGAGGAGCACACACCCGGTGGTACCAACACGCACACACACACTGCAGCTCAGATCCTGGGGGTGACCAACCAGTTTTGGGCAGAAAATCAGGAGTCTGCCCCAAACCTTCCCCTCACAAATAACCAAAAACCAGAATTATCACTGCCGCACGCATTCACCAACGAGACCCGGGGTGGGTGACGGGGCACGGTGACACCTCCCCCCCCAGCCCTCCTCCCGGTGTCACGGTGCTGCAGGGGCTGGGGGGGGGGGTTCGAAGAGGGGTGATGGGTCGGGGGAACCCCCCGGTCCCTCCCGGTGCCGGTGCGGAAAGTGCGGCCGCCAATGCTCAGGCTGAGGGCGGCGGGGCCGGGCCGGGCGGGGCGGGCGGAGCCGCAGCTGCCGCCATGGGGCCGCTCCACTTCACCAGCGAACCGGTACCGGAGGCGGTCAGCGGCGACATGCAGAACCTCAACCAGCTCAGCGCACAGGTGGGGCCGGGGGAGGGGGCTCCGGGCCGGGACACGGCGGTACCGGGGGGAGCTGCCAGCCGGGGAGCCGGGCCCAGCTCAGGAACAGCCCCGGTCGGGCCCAGCGGCTCCAGCACGGGGCCCAGGAGGCTCCACACCCGCAGAGCAGTCCCGGTACCGGGCCCCGTGGGGCTTCCAGACCCCGAAGGAGCCCCGGTACCGGGCCCGGTCAGGCCCAAGGTCCCCGCCGGGTCCCAGCCCAGAAGCGCAGCAGTCGTTCCGGTTCCGGTTCTGGGAGGCAGAGCGCGGCCCCGTGCCCGGCCCCGCTCTCCCCGGGGTTCTGCCGAGCTCTGGATTTCGGGGGGGACTGCAGGGTGATGGGGCTGGGGTCTCCCCCCCGGTGATGGAGCCGGGGGGTGGGCGCTCCCTGCCGGGGCAGCCCGGGGCGGTCCCCGGTACCGGGGCTGCCGAGCGGGTGGTACCGGGGGAGCCCCAGGCATCCCCGGAGCCGCCAGCCCTGCCCAGGAGCTCTGGGGCCAGCAGAGGAGGAGGAGGAGGTGCTGCTGCTCTGTCCTACGGGCTCGGGAAACTTGAAAGCAGGCACTAAACCTTTAACTAGTTCTGTTCCTTCCCTGGTTAGTCTGGTTACCCCACAGGGTTGGTGGAACATGAGAGCAGATGTTCACATCTTTCCTCACTTCAAGTTTTGGGATTACACAGGCTGGAACAGCAGCTTCCGATTAGCCAAGACTCACAAAAGCCCCGTGCAGTGCCAGCTACCAGCTGCTCCAGCTCTCAGAGAGTCTCTGGAAAGCATCCACGAACAAATCCCTTCCAAAGGCATCTTGTAGTGCTAAGGACAGGGCTACCTGGCCAGCACGGGAGGTCCAATGGGACCAGTGGCCTGGAAGCAGGTGGAGCCTCATCAAGGTGGTCCATTACCACCCAAATCTTGGTGCTGGAGGTGGCAAGCTGCTGAGAAATGAAGGCTGCTGCTGCCCAACTCCATAACGCTGTCCTGTTTCTTCACAGCAATTCTCAGCACTGACTGACCTGCTCTTCCACTTTCTGACAGAGCCCAAGGAGGTGAGGAATGGGGAGAACCCCCAAGAGAAGTTGATGAATGCAGCTCTCTGGTGAGGAAGGTGCAGAGATAAGATTGTGTCTTTCTCTTGAGCAGGTAGAAAGATTTATGACTCAGCTCTCAGACTTTGCCATCATGAATAAAATCAGCTTGGGCCCCCTGAAAAACATTGTCAGAAGTATTCTTCTGGTACCTAATGGTAAGTGATACATTTGCATATGCTGCCCTGAGGCCAAGCTCTCCATCCCATTCCTGCATGCTGCTAAACCCTGGCTTCAGACCTGCAGTGCACTTGGTGTGCATGGTAAGTGCAAATGATAGCTAAGAATTGGCTTAGCTCAGAAATCCTCCTGTTGAAATATTCCTGGCTGGTGCCTCAGGCTCTGTATTCTTTGCACCCTGCCTGGACACACATTTCACAGGCTTGACTCACTGAAATATTTACCCATTAAATGCAAGCTCAACACCTCAGTGTTTGGGTTGTACCTGTAAGTCGTTCTGCCAGACCAGCACAGCCTTGTGTTGGCACTGAGGCTGTGCAGGAACTTCCATCCAAGTGACCATCTCCTCAATTCCTACACGGGAAACTGGCTTAGTTGTAGGCCGTGTAAAGGAGACATCTGTCCTTGCAGTCTTGTTTTAGAGAAACACTTCTGTGTCCAGCAGCTTCTCATTCATAAATAGTGGTGAAGAGAGGCAGGGGGATTCCCCTTGAATACCCTGGACTCCAGCACTTTATGAGATTACTCTGATATTGTGGCTGCAGTTTGACATGATAATGCATCAAACACGTCCACTGCGTGCCCATCCCATTGATCCTCCTTGTTATTAATAGTCCCTTGCCATTATCCCTCAGTCCTGGGCTCCCCGTTGCTTTCTTCACAGCACTGAAGCTGCACATGGCTGCTTCCTGCAGTTGGGCAGAACTTTCATCCCACTTCAAGCCATTTCTCCTGCCCACGAATAAATAATTCCCTTTCCTACAACTGCCCTGAGGATCTTTAACGTGGAACAGGCACTGTCTCCCTTCCCAGCTCTGGCCTTGGTGCTCTCAGTCTCATCACTCCTCTTTGCCTCCATTGGTCCCAATCCCCATGTAACTTTTCCTTTGGCTTGGGAGCAGATCACAGCAGATAACTTTGCTACCCAGACAGAAAGCCACGTGGGACTGGCAGTCCCTTTGAATTTATGAGACTCCTGCTCTTGGCTTCAGAGAACAGAATCCTTGTAAACTTCCATGTGCTGCCTGTGCCCCAGAACAAAGGAGGCAGGCGCAGCAGGGGAAAGTGTTATATGCACACGTTCACACCCATAATCCAGAACACAGCAGGTAGGTCAAATTAGTAGCCTGCCAGCCTTAACAGTTCTCCTTTAACAAGCAAAGGGTCTATAGGAGAGAAAGCAGCAGCTTCAAAACACAACCGCTGCTGCTGTTGCCATGGAAACCTGCAGGGAAATCTCGCCTGCTCCCAGGCACTCCCATACTCCTGACTTTTAAAGCACTGGGCATCAGCAAAGACACCAGCAGGCACAACTGCGTTTCCTATCTTGAGGACCTGTGGTTTGTTACAAAGCACAGGCCGGGAACCCAGACCTGCCATCCCAGAGTTTATTTGACTCAGTAAAAATCGGTTTGACTCAGTAAAAAGTGATTTTTCTTCTGTGCGTTGTTTATTCAGGTGCCCTGAAGAGGAATTTGTCTTCTGAACATGTCAGAGCAGATTTTATTGCTCTAGGTAGGTCACCTGACTTCCACTAAATAAAAGATAATTAATATTTATCACATATAGTAATCTCATATGGTTTCTTCCACAGGCCTCAGTGAAGAGAAAGCCAGTTATTTTGCACAACAGGTATTAATACACTTTTGCTTGTCTCTAAGCTAACAAAGTGCCAGTCTTTTAAAACTGAACTTTTAAAAGACTTTTAAACTTTTAAAACCCCACCATGCTTCTGAGGTGTGTCAGCATTTTGGGTGTTTTCTTCCAAACCAGCTCAGAATTTTGAACTGAAGATCCTCAGATAACTGATGCAGAGCACTTTGTTTAATGCTATTTCTGGTGTGTCCTGGCCTCTGCCTCGCTGGTTTGGTGATTCCTGCACTTTTCTGTGCCTTTCCTTTGATTGTTTTCCTGCTTTGCATGCTCTGAGCTCCGGGGTCAGGCAGTTATACCAACACATGACTTTTTACACAGATAATGTTACATTGAAGTAGTGTTAAAACAAAACCTGCAAGTTTCATTTACAGAAGTGACAAGGCAGATGGAAATCCTAGCAGGACTCAATCCAGCTTTGAAAGCCCTCCCGACCCCATTAGTTTGCCCCTTTGTACACCTCTGCTTTGGGCTTCTGCCATCAGTTAGCCTCTTCTCTGACTTGTGTTGAAGTCCCAGGTAACAAACAGAGACCTTTCTGCACTGATTGCTTGTGTCCCTTTGCTCCTGCAGTGGACAGTGAATTCCCCTACCCTGACACGCCTGGCTGTTGGTCAGACACTGATGATTAACCAGCTGATAGATATGGAGTGGAAGTTTGGAGGTAATAGAGCTAAAACATAAGCTGAAGGAGCTGGGAAACTCAACAGCAACTCTCTACTAAATAACTTTTTATTTCACAGTTTTAGCTAACAGATTATCTCCTTTCTCTTCTTTCTCACAGTGACTGCTGGGAGCAGTGAACTGGAAAAAGTGGGAAGTATCTTCTTACAGGTAAATCTCCCACATCAGAGGGTTCAGGTTGTAGTGCAGTTAAGGAACAAGCTACTCAGCATGTGGGAAGCAGGGGCTGTGAGAGGAGCTGGGGGAAAGCTGGATCCCCAGGAAGCAGCTCTGCAGCACTGCATCTGCCTCAGTCTTCTGAGTGCAAGTGCTGGCAGACAGCAGGAACACTGCTGGTGCTTCTCCTCTGAAGGCATCGTGTGTCACAGAAGTGTAGCCCACTCTGAAAAGCTCTTCAAAGAGCTCAGTCTCCTAAAGGTCACGCTGTCTCAGGGAGGGAGGGGAAATGTGGTCATTTGTAAGGACTTCCAGAGATCCTAAGGCCTGAGGAATCTATTCCTACACTTCCCAAAAAGCCTGTCAGACACGTTACAGAAAGCTGCCCATCTGAAACTCAGAGCAGAGTCCTGTACTTCTGCCTTGTCATGGTGCTCCCAATACAGGTTTCTGAATTAAAATACCTCTGCTTTCTCTTCCCCCAAGTTGAAGCTGGTGATTAAAAAAGGGAGCCAAACAGAAAACGTATATATAGGTGAGTTAACAGTTCTGGAAAAGAAGCAACCCTGCCAGGCTTAAGTGAACTGCTCTCTGGTAACACCAGAACAGCTTTTCCAATGTTGGAAAGTGTAACCTGAAATCTAAGACTTAATGCCTCTTTTTTTTCCTGCAGAGTTAACTTTGCCCCAGTTCTACAGTTTTCTGCATGAAATGGAACGGGTCAAAACCAGCCTGGAAAGCTTCAGCTGAGACTGCCTGGGTCTGTCCAGGATGTTTAATTTCTTCTTGTGGGCCTGCAGATCTGCTCTTTCCCACCTGCTCTTAACACCCTGATAAGAGAGGTCAGGGCTGTGCAACAAGTAGTGGTGTAACAGTTTGGAAGGACCCATCAGTCCTTCAGAACCTGGAACACTGGCAAGTGCCTACAAATCCACACATCTCTCTTTTTATACTGTTAAGAGAAATTGTGGTCAGAAATATGTGGATGCTTGTATTAAAATAGCAAAGAAATAAATCTGTTCCCATCCTGCTCCTTTTGTACCAGAACTTGATTTTGTGAGAAAGAGAGAAACAAGCAAGAGTTAAGCAGAGAGGGCAAGGAAAGCATCTAACCTGGTGAATCATTTAGTGCTCACTTCCAAGCCTGGGGATGCTCCAGACCCACAGCAGCAGAAATTCACTGCCCCATGGTGTCCTGCAGGTCTGCTGAGGGACAAGGAGCACCACAGCTCCCTGTGCCTGCAGCTGCTCCAGGTTAGAGCTGTGCACAGAAAGCCAGTTTCTGTGAGAAAGGTGTCACAGAGCTCCTCCAACTCCCAGCTTTACACACGGGTTTTTTAGCTTGCAGAAACCCCACTCTTTTTCCATGTAGTATTTTGTGCAGCCCTGCACGAGTGACCAGACCCCTAAAGGAATGTAGGCTGAACCCTGTGTTTGGGAAACAGCTTGGGGAGCCCTGGTGGCAGACCTAGGAAAAGGATTTGCATATTTATTTTCCCACATATCAGGCCATCCAGTAGCATTTCAAGCTTTGTGACATGATCACAGTAACTTTAAAAAAAACAAACAAACACTAACCCAGTGAAATAATGCCCTGCAGAACACCCCACCTCCTTCAGGGTGTCAGGAAGAGCTGTTTCAGGGAGGAAGCAGCAGTCCGAAGGGCTGCTCTCTGAAGACAAAAGGAATTTTTCTGCTTTACGTTTTCCTCTGCCTGCTCCTGTGATTTCCCCTTGCCCTCCCAGTGCCAGGGCAGCACGGCTCAGCCTTTCCCTGGCCGTGGTGGTGCCGGGGAGGATGCCAGGCCCAGTTATGGGTCAGGAATCCACTGCCTCTCCTCCTGCCTGGTTGGGATTAAGCTGCTGGGGGCTGACACAGGCTGGGGCTCGCTGACCCCAAGCAGAGGGGTCACCTCCATGCTGCTCCAGTTATCCCAGAGCAGCAGCAGAGCCTCAGTGCTGCCACCCGCTAGCCCGGGGCTCCCTTTATCCCATGAGGGGCAAGGCCAGCTGTGGGGAAACCCACTCATCCTCCCAAACAAGGCAACCGGGGGCAAGCATAATGCCAGGGAGACACAGTGACAGGGTGACAGACATGGCTACAGACAAGGTGACAGCCACGGTGTCCCTGCACCTCGTGGCCCCAGCGCTGCCCACGGGGTGATGGAGAGTGCCCGGCCCCCCACCCGGGGCTCTGCAGGGGAGGTGGAAGGGTGCAGCTGGAGGGGGCCACGTCCAGCCTGCCCGTCCTGCCCAGGTTTCCGGCAGCCCCGTGGTGCTGCCTCTTCCTCCAGGCCCAGCCAGCCGAGTGCTAATCTCTGCGGGACAGCGGGCGCGGGGGAAACGGGGCCTCTCGCCAGCTTGGGGCAAAGCTGACTGCACTCCTGCAGCCGTTTGCCTCCCCCAGGGATTTCTCAGCCCATTTCCTCTAAGGGAGGCCATGCTGCAGCCCCCCCTGCTCCTGCCCAGGCCCCCACTGCAGGGATGGGAGTGGGGGGGGGGGGGGGGGACCCAGGTGGGGTCTCCCGGCTGCAGCGTGACCCCAAGCGTGGGGGCTGCAGCAGGGCAGGGGCTGCAGCACGGTCGCCCCTCAGCACATCCAAATCCTTGGGCAGCTCCACTCACTGCAGTGGGACCCTCTGCCCCCTCGGGGACCTCTCCTGAACACAGGGGACGTGGCAGAGGAGCCCCGGGACCCCGTGTGAAGCATCCCACAGGCTGATCCCTGCCAGAGCCATACGGAGATGGGGGCTGTGCCGTGGGGTCTGTCCCATCCCAGCACAGGTTCAGTGCAGTCGTGATTCTCAACCAGGACAGATGCTAATGACGGGGGGGAGCAGGGATGGGGCACCTTTCCCTGCTGGAAACGCCAGTGCCATTCCCTTCACGTGTGTAGGAGCCCTCCAAGCCCCGAGAACAAAAGCCTCGGTGGCGCCCGCCGCCCTCCCCCTGCTCAGAGCTGGTGGAGCAGACTCAGGATCTGCTTCTGCTTCCGCTTCAAGCCCTCGGGCCGACGGGGAAGGAAGGAACCAGAGCTCGCTGCCTGCTCTGCCTGACCTTGAGCAGGTCGCATGGGAACAGCGGAGCTCCCGCGGGAACCCTCGGCTTTCACAGACCTCGCCGGGAGCTGCTCCATGCCAAGGGCTTTGGTAGCTCAGTCTTTATCCCTGTCCCAGCTTTCCTGATTGCAAATTAGGGCAACAAATCTCAGGACTGGCCAACAACTGGGAATGAGCCCTGGCAGGTGAGACAGAGGGAGAAGAACCAGCAGCCAAAAGCCCCAGGAGAATCCCAGAGGTCACCTCGTGTGCCTGCTCACGATGGGCAGGGGGGAAACTGCACTGCTGCCTCCCGTTCTTGCAGAAGGGGGTGGGGGGAAAAAAATGGTGGTGTCCAAAGCAGTGAAAATATTCCTAGCATGCCCTTCTCTCCTAAGCCATCTCTCTAGGCACTGCTTTGTCCAGGCACTCTGGGAACAATTGGGGTTGCTCAGCCAGACCGCAGGCTGTCGATCAGCAGAGAGAATGAATGCTGAGGCATAAGGAACCCATCTTCTCCCACAGCATCAGGAGGTGGCCACCAGAAATAGGGCCTGTGGCACAACAGCACAGGCAGCAAACAATTCCCAGGCACCGGTGCCAGTACCAGCCCTGAGCAGGGCAGCAGGAGCCCAGCAGAACGGGGTGTGGGAGGATCACCAGGCTTCCCCAGCACCCACTGTGGGGCTTGGGGCTGTGCCTTGGCACAAAGCATGTGCCCCGAGTCCCTGTGTGCCCCCACACTGCCAGCCCTGACCCCAGACCTGAGCACCGGGGCTGAGGAGGAGCAAAGACTCAGGGGTTATTTTGGAACCCAGCTTAGAGGGGAGGAGAAAAACCCCCAGCGCTGGGGGAGCTGGCCCGGCCCCTCACAGCACCCTGTGGGCAGCCTGATGTGCGACTAATGGCAATCAATTCCCTTGCAGCCACACCTTCCTCACCAGCACCAGATCCTCCGTGACACCCACCCTGTCCCCGAGAGCCACCGCGGTGCAGCCGCTCCCCGCCCTGACACCCCGCACAGCCGCGGGGCTGCTGCACCCTGCCAGCCCCCTCCGCAGCGGCTCCGCTCCCATTTCCCAGAACCCAGCTCCATTTTATGGGGCTGCTCTGTCCCAGGGGCATCGCTGCGCAGCGCAGCCGCCAAGGAGGTTATCCCCAGCCAGCCACCCATTTGAGTTGGCCATGGGAAGAGAGGGAACGCGGGGTTAACCCTTGTGCTGCTAACGCATCTGGCAGCGCTGGGGAACATCTTTGTTTGAAAGCAGGCTTTAAACAAGTCCCAGCGGTGATGGGCTGCAGCAAAATACCCGGCGAGGACCCCCCCCCCCGTGCTATCCCCATGCCAGAGCAGCCCCAGCATCCATAACATCAGGGCTGAGCTCCGGGCAGTGCCAGCCTACGGGCCGCCCGGGCCAGGTTTGGGGGTAGCAACCCGAAAAATGGCTGCGTGGAGGGACCGCGTATGTCCCTGCCAGCAGCCCAGCCCGACTCTTTCGCCAGCTTTGTTCCCACCGCGGGTGGGTTGGGAGCGGGTCCCCAGCCAGCCCGAGGGCAATCGGGAACGCGTTTCTGCGCAGAAATTTAGAGGCTGCAAGCAAGGTCAAGTGCCCTTCCCTTGCCATGACCCCCCCACCGCACCGGGCTGCCCAGCACCGCTGTCCCCCGGGGCCGGAGGTGGTCCCTGTGTCCCGGGGAGCTCAAGCCAGGTCAGCTCCGGATTCCCGGCTCCGTCGCACCGTAGGGCAGGGTCTGGGGTGGGGGCGTCCCTGGGCAGGTCCCCAGTTGCCTTCGTCCCTCACGTCACTGCTGAGCCCATACAAACTCACGGCACAGTGAGGAGCCCCCCGCCCCCCGCGGTGCCAGCGCGGGGCAGCAGAGGGCGCCAGAGCTTCGCGTAGCGACCCCCGCCCCGCCCCCCTCCCGCCTCCCGCCTCCCGCCTCCCGCTTCGCCCCCTGCATCCCTCCCCGCTCCCTCCATCCTCCGGGCATCGCTCCCTCTCCATCCACCGCGCCCCCCTCGGGGCATCCCGCCCTCCATCCCTCGGGATCGCTCCCTGCATCCCGCTGTCCCTCCCCCGGGCATCCCTCTCTCCCCCAGACCCCTTCTCCCCCCATTGCCCACTCCTCTTCCCTACGAGCATCCTTCCCTCCTTCCCTCCTCCCCTTCCCTGCCCCACCCTTCCCCTAATCCACCACCGCGGCCCCACCAACCCCCTTTCACTCCTTCTTTGCTCTTCCCGCCCCCCCTCCTCCGCCCACCCCCTACCCCCCCGCCAGCCCGCAGCACCCACAGTCCCTGCAAGCGCTTGTCCCAGAACAACCCGCCCACCCACCTCGCACCCGAGTGTCACCCCCAGGCCCCGCCCTGCCGAGCCACCCTGACCCGGGACCCCCAGTGCTGCCCCACAGCAGCCGTGAGCACCGGCAGCACCCCAGTTTATCCCAGTTTAGCCTCCGGGCTGGGGGCAGGAGCTGTGTCACAGCAGATCACACCCCCCTCCTCCGCTTTCCAGATTTATCAAAAATGTAATAAAAATGGAAACCGGCTGTCCCCGTTGCCACCTGGGGACACTGCCCCAGTGGGCTCCATCCCGTCCCACCCCCATGTGCCAGGCCGGGACAGCAGCATCTCGGGTCGGCTTTGCTGAGAGCACATTTAAAATAATAATAGGGAGAAGCATCACCTCGCTGGGGACCACCTCACAGCATGTGGTTACCCTGCCAGGCAGGCTGGTATTTTTAGCTTCCACTACCGAGGAATTGACTGTATATGTATATTTATAGAGATAAAAGTTACCATCCCACCACTGCTGTGGGGGTGTGGGACACTGGCAGGTTCCCAGGCCCAAGGCTGGCAGCAGGAGAACGAGACAAGGGGGCACCCAGACACCCACAGGATGCTGGACCCTTTACAGCCATCCCCCGGATCAGGCAGAGCCCAGTGGGCTGGCCCAGCCACAATCCCACTGCATGGGGGGAACACAAAGCCCAGGGGGCTGGAGCCCACGGAGCAGGTTAAAGAGGGGGAGCACATGCCTTTCCAACAGCTTCTCTACTGGCTCAGTCTCACATACAAGTGCATTCTGAGCACACAATACAGTTATTGAATAAAATTATGCTTTTTTTAGTACTTGTATGCATGTCGGTTTTAAGGCTCTGCCTAGAAACCAACCTCACCAGTTCCAGAGAGATGGGAGGGGAAAGCCAGGCCAGCCCTGGACCCCACGCTGTACTTGGAGGGTTGGGAGACACGTGGAGGCAAGCACAGCACCCCTGACACAGCAGCTCGCAGGTGGCACATCCATCCCTCACAGGTGACAATCCCATTGCCCTTTCCAGCCCGGGGAAAAAAAGAAAAGCACTCCTGGCTGGGGCAGGGATGCGGCAAGGGGGGGGCAAACTCTGCAGGCAGCCCAGGGGGCTGCTCCTCCTCTTCCCTATCTCCATCAGCCTATGGTGTCAGCTCTGCCTACGCCCAAAACCTCCTGCAGAGCTCTGCCTACGCCCGTAAGGACGAGCCCTGCCTTCCCCTCCACCACCTACCTCACCCTCCAGGCAGCACAGCCGGAGCACTGCAGGCTCCATCGGCACAGCTCGGCAAGCACCAGGCCAAGAGGCAGGACCCGATGAACACATGGTGCTCCCACCTCACCAGAGGGGCCAGAAACGGGTGGCTCTAATAACAGCACCGAGAATAAACGCAGCTCACTTACCATGGCCTCCCAACTCACTGAGTGCTGCTCCCCCTCTGCCTCCAGCTGCAGCCTCAGGCCCCTGGTGCTTCCCAACTGCCCCTCTGGACCAGCCCTGCCCCAGCCCAGCTGCCCACAGTCCCCAATCTCCCCCCCACAAGGGATTCCCTATTAATGCTTCTCCCTCCTGCAGCTGGTTTGGATTTTATCTACCACTCCCTTCCCAGCAGGATTCCAGGGGGCACAAAATATCCCCCCGAAATGTAGGATCTGCTGCCCCGTGATAGACAGCGTCGCTGAAACACAGTGCAACACAAAGGGCTGCTGGAGCTGTTATTGCTGCTGATCCCTGCGCCACTACACCAGAGCTGCCTGGAGCAGAGTCTGCCCTTGGAGCTGGCATCCTGCGAACCTCCCTCCCGAGGGGCCCCCGGCAGGGCTGGGCACAGCCCCCCACTCTCTGACAGACCGGCCGGCGGGCAGCGGGTGCTCCTGTGCCACCAGCCCCGGCGGTGGCAGCGCTGGTGCCATCTGTTCAGCAGGCACAGCCCCGTGTCACCATGTGCTGCAGGAGCCGTGCCAAACTGCCCGCACCCCGCTGAGGCACCCGCACGGGAACGGGGGTTTCAGTGCGGTGACCGATGACATTTCCAGCCCTGGTGAAAAGATGGGGGCACAGATATCAGCAGCACCTCCTCCGGCTCTGTAGATGAACCAAGTGGGTTGGGCGGTGGGTGCGGGGTCTGTGGGGGCAGCCTGGGGGGCTTGGGGGCTCTGGTGGGGGCAGTTTACCAGCCCACCCCCTGCCTGGGGAGGTGGGCACCTCTCAGGGTCCCAGTGGGAACAGAAACAGCAGCACGTGGCAGCGAGGACACAGCGGTCGCGGGGCTGGGAAGCCTCTCGCCGAGCTCCGTCCCGCTCCGCTTGCTTGCCAGTGAAAGGATTTGTCATCAGGGAGCTGATGAGTCCCTCGGGGCTGCCAGCTCGCTGCCTGCCCGCACCTCCTGCCTGGCGGGCGGCCTCCCTACGGCACACGGCTGAGGGCAGGCTGGCTCCCAGCAGCCCGGTGCTCCGGAGGGTCTGCACCCACTGTCCCACCAACCCCCCCCCGCTCTGGGGTCCCCGATCCCACTGCCCGGCTGCTCCGGAGCCGCTGCCCCCAAAAGGTGTTTCTGAAAGATGCTCGGTGTAACCGGGCCGTGCTTGGCACCAGACACAGCCACACGCCGCGGGGACAGGAATATTCTTTCACTGGGAGAACAAGAAGAGCCCTCTGATGGCCGCCTTGTCCCTTGTAAACACCAACTTGGAGAGCATCAAATTACAGCCGCTACAGCGGCTCCCGGCAAGATGGTACCGGGGCGTGGAAGGCTCCGTGCCTGCCCGGCGGGGGCTGCCCGCCGGTGGGAAGCACCGGGGCTGGATCGGTGGCACCGCTGAGGCCGTGCACTGATGGGCCATGGTCCCGCCGCCACCCCGACACCTCGGCCCTGCCCTGGGGTCTGCAGGAGCACCAGCCCCGGCAGGATCGTTGCTCGCATCTCCCTGGCTGCGGAGGCGGAGGAGGGACCGGGTGGGCACAGGGTGGCAGGGACAGCCCGCCAGCTCGGCCGCAGCCCCGCCAGGACACGCCGCAGCTCTTGGCAGCCGAGGGGGTTGTGCGGCATCGCTGAGCTTCCACAGCAGGGGCTGGGGCGGACCGAGTCCCCGTGGGACAAAGCTTGGTGTCCTGCTTCCATCCTCCCTCCCGGCGTCACGGATCAGGAGATGGCCCCGTTCCCTGCAGCCTGCGGCTTCTCTGCAGCCCCCACCTGCGGCAGGGCCGCTGCCCCGGCGCCATGGCGGAGGGGGGGGGGCTGCCGGGGAGACCCCTCTGCAGCAGGCACAGCCTGGCAGCGGGCGGGCCCCGGGGCCATGCGGCCGGCGGAGCTGCAGGCAGCTGCCTGCTGCGCAGGGCTCACCCCTCACCCCCCGCCCCCGGGCAGGAGCCCTCCCCGATACCCCCTCCCCCCGGCTTCGGCAGCAGGCAGGACCCACCGCTCCCCCCGGCCCGGGGCTCCGGCAGCCCGCGGCCCCTCTCCCCGCCCCGCCGCGGGGGTCTGTTCGCCTCGGCCCCCCTTGGCCTCTCCCCCTCTCCCGGCCCCGGCTGCCCACGCTGCGGCAGCTGCCGGGGGTGAGGGGCGGGCGGATCAGCCCCGCTCCGCTCCGGCCCCCCTGCTCTCCCCCCGGGAAGGGGGCAGCGGTACCGCCCCCCCGGTTCTCCCGGGCGCTGCCCGCCCTACCTGCCCGCCGCCCCTCCCGGCCCTCCCCGGGACCGCTGGCTGCCGCCCAGCCCGGCGCTGCCCGGCTCTCCTCCTCCTCCTCCTCCTCCCGCTCCTGTGGGCGCTGGCAGCGGCGGGCAGGGCCCTCTCCGATCTCCGGGGTATCAACCCCGCTCCGCCGTGCCCGAGCCGGGTCAGGCTGCCGAGGGGACGGGGGGAACGGAGGGCGATGCGGTGCGGTGCGGTGCGGTGGTCCCCGGCGGGGATGCTCCGGCCGAGTTCCCCGCACCCCCCGCACGGCGCAGCCATAGCAACGGCGAGGGGCTGCCCCAGCCCGGCCCGCAGCGCAATAAAAGGACGCGGGGAGAGAAAGAGCCGCGCGTTGCACTGGGCGATCTCCTGAGGGGTTGGCACAAACAAACAGCAACTGGAAGCAACTGGAGCCAATCCCCCAGCTCCCTTTGTAATGCTTTCTGACACAGATTCCCTCTCCATGGCTGACTTTGCAAGTTTCCCCATCCTCTCCCCTCCTCGCGCGGCTTCTTTCCATGAGACTAAATTATACAGGAGAGGAGGGACATGCTGGAAATCCTAGTGAAAGGGAAAAAAAAAAAAAAAAAAAAAAAAAAATCGGGCAGGTCCATGCAGGCGGTTGCAGTCTGGCAGCCTCTGGGGAGCGAAGAGGGACAGGACCTGGCCCCAGGTCAGAACCATCAAAGGCCGTGAATTTCGAAACCGCCAAGAAAGGAGCAGGAGAGGAGGGGAGCAGACCGGGGCCGTGCTTCTGACCAGCCCGCGGGGGGTGCTGGGACCACGGCCCCTCCACCAGCGGCAGCTGCTGTCCCAGCACGCAGCACCCTCGGGGATGAAGACGATGACTTCTCCTCCCCTGAGAAATGTCTTGTTTTGGGGCTAGAAAAAGAAAAAAAAAAAAACAAAAACGGAAAAAAACCCCAAGCAGATCTGGCCTGGTAGGGCCTCAGAGCCTCTCAAGCAGCTCCTGCTTTCCTGCCCGGATGGGGTAGGCGAATGGAGCCCTGGGGGGCACAGGGGAAGCCAGGGCCGGGGGGGGAGCAGGGTGGCTGCGGGCTGAGGTTTGGGGTGCCACGGAACAGGATGGGGAGATGTGAGCGGGACAGCGGCTCCTCCAGCCAGCCGAGAAGGCTCCTGCTCCCCACAAGCCCGGGTGGGTGGAGCGTGCTGTCACTTTTTGGTGCTGGGCAAGCCCGGCATCGCTGTCGCAGAATCGCTGCCTGTGCTCTGATGAGTCAGGAACCGCGCTGCCACGTTTTCCTCCCACCAGGCAGAGTGCCGGTGCGGGCCGGGCCGGTCGCGCTCCGCACCGGGATGCTCCCCACACACGGTGCCGGTTCGGCTCTGGAGCCACGTGGGTGGGTGAATCTCCGGCAGCGACTCCCCAGGGAAGCCCACCCGGGGCAAGAGGTCTGTGCTGGGATGGGGACACTGACCCACAACCCGGGTGCAGAAGGCCTGGCTCAGGCGGCGATCCCGGGGGACACGGGCATGTTCCTGTGCCTGCGTCCCACCTCCTCTGCCAGACAATGAAACACTGCCCTCCTTCCCAAGTCGCAGCAGAACAAATAAAGCAAGCGCCATATGGTGCCAAGACACGTTGGAAATGGGGCCAAGCCCAGGACGTAGGGGAGATGGCAAACCTCCATCCCCACCCCGAGCTCCAGCCCAGGACTGGCCCTGGGGGAGCACTGCACCCGCTCCTTCTCTCCCCGCAGCCACTGCCCCACTCCCCAGGCTGCTGGGCACGGCTCCGCATTTCAGCTGTGGCTTCACAGTGACTCACTCGCCCTCCACCCCCCCTGCAGTCTTGGGGAGCATGGAAACCGAAGCTGTCCTCAAGCCCTTTCTGCTAGTAAAGCCTGGGCTAGGACACAGGAGTCACCGCTGGACTGGGGTGCTGTCAGGAGGTAACATCCTGCCACAAAACAGCACATGTCCTCCTCCCCTTCCTCCAGAATTGCAAACAGGAGCAGAAGCTGCAGACATCTTGTCCCTTAGAGTCCCTGCGGTTCTGGGGCCAGGGGAGAAGCTTCCCCACAGCTCCAGTGCACCGTGGGTTCAGGACCCTCCCACGAGCAGAATGTGGCATCACCTTCCTGCCTACCGTGGCAGCTCCCGCCCAGACACTCTCCCCAAGAACTGCAGCTCACAGATGCCCCGTGTGTTTTCAGGCAGGTCGCCCCCAAGCACAGACACCCAGAAGTGAGATACCTCCACTCAGAGCTGGGCACCCCTCTGGATGGGCTTGCAGAGGTGCTGAGCACCTGAGGCTCCCCTGCAGCCAGCTCCTCGGAGCACCCAGCCTTCTCTGACTGCCTCAGGCCAGGGTCAGCCTGGGACAGCACATCCACAACTGGATGTGGTCAGCTCCTGCAGGAAGAGGGGCTCCAGGAGAGAAGCTCTAAGAGAGCTTCTGTAAGTTTAGCAACCAAATGCCAGCCTTGTCTGTGCCTGGGAGCTGCATTCACACAGCAGCATGACTCCTGCCACCCTCATTTGCCCCACTGCCTTTGCAAGAGCCTCAGAGGGAAGGTTTAGCTCTGCCCTCCAAGCTGACTGAATCAGAATTAGGATCTCTTGAAGGTTTGGTAGCTATGGGGCTCGACTCCATCACTTGAATGTGAGCAGATCATTTGCACCTGAGTCATGCCAATGGGAGTCAAGTAAGTTGTGCAAGCAAAGGAGTTTATTGAATCATACACAAAAATGTAGAGATGATAAGGATCAAACAGGACTTGGAGCAGCCCACAGTTCTCTCCCTGCCATCTTCCTTCCTTCTTTAAAGAGGAAGCTGTTCCTGACAGAGAGTCCCCTCACCTGGCCCTGGTCCCTGCCTGCCTCCAGCAAGGGACTCATTCCCTGGAAATGTTCCACACAAATACTTGTGGGTGCCCTGCAGATACAATACAGATATGCAGATATGTGTGAACATATTCTGTGTTACTATTTATTGCCAGTGTTAGGAGGAAAAGCACAGGGCAGCCTTGTCCTGCCCAGCCTCCTGAGACTGCTGCAAAGGGAATGTGGCCCTGGTGGAGGGTCCCAGCTGTGATGCTGTTTGTTGGCTGCAGAGGTCTGTGCTCATCATGGTCCCAGCTCCATTCGGACTTCCTATCCCACCACGTGCTGACAAACAGAGAAAAAAAAAAAAAAGTACAATGGCTGTATTGAAGTTCATAGTTAAGCAGCGTCCAGCAGTGTCTGGTCAGAAGGGGAACTTCGGCATTATTTTTTTCTCTGTTAATTCAGAGGTAGGAATTGGGTGAAACAAGGACAATCCACAGGGCAGGATCTAGATTTCTGAACACCCCCAGGGTTAGATCCAGGGCAGGGTTAAATGTCAGTAAGCCAAAGAACAGCAGCAACACTGCTGGGGATGTGGGTGTTGTGGGCAGGCATCGGTTGCCCAGGCTGAGTCCTGGGATTCAGGGCACGCCGTGTCCCCAGGGATGGGCACCACTGGGAAAGCACGTGGAAGGCACGGGAAAGCTGGTGATCCTGTCTGGGTCACCAGCCCATGTCTGGCAGAGGGTTTGGGCAGTGCTGCTCATGCACCTGGGCCCAGCAGAGCAGCTCCATGCCTTTCCCCAGCAGTGCTGGTACCAGCCAGTAATGGTGATGGTACCAGCCAGTAACGGTGATGGTACCAGCCAGTCACGGTGCTGGCACTGCAGCTGCATGCACAGGATGGTGCCCGGGTGAGCAGCATGTCACCAAGCTCTCCCCAGCATGTCACCGAGCTGCAGACGGTGGCAGTGCAGGCAGGGAGTGCAGGCAGCTCTGCAGGAAGCAGCCAGGGCTGCAGGCAGGAGCTTGCCCAGGCGGAAGAAGCTGGTGGAGGCCCGAGTCAGCGCCATGACCCCGGGACATTGCAGCCACCGAGGGTACCAGGCAGTGCAGAAGGTTCCTGGGGTGTTCAGGAAGGAACACGGACACCCCAGCACTGTGCTGATCCTGCTCAGCATCACACAGCACCGGGGCCTGCGCCTGGCAGGAGGTAGCAAAGGATCGGGCCCATAGCAATCTGTTCAGCTAGATAGTGGGTGGTAAATTCATGGGAATGGGAGAACAACTCCCCAGTAGCTCCAAAGCGGGGAGATACCAGCGAGCAGAGCTCTGCCGAGCCCCGGCGCAGGCTGGAGCCCTCCGTGCCATTTCATCGCTTCTGCTCTGCGTCGGATTTCCCAGGAGCCCTGCAAGCTCGGCCTCATTAATTATGCAAATGAAAAGGTGTTGCCAACGCGCCATCCCTCGGTAGGGTCCCGGGGACTGAAGTTGAGCCCCGAAGGCGGCCGCTGCCCCGCGGTGGGGCAGGGAGGGTCCGGGAGCACATCAGGCAGGATGGATGTTTGCAATAATTATCCAGTCATCCCCTTCAAGTGTACTGCAGCCATAGCAACAGACAGATGTTCTGTCCCAGCCAGAGTCCGCAGCGAGCTGGGGAGAGAAGCACAAAAATTAACCCCTGCAGCCCCAGGATGACACAGAATCTGCTTTATGCCGGGACCAGACCAGACTTCGACATCCCTAAGAAAAATCCAGGAAATCAGGCATAAAACCAACCACGCATTACCCCAAATAAAGGCACCAGCGACTGCCCCCGTGCTCGCTCAGCCACCACCTGGCACATGAAGTGGAATGAAAGCAGCAGGATCCGGGGGTCCTGGCTCTGCCCAGCGCCTCCTGTCCCCTTAGGGCTATAACGAGTCCTGCTGGTGCTCGGCGTCCCCGGGGGCGATGCTGCAGGAAAGGATCTCCAGGTCTGGTGGTAATGAGCCTTTGGAGACACAGGACACAGGGGAACCTGTTCAGGGACTGCCATGAAGCATACTTGCTGCAGGCAGCACCCACAGAGTGGCCACAGTACCCAGCTGGGCAGAGAAGGGGAGGTGGATAAGCATCCACTGTGAAGGTAACAGCCGTGTCAAAGCCCTCACAGCACTGGGAGGTGGGATGCAGCCTGACCAAAAAGTATCTGGCCCTTCATTACCCCACTGCAGCACAGGTTTCCAGGATTCAGCCCAAATGCATGAAATACCACCTAGAAATATCATCCCAGGGCACTCCTACCCAGCAGCACACTGAAAATTTAAATTCAGACGCTTCTGGGAGCCCTCCCCAGGCATTAGGTGCCTGCTGCCCCTGCCCTGCCCCCCCCAGGTTGAAGCACCACCGTTTAAATGCTTGATGCTACAGGCCAGGCCCCTGCCTCGGAGTTCCCTGCTGAAAGGATCCGAGCTGCCTCCAGGACTCCTCTCTCCTCTGCCTCTCCTCTCCCATGCCAGCCATGCCCGGGGGTCCCACAGGGCAGGGGGATCCCTCAGATCCCAGAGAACCCCCCTGACCTTAGAGCAGTGAAAAGGGGCTCGTGGGAAAGTCCCATCCAGGTGTTTGCAGCTGCAGATGCTGGTGAAGGTTGCAGAGGAGGAGGGTGGGACAGTGGAGGGTGGACAAAGCAGATGTGCCTGGGGGAAAGGAGGGGACCCATCTCTCCCTCGGCTGCCAGACTGGGACAGCCCACTGCCCTGCACACCAGGGGCTGCCCTGCTCACCAAGTGTGAGAGGTCACAGGAACAGGGTTTCACTTCCCAAACCGTAAGACTATTTTCGGTTCCTATTACTTCCCTTCTTGTCCACTGCCACACAGACACCCAGAGCTCCAGCTCGCAGAGGGCACCCCGTCCCCCCTGCCTCGCCTGACAGCTTGCACTGCCCTGGCCCAGCCTGTCTTGGGAAGCTGTGGTCTCCTGGTTGGGGTTTTTCCTTCTTTCTCCCATAGGGAAAAAAAAAATATAAAGCAGGCAAGGGTAAATTTTCTGATCTTGAAGCTGAGGGAGATGTGGCATCATGTGGAGTTGCAGAGGATGTGGGCAGGTGCCATCAGACCTCCCCACGCAGCTCTGGCACTGTGGCTGAGTCCTGCTCAGCAGCTCCTTGGCTGCTCCCGGCCCAGGCTCCCACACATCCCTGGAAATGGGGGTGTTTTGGGCCTCGCCAGCTCCTGCCCTCCTTCCCTGGGCTCCCCCAAAGCACATCAACTGAGGGTTCACATGGCTTGATTCCCAGACCTCCAAAGGCATAAGAAGGTCAGAAAATGTCAGCTATTTCCACAAATCCCTACTTAATCTGGGACTCCAGTTCCTCTGCCCATGTCAGCCCAAAGCAACACCAAAAAATGTTTTGGTGCTGTGACACAGACAGAAATCCAATAGGGTCCAGAAGGAATTCCCACTCTTTGCTGATAACCCTTAGCTGCTTTGGCTTATTATCTGACCTGGATCTAAATTAGGTTTTGATTAAAGTCAAGAATAATTCTGCTTGCAAAAATCTCATTGTTTACATTCAGAGTTAGTAAAAACTACAGGAGAATTAAGCCAAATTTCTCAGTTTGGGGACAGAGACCTCAGAGGGTGCCCAGTCCCCTGCCATAAGAGGCAGCCCCCCTGTGCCATGACCTGACCAAGTTCCATTGTCACAGTGGCTCTGGTACTTGGTCTGTATCTCATTTCCATCCCTTCCTTCCCTTCCATCAGCCACGTTCACCATCTTGCTGGAGCAGCTGGCTCACCCCACACCAAGCACCCAACCTGGCCACTGTGGGAGCAGGCTCAGGGACCTGTCACCCCCTGATTGTCATGCTTGGCCCCTTGCTCCTCCCTGAGTCCTCCTCTGCCAGTTCCTTCCCCTTTTCAGGGCCAGATGCTGATGCCTCACTCTGCAAAGTGCCTTTCACGCCTAGGAGTGGTGTCTGTCAATCATCAAGGAAAATACAGTGTTCGTCCCTCTGCTTTTTGATGATGGAGATAATGTTTGATGGTGACCATGATCCGGCAGTGATAAAATCCAAACTGGTTCTGTTCAAGTTAAAATATCCAGGGGCAATGAACATAAACTCTCCCACATCAGCTTCAAGGGGGTGGGACAAGGTAGAAGACTTCTGTCCATACTGATGGTGGTGCAAGAGGATATTCCCTCTTCCCTTGGCTCCTGAGTGTTGAACTGCAAGGTGGGGAATTCAGGGATTACCCCAACCAGCAGGTCTGAGCACAGTGAACTGGCCAGAGCAAGTCCTCAGCAGAAGAAAATCATCCTTTTCTTCTCCTCACTCAACATCTCCTGTAAAGCAGCTGGACTCAAGTGCCAAGCACTTCCCAGTACTCCTGGACACACAGCTGCCACCACACCTCCTCCAAAGATTATCCATGGAGTCCCCCTAGAAAACCTCACCCTCCCATTGCCACCCCAGTGCCAGGTGACAGCAGGCTAAGAGCTGAGCCTGACTTCATCCTCCAAGTCTTTGTGAGAAAGTTGCCCACCAAGCCCCAACTGTGCAGAATTATCCTTCTCTGCCATTTCCACCCCCTCTCTGCTCCTCGCAGCAGTCCCCCAAGGAAGCTGTGCTTCCATGGCTGGCTGAGGCTTGAAAGGATGTCCATCTTCTTTTTAGTGGTCAGCAAAAATACTGCAGTGCACTAGCAGGTTCCTGTAGGCATCCTATATTATGTGATACAAAAGCCAAGCTAGGAGGACGTTCTGTGCTCCTCAAGTCCCTCTCCATCAGCAACGTGTTGGGCCCAGTGCAGACTGAATGGTGACACTGGGAATTTTTTTGAGGGGTATCCAGAGATCCGGTGGGGTAGAAAGGGTCAACAGGATTTACAGTGGTGCATTTCAATAATTAATGTCAGTGCTCCAGTGCTGCAGACATGTCCCATTTTCACTATACCCTCTTTTATAGGGCTGACCCACGGCTCAGCTTCTGCAGTGCTCATTTCCCACCCTGGAGACCCGTCAGGTGGGCACAGTGCAGGTGGCATGAGGCGAGGGACAGCGAAGAAAACAACCCTTGGGGCAGTGAAGTGCCCTCATCTTCCCCCTGCCTCCGATCCTGAGCATCCAGCTGCACCTCCAGCACCAGACAACTCCCTGATACATCAGATCCCTCATCTAGGTTCCCACAGGCTCCTGTCTCCTGTACCTACACCCTCACAGCAGCCCTACTACTGGTGACAACACAGGCAGCCCTTGGTACCACCACCAACTTGTCCCCATATGGCACGGGTCTGCTCTGTGGCACTGCCAGGCGGGCATGGAGCACACGTGTGGCACCACTGGGTGGGAATGGAGCAGATACCTGGTACTGCTGAACAAACTGAACATCCATGGCACTGGTGGTCAGAGAGCAGACATCTGGGACCAGTGAACAGACTGGGAACACGCGTGTGGCACTGCTGGGTGGGTGTGAAGCACACACGTGGCACCAGTGGTCAGACAGGGGACCACATGCATGGCACTGCTGGACAGACCAGGAGCACACGTGTGGCACTGCCAGGCAGGCACGGAGCACACACATGACAGCGAGGGGCAGGGAGCACGCGCGTGTGCCACCGCCAGGAACATGGCACACGCGTGTGACCGCAGGGCAGCCACAGAGCCGCAGCTGCCAACTGGGACGGGCGGCCCCGTCTCGCTCCCCCCCGGGCCAGCTGTGACCGCCCACCCCCGGAGACCCCTCGGAGATGGAGGAGCGGGACTGTGGTTCGAAGCTCCCCGCCACCCCCCGCAGCGGCGGGGCTGGGTCAGACCGCGGGACAGCTGCCCGGCACGGCCCCCCCGCCGCCGGGAGGATGGATGCTCTGCCCAGGGAACAGGCGCGGAGGGCAGGGGCGGTTGCGGGGCGGGGGGGGAGGCACCGTGGCCGGGGTCCGGCCTTTGTCTCCCGGAGAACAAGATCCAGGCTGCCCCCCGGGGCAGTGCTTGGGGCGGGGCGGGGGGTTCGGTTCTCCCGGGTGGGACAATTCCCAGCGGCTCCGGACAGCCCCGACCGAGGGCGCTGCGGGGGCGATCCGTTTTTTTTTTTTTTTTTTCCTATTCTTTTTTTTCCCCCTTTTTTTTTTTTTTTTTTTTTTTTTTTGTATTTTCTGTTTTTTTATTTTCCCCCCACCTCTTAGTCCCGTTTGTTTCCAGACCGTTTCGGGAGGGGGGTAACGGACCCCGCCACCGTTACCGCGGCTCCTCCCCAGCTCTGCGGCTGCCCGGCAGGTGCCCGCCCCCGCCCCGCCGGCCCGTCCCGCCGCACACGTGCGCCCGCGCCCCGCCGGCCCTTTGTCTGGGACCGGCACCTGGACCCTCGCCCCCCGACAACCCCCGGCTGCCCGGCCGGCCCCCCTAACACTCCCCCCCTCCCTGCTACCCATCCTGAACGGGCCAGGGATCAGGGAGGACGGGTGCGGGGGGGGGGACCGGCCGAGAGCATCCCACTGCGGGGAGCGGTGGGCGGCCGGCGCGGGGCACGGGGAGGGGGGAGCGGCGGGGCCGGCCCGGGGGAGGGAAGGGGGGGCCCGGCGGTGGCTGCGCGGCCGCTCTAACAGGTGGGATCCCGCTGAGAGGAGGAGGCGGCCGGAGGGGGCGGAGGAGGCAGGGACGGGCGGGCGGGCGGAGGGAGGGAGGGAGCGGGGAGGGGGGGGGGACGAGCCGGAGCCGCCTGTGATCCTGTGACAGGAGCGGCTGCTGCTGCTGCTGGCGCCGCCGGTGCCTCCCTCCGCCCGGCTTCGCTGTCCGAGCCCCCCTCCTCCCTCCCCGCCCCGGCCAAGGCCACCCCCCTCTCTTTACTCCCCCCGCCTCTCCATCCCGGTGGTCGCCCCCGCAACCCGTCCCGGGCCGCTCCATCGCCGGGCCGGGCTCACCGCGCCGCCCCGGCTGCCCGCTCCGGGACAGGGCGCGGGGCCGGGAGCCGCCGCTGCCGCTGCCGCCGCTGCCGCCGCCGCTGCCGCCGACCCGGGCGATGCCGAAGCCGCCGTTGCTGCTGCGGGGGAGCCGCCCCGGGGACAGCGAGCTGGGGCGGCAGTTCCGGGACTGGTGCCTGCGCACCTACGGGGACTCGGCTAAAACCAAGACGGTGACCCGGAGCAAGTACCAGCGCATCGCCGAGGTGCTGCAGGGGGGATCCGGCTCCGGCGGCGGCTCCGGCGGGGGGGAGAAAGGCAAGTTCCAGTTCTGGGTCCGGTCCAAGGGCTTCCGCCTGGGAAACGGCACCAGGGAGGCGACGAAGATGGGTCAAGTGGTGGTATATGTGCCGGTGAAAACGGGAACGGTTAGTGCGCTCCGTGCCCCGGGGGCTCTGTGTCTGTCTGTCTGCCTGCCTGTCCGTGTGTCTGTCTGTCCTCCCCGGGGGTGCGGGCAGGGAGGGGGGGGGAATAGCCCGGGGCGGGGGCGGGCACCCCCGGGGTCCCTGTCCCCACCACCGCTACCGCCGCGCCGGCCCTGTCCCGTCAGCACCGGGCGGCCCAGCCCCGCCGGGAGCGCGCATGCCCCATGCGGGGCGAGACGCGGGGCCCGGCCGTTCCCGCAGCCCCCGCCGCTCCCGGGGCAACCCCGCCGCCCCAGCCCGCCCGGGATGCGGATGGCGACAACCGCCCGCCCGGAGCCTCGCACCTTCCGCCGCCCCCACCCCGGCCCCATTCCCGCTCCCGTCCCTGTCCCATCCGGTGCGGCCGCTGTCCCCGGGCGCTGGCGGCGCGGAGGGGGGGGCTGGTGGGAGGGAGGGGGAGCGGCGGTGCCCCCTGCCCGCCGCCGTGCACCTGCCCCCGCGTGGGGGGGGGGACCGCGGCGCCGCCCGGTGTGGGCCCCCCCCGCCCCCCCCCCCGCCCCGTCCGATCACGTTCGCCCGGCATTTCCCATCCGCCCCACGGCCGGGGACAGGTCTGCAGTCAAGGGCAGAGAGCGGCGGGGAGGGGGCGCCGGCACCCCCCGCCCCCCCCGCAGCCCCCCCCGCCGCCGCGCCCTGCCCGCCGCGCCGAGCGGAGCCGAGCGGAGCGGAGAGCCCGGCCCGCTGCGGAGAGAGAGCCCGGCCCCGGCGTCCCGCCGCGCTGCCCGCTCCGGCGCGGCCGCTGCAGCCGGTGCCCCGGGGGGTGCGGGCATCGGCAGAGCCCGGATTAGGGCAGCCTCCCACCCCCTCCCACCCCCCCGTCCCGGGAAACTCCCCCGCTGGAGCCTCATTGTTCGGCGCCCCGCCGGGCCGGCAGCGAGGGGCGCACCGGCCGCCTCCCTCCCTCCCTCCCTCTCCTGCCTGCTGCCTGCCGGCTGCCCGCCTCCCCGCCCCGCCGCCGCCCGGGGCTGCCCCGCCGCCCCATTGTTCCCGTCCCGAGCGCTCCCCGCTCCCCGGCGCGCAGGGAAAGGCGCAACTTTGGCGGCCCTGGCCCCTTGCGCGCAGGGTGCGCCCGGCGCTGCCCCAGCCCCGCTGCCCCCCTTCCCGGGGAGGGGGATGGGAGGGGAACGGCCCGCCGCCCCGCCGGGACTGCTCCAGGCCAGCGGGCACAGAAGGGCTCCGGGAGGGATTTTTTTTTTTCTATTTTTTTTTTTTTTCTCCTTCACCGTCCCTCCCCTCCTCTCCCCGCTGCTGCTGCTGCTGCTGCCGCTGCTCTAAAGGGTGCAGTGTTTTCTGTGCACACAGACTCCAGCATTGATGTGGCTGGAGGATGCTTCCATTGAGGGCAGCCCATCTGTGGCAAATGCTTCTAAACGCACTATTTACCTCCCATCTGGTCTGCCTTATTATTGGGGGGAGGGGGAAGGGTCATTATTTCTCCCTTTCCCTTGGTGGTGCTCAGAGGCGCCTTTCTTTCTCCCCTTGCAGCCCCCCTCCCCCATGCCATGCCCCAAAAAAAATCTTTGCAATTTTTTTTGAGACCTCCTTGCAGCACTCCTCTCCCTCTCTCCACCTCAAGCCCCCCCGCCCCCAAAGAGCCCCTGCCGAGGGCGGGTTGGGAGCAGGACCCCCTTCGGCAGATCCAGCACTGCCCTCGGGTCCTCTCCATCTACCCAGCGACTCTATCCCAGATCTTCCAAATGCTGCAGAGTCATGGTACCCCAGAGAGGCCGAGCCAGACTCCCTCGACCCTGCTGCTAGCTAGACACCCCCTCCCCTTTGTCCGGGAGGGAGTCCCTAGGGTCAGCAGCTCAGAGAGGCCGGCGCAAGCCCGCGTATTCCCAGAGGGCTTCTGCACAGATGAAGTTTCAGCAAGGAGCGTGTCTAGGCCCCCGCATCTTCTGTGGCAGAGTCCCTGCAGGCTACAGATAGGAGATACACCCTGGCTCCCATAAACCAACAAACAAAAAGCAGGCATGCCCTGGGGGGACAGCTGAATTTTCCGAGGGGCAACTGCTTATTTCCCAGAGCCTGAGGGACGCTGGGGCTGGGAATGCTGTACAGAGCCACTGGTTGTAGGGAGGACCAGTCACTGAGATCCCCAAAAATCCTCAGCTGATGAATCTGTAGAAGTTGTTGCCTCCTGCCTGCTCTGTCCCAGCCATCCCCATCCCCAGCTGCCCCCACCCCCCACCCCTCCTCTGCCGGGAATCCCCTGGACCAATGCAGTTGCTGCGTTTTGGTTTGGCCCGAAGTGGCTCTCAAATTTAGAGATAACTTGGCAGGGATTTTCTTCAGCTCCTGATAATTCAGTGCTCTCCTCGTCCTTGGCGGTTTGGGCTGGGTTTGTGCGTGTATTTCATTTCTCTCATGCGTGCAGTCAAATAATTCACCAAGCTGATACCAGCTTCTTCTTGCTGAATGGCAGAGGGTGCATTCTGGTTTAATGCCCGCTCAGCTGCTTTCCCCAGATACTTCTGGAGCGGCGTTTCGGTGCTTTTCTCCTGGCTGTGCTCCTCAGCAACCTGATCCCGCTCCTCCTGGCCGCTTTTCCTTCTCTGAGCGCATCTGCCCGAGGAGCCCCGTGCTTGGGACTGTCCCAGGGCTGCAGACAGACACAATGCAGAGCCGGGGGGCGGGAGGGGCTGTGCCGCTCTGCTCCATCTGCAGATCGCTATGGGGAACCCGAGGTACCGGGAGTGCAAGCTGGAGGAGAGGTGGTACAGAGCGTGTAGAGGGCAGCAGTGGGGATAGAATATCTTTCCTTCCCCTGGCAGGGCTGGGGCCGCTCCTCCTCCGGGGGAAGAAAAAAAAAAAAAAAAAAAAAAAAAATTATAATCCCAAACGCAAAAAATAATCACCCCCCAGCAGTAACCCGGACGAGCTGTTCCTTTTGGCTCACACATCCTGAGCTGGGTGGTGTATTTTCTGAGCATCTGTAGCAAAGACATAATTAACGTGTGGTTATTATTTTCTCTCCTGAGTAACTTTCCCTTGCCCTCCTCCAGGCCTCTCATCAGAACAGGCCTAATCAGATTTGGGTGGCTTGAGAGCGGGGACTGTGCACTGAGAAGGGGGCATCTGCCTTAGGTGGTGGTCAGAGCAGATGGTGGTCTTCTCAAAGAATGCACTGGGAATAGGAACAGCAGTGCGGATGGATGTCTGGCACAGAGACTGTTCAGATTTCTTTTTCCCAGATGAACGTCCCAAAGATGCTGGACATTTAACACATACAATTAAAAAAAAAAAACAAAAAACCCCCAAACAAAATAAAGCAACAAAAAACCAAAAAACAGAACAACCCTATGCAGATAAAACGCGAGGTTTAGCAGTGTAGGACATCGTTGCCTGACAGCCCTGTTCATGTACGGGGTGGATGCTGCATCCCTTAGGTTAGGGAGTTAGAAAAAAAAAAAAGCATTTAGTGAGGAGGAGGGTATCTTTGTGTGCTGCTGCAGCACAGACAATGGCTACAGCCCCAAGTGCCCAGATCTGCCCTTCCTGTGTGAGGCCAACGCCTGCTGGGGTGTAAATCACCTTGTTATCTGTGGGCTGGACCGAACCCCGGGCTTCTCCCTTCTCCCCAGACCTGCTAAGAACTGTGGGAGAATTTGTTGCTGACAAGGTCCTAGGATTCAGTTCATTACAATCCCCCGTCCCTCTTGTCCTGAGCGTTTAGCATCATTTAGACAGTCTTCCTCACAGAAACGTGGAGTGTGATGAGACAGAGA
Organism: Heliangelus exortis; assembly: GCF_036169615.1. Taxonomy (NCBI): domain Eukaryota; kingdom Metazoa; phylum Chordata; class Aves; order Apodiformes; family Trochilidae; genus Heliangelus; species Heliangelus exortis. The sequence goes on from NC_092437.1 coordinate 1,957,674, forward strand.
AAGGGACAGTGCTCTGGTGACAACAGGGGATGCAGATGGGTCTGGTGGGGTGTGCAGGGGAGGCTCTGCCTCTGACTTTGGCTGGGGCACTGGTTGGGCAGTGGTGACACACTCTGCATTAGTGCTGTGTCTGGAAGGAGCTTGTCACAGCCCCGGAGCAGTGGCCAGCGGGGCAGGAGAGATTCATCCTGGCAGCCCGTGGTGCAGGCTGGAGGGATGAGTAGGGGCAGCCCGACATCAGGGCAGCTCCTCAGGGACTGTGCAGGGGCTCAGGGACTGGGTGGGCTCTGCCCACGTTGGATTTCACTTCCCTGCTCTCTCCCATGAGGTGACATGCCAGGTTCTGGGGCTCTGCCAGGTTCTGACATGATGTTCTGGGGCTCTGTAGGCTTTGTGAACAGGGTGAGGACATTTCTGGGGGTAGGTTCCTTCTGTTGTGCGGGTACAGTTAACCTGTGCTGACTCTCCCCAGAGCCAGATGTTTAAGATGATTTTCTTGCCTCGTGAGGTGCACCCCAGGAAAGGTGCTATAGCAGGGGAAGTGCTACAAGGGGATTTTACTGAGACCAAAAAGCAAAACGGATGGAAGCCTTTCACCAAGAGCAGGAAGAGGGAGCAAAAGGAAAAGCAGATCAGTCTGACAATACAGCCTGTCCCTAAATCTGTTTTAGCCCCAGAGATAGGGAGAGTTGTGCTGGGAGAGCTGTGGTGCCAGGCCTGGGGACAGCAGAGCACAGTGGCAGAGTGCTCAAGCTGAGAAGCTGGGCATGGTAGAAAGATGCTGCTCCAGCAGCCAATAGAGGCTACATTTTTTCCTGGTACAAGTATCCTTCAATGCCCATATTCAGTGCCCCAAAAAGCTGCACAGCTATAACCTCTAAGAACATTAGTCAACAGAAGGTTTTCACTATGTGAATAACCACTTAGACTTTCTGTGGACTTGAAGTGATAAAAAAAAATAAATCAAGACCATTCAGAGGAGCTTTAGACAAGGCAAATGAGCCTGAGGGTATTATCTGAGAAATTGTCTATTACTTCTGTAGCACCAGCCTTCCTTAGAGCACGCAGAGCTTCCACCTGCTGTGGAACAGCCCACCCTGAGCACATGTGGCAGCACTGGCTTTCCAAAACTGTTAGCAGCTTTACATTGAAATGTGTATTTATGAGGCTGGCACAGTGCTGGTCAGGGCCTGTGATCCAGTTTTACCCAGGTTAGAGAAAATCTCCTACACTGACATCCCTTCCAGATTCCACTCCAAGTTTGCACAACATCAGGAGCGGTTTTTACTTCTGAAGCTGCTGGGGGAGTCACAGCAGTGATACCTTGTCCTCCGGGCCTGGGAGCTGGCTAAAGCTCACCAGGCAGCAGCAAAAGCCTCCAGTACCTTTGCAAGGTGAATTTAAAGAGCTCTGAGGATCTGCAGTTATGCAGACTGGAGGGTGAAGCCCTTTGCTGAACAGGGAGCAGGAGAGCTGGCAACAGAGCCCAGCTCCTGCCCTCTCCCTCCCCTCCAGGGCAGCCTCCTAGGGATAAGGGAGGGAAACCAGGATCTAATTCACTCCTCTTTTTTTTTTTCTTTTTTTTGTTTTTTTTTTCCTGCCACTGCTACAAGCCTGATTACAGGGCAGCCCCACTGTGGTCATTAGCAGTGCAGTTTGGCACACATGGTGCAGCTCCAGGGGGAGATGCCACCATCCCCAGACAGCCTCAGGGCCTGGCTTTGGTCACCAGCACTCAGGAGACCTGGAGTCACATCTGCAAAGGTCCTGCATCCCACAGCTCTTCCTGGTCTCAGTCCCCTGATACATTTTCTAAAAGAATAATGTCTGCCATCTATGCTGCACATCCTATGTGATTCAAGAAACATGGATGGCATTGCTGATCCAAGAGAAACAGCATTTTTATTGGATAACTTTCATCCAGAAGTTATGTCCCTCACCCCACAATTGCTTTCAGACTGATGGTTTGTGGTGGGTATTGCTCTGAAGAAGGCAAAAAAAGAGCAAGGAAACAAAGCACAGCTCTGTAGGGCTGTGCTGAATGAAACAAAAAAGGGCAAGGAAAGAAGTACAGGTGTGTTGAGGTGATGTTCTGACTCCCCAGGTCACATCCTGCCCTTGGGAAGGAAGAGGGGGCCGAGCACTCAGGGCCCTGAGTTAACAAGGAGCTGAGGGCAGTGGCTGTAGAGTGATGTGTGGGCTGCTCTCACCTCGGGCTGTGGCTGGGGGGGGTTTGCTCTCACCCCCAGGGAAATTCAGTCGCTGAACAGCAGCAGCCCCAGAGAGTCAGGACTTGCTCAAGAATCTCTGTCCAAAGCATTCTCAGCAATAACCTCCAGCTAATATCTTTTCAACAGTTTTGGTTTTGTTGTTGCATTAGGCCTGATATGAGCAGTCTGTGAATTTAGGCTGTGGACAAAAACAAATGGCAGGGAAACCCCCAAGGAGTGGAGGGGTGTGGGTGGGGTGTCCCTGTCCCCAGCCCCCACGGGTGCTCTGTGTCTGCAGTGCTGTGACAGAGGAGTGTGTGTTCATCTCTCTCTCTTTGTGGCAGACTCACAATTACTTTCCCCTGATCCTGTGTGAGCTGTGCCCACCTCTCCAGGACTGCATCAAGATGGGCCAAAGCCACCACTGAGTTTGGGTGTCTGGTTTAATTAGCTGATTGTAGCAAGGGCAGGGACCTGTTGGCCAAAACCTCCGTCTTTGTTGGAATGCTGCTGACCTCCACTTTATGGCTGGTGCCAAAGAGTAGGAATTGATTCGAGGAGAAAGAGCTGCAGGCAGGGGTGTGCTGAGACAGGGGCTTCCCTGCTTCCCTGAGATGAAGGCAGCAGCTGCTGGGAGCTGAGCAGGGGCTGGCTGGGTGTCACCAGGGTGGTGCAGGGCCCTTCACCACCTCTCTCAGGGAACCCAGGTGCTGTCTGAGGATGCATCTCCCTCCAGCCCATGGGGCCACGGCAGTGCTTGGAGCTTGGAGGGGCCTCCCCAGGAGGGATGGGGTGTTCTGGGGAATGTGGGGTAACTCCATTGCTGCAGCTCAGAGTTTGGGCTTTCCGGTCACAAGGAATGGTGGTGGCTCAGTGTCATGGGAGTCTCTGGGCTGAAAATTAATTCAGAGTCCTTGAGCCACCCCCTTGAAAAAAAAAAAAAAAAAAAAAAAAAAAAAAAGAATAACGTTTGGGACTCCTGGCTTGGCTTGCATTTGAAGGAATGATCTCAAAACAAACCCTGAGTCATTCACGCTGCCAAGACATCCAAAATCTGGAATCTGGGTTTTGGTGCTGAGAGTACCACCCTCACTGGTTCCCAGTTTGCCATCTCTCAGCACTGGGACAAGCAGCTCGTCCCCCTGGGGACACGTTCGGGTTTGTCATTCCCATCCCCGGTTCGGGTGCGGGTGCTGCCGCTGCCCGAGCCCTGCGGGGCCGGGGGGGAGACCCGCCCGCCCCCCCCTCACCTGCCTCGGGCGCTGGGATCCGGGAGAAAGCCCTTGAGCTGGTGACAAAGGTCTGGATGTGGGCTGGGAAGTACAGTCCTGTCTCTTAGCAACTGGTTCCTACCTCTGAGCTCTCGGAGCCGTGTGTGGGACAGAGAGCATCAGTCACGCTCCCGCTGCAGCAGCACCGCGCCGAGGAGGGGATGGCGGATCAGGCCGGCTCCAGCCTCCACCAAGACGCTTAAAGAAGCTCAGGCATTTCTAACACAGGCAGTCAGTCATCTGTGAGTCCTAATCAAAGCTTGGGTTTAATTGCTTTCCTCGTGCCCGTCTCTGCACGGCGAGCGGGGCAGCCATTGGCTGTCGGCAGCGGCTGCCTGGCAGCTCCCGCAGCTCCCGCAGCTCCCCGCAGCCTGCTCCGCACCGCCCCGGTCCTCTGGTCACAGGGGTGGGGACCAGGGAGGGAGGGGGAAGAGGGAGGACACGGCCCATGTATTTCTAGAAAAATTAGATGTCATAGGGTCCTTCCCTGAACTCTGCACTGCACCCGGGAATCCCCCGTCCCTCGTACAGACATTTGCATCGCTATTTTCTCTCTCAGTGCTGAGTTCTGCTGTTTCACCCTCATATTTCCTCCTCGTAACCAAAAGCTCCTCTGGTGAGCGTTTCTCAGAGGCTCCCTTGCTGAGCCCTGTTTCATAAACATTTTCACAAACCCTCTGCTTTGTCCTCCTAATTAACCATCCAATTGGCCCCCAGTGGAGCCTTCACCTCTCCTGTGAAGATCCTGCTTGCACAGATTATAACCTGTCAGCTGCCAATTCATTCCTCAGGCAGAGGACAAGTTATATTAATTGTCTGCCTTCCCTTCCCCTTTTGGTTTGCCCTCCCTTTCTTCTGCTCCCAGTAGCATCCCTGTTTGGAGACACAGACTCAGATGAGGGTGAGCAGACCCGGTGGTGAGGCTGGTCCTGTGACCCGGGTGTCCATCTGCCATGGGTGTTAGAGCAGAGGGGATGCTGCTGGCCTGGGACAGACCTGGGAGAGAGGGCTCTGGCGATTGATGACCATGACAGAGTGTTACTGAACGTGCTTGACTTCTGCTGCCCTCCCCACAGTCTCAGTCAAGAGCTCAGAAAAAATCCCCATGGGCATCCCAGGTGGATGGGGAATCCTTCCTGGACATTACCTGCAAGTCAGAGCTCAGGTTTTGGTCCACCCTGTGCAGTTATGATGGAAACATTCAGAATGCAGAGGGGTTACTTGAGTGCAGGGAGAGATGCAGCACATTTCCACCAGCATTTTTGCCCCCAGTTCCCTGTGTCGGACCCCCTGAACCCTTGCAGAGCCGTGTGTGCTCCCAGGCTCCTGGGCTGTCAGCTTTTTCCTAGAGACACATCTTGCTGTTCCTGTGGGAGTCTCCCACTGTGTCCCACATTCTCTGAACTGCCGGGAACAGGAAGCTGCCACTGGGCTGCCACGCACCCGGGGCTCAGCCTCAGCCTGCCCTGACCTTGATTCACTGGAGCATCATTTGTAACTTATTTTACATAATTTTGCTTGCCACTGACGAGCTGAGCTGCCTCTGCTGCTCTGTGCCTCCTCCTCCTTAGCTTCATTTTGACATCACAGTGTCCTTACTGGGGCTATGGTGATGTTGCATCACTGCCCTAACACTGCTGGGTCTGTTCCCAGGAAGAGAGGGGTCACCTTGCTGTGACAGGTAACCTCATCACTTGTTACGGTGCCTCGTCCCCCTCCAACTTGAAAGATTTTGCTTTGGTGGTGATCTTCATTAGATTAGTGCCTCAGCACTGCAGAGATTGCTCTCCATGATAAGTTACTTCAAGGCAGAGTCAGCTCTGAACATGTCCTGAGTTTGTGTTACAGCAATATTTGCAATATTTTTTAGATTTCTTTTGGGATGCTATGGACTATAAACGTTCTTCTCGTTCTAAATGCAGTCTACCAGTTTTCCCCCTTTTTCCCACCCCTGCAGCATGCCCCCCCTCAATCAACTCAAACAAGATCCAAATGACATTAAGCAATTGCTAGACTTCATTTCAGATCTATTAAAAAAGCCCAACACTCCCATTTTAACTCTGCCTCTTTAAAAATAGTAAAAAACACTGCACCATTATAATAATCCCCAAATAAAGATGTCCATGGTAGCAAGCCATGGTGTGACATTTCTCCCTTGGAGGTCACCCTACTCTGCAGAGCCGAGCAGGGTCCAGTGCAATGGTCCCAGGATGGAGAGCAGCCCCATGCCCAGACCCTGAGCCCACCCACCTCCCCTCAGCAGGGTGCCCACCTCAGCCCTCCCAGCAGCTGGAGGCAGGGCTGCCATTTCCAGGCTCTCCCCTCCCAGGCCACTGTGTTTTTATTCCCAGGCTTGGGAGCTGGGAGAGGAGCAAGCCAGGGTCAGAGCAAAGGCCTGGACCCATCTCGATGGCTCAGGAGTGGCAGCTGAGGGAGCAGCTCACTCGTAAGAAGTGCCTGTCCCCCCCTGAAAGGTATACACCTCAGCTTCCTTTGCCATCCAAAAATAATGTGGCTGGCTCCCCTCACAAGGAAGGATTTACTTTGAAAAAAAGTAAAAAAAAAAAAAAAAAAGTATTGTGTACAGTTCTGGGTAGAGAAACAATGAGAATGCACCCAAAACCATGGGCTGGTGGCTGGGGCCATGGGCACATGGGGTCCACCAGCTCCCAGCCTGAGTCAACAAGGAGCTTTGGGAAAATGACTTATTCTTTGTGCTTTGGTTTCCCCTGGAGAAATGAGCCCTCCTGGGCTGGAGTGGAGCTCAGCTGATCAGCTAGCTGGGCCTGGGTTTACTGCAGTAAGTGGGACTGGAGCTGGAATGGGGCTTCGTGTTTGCTTGGTCGTTCATGCAAAAGGACATATAAATGCTTAGCAAAGAGAAACATCATCAACATTTCAGCAACCGTTTTTCTCCCATTTTTTTCAACCAGAAACGATGAGAAAAAATTCCCAGCTAGATACTTACAGGAGAAAAAAGAGCAAAATCTGTGAGAGCGTTTTCCATATTCTTCTGGTGGGTCCTCTTTATTATCAGCAATACAGCTGATATTGTTCTCAGCCACGCATTTCCCCAGTGCCTGTTTCTAAGGCATGCACTGTGCCCGTGGCAAGAGGGACAAGAGGAAGAGGGAAGTTCGAGGAATCCATCTCTTCTTTCTCCTCACAGCATTAGCAGAGGGAGCCTGCTGTGGTTTAACATATCCCCCGCAAAAGCTGCTTTCATCCCACACCTAAATACCATGAGGAGTGAACTTCCTAAAGCCCTGGAGAAGTCTAAATATAGAAGCCAATCAAGGGCTGACTTCCCAGAGATGAGAAGTACCAAGAACAGTTTCTTGATCAAAAGTTGTAAGAGTCCATATTGAAATAAAACGTCAGTTCCAGTGCTGAGGCCTGTGCAGGAGTAACTGCAGGGGTGGGCTCTGCTCCTGGCACTCAGCTCCAGCCAAGGGGCTGGGGGGCTGCCAGGGGAGGTGGGTGCCAGGTACCATCTCTGAAGCACCTGACGGGGAGGTCTCTGCTGGCACAGCAGGATTTCATCTCTTGTTGTATGTCACACTCTGTGTCCAACTGCTTTTTCCTGTACGTGGCCACTCCCCGTTACAGCTGATAATTTTTTTTCTGAAGAACAGAAATTTCCCTAGAACAAAAAAGCAAATTGCAGGAAATTAGAAAGGCACCTTAAAGAGAAAAGAGTGGAGGAGATAAAGTACAAATCTGAGCTTGCTAATCTCAAAACTGGTATGAGATGGCACCTTGGTGCATGCAGCAGAGGGAACTACTGAGGGCTTGCATTAAGGGATGGTTGATTGCTGCAGAGGTGGTGAAGCTGGCTACGGGCTGGGGAAACCCACTGGTGATCCTGCCGTGGGGCAGCTCAGCTGGGAAACCCCCACCCTGACCCATCTGGGGACGGGGGCCGTGCCAGTGGGCAGCAGGAGGGCAGGCAGAGCAAATGACACCACAAGGGAGGTGACCTTTTGGGGTGGCTCGGTCCCAAACCTCCCGTTTGGGTGTCCTGAGGAGGAGAGTGGGAACAGCCCTTCCAGACAGCAGCGGGAAATTAGAGTTTAATGCGCTGGGGGGGAGATGTTGTGGTTGGCAGATAGGGAGACGAACGCTTTCATGTGGGAATTCTGAGAGGCGGTGAGGGCAGAGGATCTGCTGCCCGGGCAGAGAACACCGTGCAGTCATTATCAGGCAGGGCTCTGCGGGCAGGAAACAGCTTTTGACTCACAGGAAGCTGAATTCGGCTGGTATCGGCCCCTCTCCCGAAGGCCGGGGCAGTGCTTTATCTGCCATCGGACGCAGCAGATGGGGAAGGAGCCTGAGCTGCCTCCCATCCCGCTCCTGCCCCGGCACCCCCTGCCCGCCTGTCCCTCTCGGGAAGGGGATGCTTCTCTGGGGAGCAGCGAAGCGGGGGCAGTTTCCCGGGCCCCTCGGTGCTGCCAACCCCTCTGGAAGAGGCAGAGATTGCTCCAGGCAGGGAAGAACCCCCCAGGCTGCTGAGCCCATGCCGGGCAGGCACCGGGTCCTCCAGCAGCCTGGAGAGCAGCTGAGAGCACGCAGGCTGCTGAGAGCTGGGTCCTGGCTTACATCTGAGATTAAATCCTCCCAAACACCCCCCAGTCAGAGTCTGGGTGGGGAAGGGCTGGCGGGCCGGGGAGGGAGCTTGCTGCGGGTGCCTTGGCCTCTCGGCGGGGCTGGGTCCGGTTTCCCTCGGGGCTGGGGTGGAGGTCGCGGCGGGGCAGTGCGGAGGGGATCGGGTGGCAGCTGCCGGCCTTGGCCCCGCTGCCCTGCGGGACACCCGGCTGGTTTGTCAGCGCTGCGTGGGGCTGCGGAGCCCTCCGGCGATGACGGTTTCCACGCACCCGCGCCGGGCAGCCAAGGAATGGCTGCGGGGGCCGGCGGAGGAGACCCGGTGGGGTCTGGAAGCGGGTGGTGGGGTGGAGCAGGCTGGGCGTGGGCCGGGTGGATGCCGCGGTGGGACAGGACCGCGTGGGAGCCAGGGCAGGGCTATAACGGGGGCTGCGGGGGCGAGGACAGGCAGGGAACGGGTGGGCCGGGGGGGGCCGGGGGAGCCTCCCGCAGCCCGGGGCTGGGGCGGGGGCCCTCCCCGCCGCCAGAGCCCCCCGGGGGCTCTGCCGGTTGCCGGTCGGGGCTCTGCGGGCGTGGGGGGCACCCGGTGGGACGCGAGGGAGGAGCGGGCGTCGGGCCCGGCCCGGGGGAGCGGATTACCGCCGGCAGCGCGCGGCCCCGCCGGTTGCCATGGTTACCCCGCTACCTGCCGGCGGGCCTCAGCCCGGGCCGGGCGGGGGGGGCCCCGCTCCCTCCCTCCCCTTCCTCCCTCCCTCCCTTGGCAGATGTCACCGCCCGGCTCCGGGCCCCGCCGCCCGCCTGCCCCCCGTCCCCTCACACCCATCCGGGCCGCCCCCACCTTGAGGGGAGGGCGAAGGGCTCAGCCTGCGGTGGGGAGGGGGAGCCCGCGGCGGGCCGGGGGGTGCGAGCAGCCCCCGGGGGTCGGTCCTGCGGGAGGGAGGGAGGGAGGGGAGAGCAGGGCCGGGCGGCTGCCGAGAACAAAGGTGCCGGGGCAGGGGCTCGGTGTGGGCCGGGCCCCACGGCTGTGGCAGCTTCGTGCCGCACCTCGGGGCATCCCTGCCTGAAATGGCTGTCGCCTCCCCTCGCTCTTCACCCGCCGCGGTGACGACAGCCACTCTGTGGGGACACTGAGGTGACCCCGGCCCCAAAGAGCCACCTCCCGGCACTGCTCTGGGCTATAAATAGAGGCCGGTTGCCCAAAGGGCTGCGCAGGAGAGAGGGATGCGAGCGGAGGCGGTGCCGGGGTCAGCAAGAGGGAGCGGGGGACACGGGGCAGGTGCGGGAGGGAGCGGGGCCGCGCAAGGGGCCGGAGGGGCTGAGGTGGGGGGCAGGGGGAGATGGGGGCTTGTGAGGAGCAGGCAGGCAAAGAAACCTGGGACTAGAGATGTGGAAAACAAAGGACACTGGGGAGGAAAGAGAGATGATGGGGAGGCTGGAGCAGAGGAGGTGAGAGGAGGGAGAGCGCTAACAATGCTGGGAAAGTGGGGAGGGGGCGGGAGGAAAGGGGGTGAGACCCGAGGGATGGGGTACTCAGAGATGGAAAGGGAGGAGAGACAGGGAAGGGGGAGAGACAGACCGATGCTGGGCAAATGTAGGGAAAACGAAGATGCCTGTAAGGTGGCAAAGAGACTTCTTCTCAGCACCTGAAATGCTGCCTGCTCTTGGCTTGAGGCTGAGCCTGAAATCTTTTACCCATTTTGGGGGCAGATGATTTCCAAAAAAGCCCCAATACTAGGACGGGGTAAGCACACCCCTTATTCCTACCCTTCTTCCCAGCTGAATTTTTATTGGGATTTTTGGTTTTTTTGTTTTTTAACCTAAGGGGTTTTTAACTATTCTAAAATATTATGGGTTCTGACTCATGCTTTGAATCCTGGTGAGCAATGATGGGTCTGGCAGGAGGAACCAGAGGGGCGTGGGCCCTGCTGCAAGGTAGACTACAGTGTGTGTGTCCTCTTAAATCCTAGGTCAACATTTGGCTATATTGCTAGTTATAAAGCCCTGTAATCCTAGAAGCACTGGGACTGATACAGCTTCTTATATCCAGTGACTTTGATACCACCTGCACCTCACCTGCTTCCCAGAGCTAAATAATCATGGGGAGAGCAGTCACAAGGCTGATGCTGGGGATGGAGAGCTGTGAGGAGTCAGGGAAGGCTGCTGCAGGGGATGGGATGTCGAGGAGGCAGCTCCAGCGTTCAGCTGGGGTGGAGAGGAAGGCAGTGCTGGGTGAGCAGAGAGGCTGTACCATCACATAGACCCCGAGGTTACCTTAACTGCATTCATTCTGAGACCAAGGAGGAAATGGGGAGCTGCTTGCTGTGCAGGTGTTGGATGTATTGGTATTAGAGGGTTGGGATGGCCCTGGAAATAGTGATTAGTGTTAGAGGTTGGTTACAACCTGAATTTTGAGGGCTCTGTTTGTCGCATCTGACTGTGTTTTTCTCCTGATGCGTTTTCCTTTGTCCTGTTTCTGTAATTATCCTCATTTCAACCCTAAAATGCTGAGGATTATTGGTCAGTAGGAAGCCTCCTAATGCCCACTCCTCCTTGGCAGGGGAATACCCATGCCCTCGATTAAAGCAAAACTCCCTGAACGATGCCAGAAGAAATTAGCTCTATATTCCTCAAAGTCACTCCCTCGGGCGAAGTTTCCCGACCCCCACCACAGCAGCCCTGCCACCCTGCCCCTTGTGTTCATTCTCAATATTCTCTTTGTTACAGCCACCTTTATCTACAGCTCAGGGCTCCCTGGGGAAGGCAGAGGTGGGTTGTGTTGGTAAATCCTTGTGCCTCTGTCCTGGGTGAGCACACTGACCCATCCCACTGCATCCCTGCCCAGAACAGTCTCTGTTCCAAAATTGGGGTGGTGAGGAGCCAACAATAACAAACAGGCAGCACTTTACGTTTAAAAACTGCTTCCCCAGGACAGTAGTCTTTAGCAGAAGGCAGTCCCTCTAAATGATTGATTTTTTGAGTCCCTTGACTGGTGGCTTAAGAACAGCATTTATTCGATCTATAGACTGCATAAGATACACAGAGCCCAGCCACCAATAAATGAGGATTAGGAGATGGGGTGTTCCCTCTGCACCCAGACCTCTGCCAGCCCTGCCAGCTCTCACAGATACATGAGTGCTCCTAAAAAAGAGAGTTTGTGGCTCATACAGATGTGCAGGTTGCTGCTCACCAGCATGGTGTGTACCTCTGCACCCTGCACACTGTCTGGGAAAGCAGGCCACAGAGGAACACAGGGCATAAATATATATATATATGTATGTATTTATGATATCAGTATTTTTTTTTAATAGATTCAGCTGTCTATGCAATAATGGCATTTTTTCAAAGAAGAAGCTAAGTGACCTCCCAGAGCCTGACCCTTTTTTGGTACTCCCAGCCATTAGAGCAGCCACCAGCTTCCTCCATCCACACTCCCTGCTCTGGTGTTTTGTGCTGGGGCACTCTTTGCTGCTGTGGGGTCCCAAAGGCTCCCCCCTTGCCTCAGCACCCCCCGCCAGTGGGAGCCGACACCCTGGGTGCCAGTCTCCTCGGAGGAGCACTGCTCCCCACACTTCCCACTCCCACCAGTCTGTCACCACTGCCGTGTGGCAGCATGACTGCCGCCCGCTCTCCAGCACATCCTGACACACAAAGAGCTCTGCTGCTGCTGCTGCTGCTGCCAGCACTCAGCTGCTCTGCGTATGCGGGAGAGGGAGGGTGCCTTGGAAAGGTCACTGCGGGGAAGGAGGGCGATTCTCTCTCCTTTCTGTAGGGGCCATATCTTGGCACCACGGGGAAACCTTGTCCTGCCTGCTGCTCCCTGTCCTCGGGTGAGGGTGTGCCATGTTGTGGGGCTTCCCAGGGTGGTTCAGTACCATCTGCAGGTCCAAAGAGCTTCCTCTGCCTGTTCCCTGCCTCGCAAAATCATCCCAAATAATGAAAATTGAATTCCCCAATTGGTTGTGACTCTACTTTGGACTCTTCCCTTGGTTTTGGTTTTTTTTGGTTTTTTTTTTTTTGTTTTTTTTTGTTTTTGTTTTTGTTCCTGGCCCAATTTCACTGGCAGCTTTAGCAGCAAAACAGCAGCAGCCACCACTGCCCTGGCTACAGCCAGATCCTCCCTGGAGCACTGCTTAATTTATCCCCCGCATCCCCTGTTCCCAAGTCAGCCCCAGGCTGGAGCACTGCCACTCTGCCCCCTCCAACCACATTAGCCCCGGGCCGGTCTTGTCACCCCTGTCACCCATCCCTGACACTAACTCAACTTGCCTGCACCGTTGTAGGGGGCAGATGGACTGTCGGAGCCCGAGGGCATCTCTCTGAAACGCGTGGCTGTGGTGGAAGATTTCTTTGACATCATATACTCGATGCATGTGGAGAGCTCGTCGGAGCCGGGCAAAGCACCCAAACATGCCGGGCAGAAGAAAACCTACCGAGCGGTGAGAACCCCCCCGGCAGCCCGGGGACGGGAGCCAAGGGGCAGAGGGGCCGTGGGAGTGGGCGTCCCGCGGGGAGGGGGACAGGGACGGCAGGGCAGGGGGAGGCAGAGCCAGAGCAGGGTCCTGATTGCCTGAGCGGGGAGGCGTGAGAAAGGAGGGGTTGAGAGGCAGAGCAGCTGTGCTGGGGAGAGGGGAAACCGGGCTGCAGCAACAGCACAACCGTACGGCTGCCTGGAGAGGAAAGACCAAGTGAATCACACAAAGACAACTGTACATGTCTGGGGGGTGGGTGAAAAAAAAAAAAAAAGAAAGGAAAAAAAAAGGGAAAAAAAAGGGAAAAAAAAAAAAAAAGAGAAATGCTCAGTATTACTGATGGGCAAAGGGATGTGTGCCCAGTCCCCTGTGCACTCGGCTCCGTGCCATCTGTCTCTCTGTCTCCCTTGGCCCGAGGGAAATGTCCTGTGTGGGCCTTGAAGGGCAGGAGCAGACAGAAAGGGGACTGGGGCACGGCTGGAGCCCACCCCTCTCCCCCCGCAGCTGGATGCTCTTGCCAGCCCATCCTGGGTTTGCTCTGTTACAAAATGGAGGCAGGCACTGAGCTAAGCCTCGTCAGGTGCTCCGTGGATGCTGAGAACCAGCTTTATCCATACTGAAACCACTCTAGTTAGGTCAGGAATAATTTAGCTTGAAGTGGGCTTCTCCTGGGAGCTTGCTGTTTCTCCTGACTCTGCACAGCACTTCGATGCAAACATTTGGGTTCTTCTTTTACGAGAAGAGCTGAATTTTCTGTCCAAAACAGAGCTACTCCCTTGAATCCCACAGCCCTAAGGATCAGGTCGCTTAGAGACAAAAGTGGCTGGCTGGCAGCTCCTGTCTCTGGTGTATACATCATCTCGGAGAGGTCTGTGCGGGCTGCCCTGCTCTCCGCGATGATGCCTGAGATTATGCAGGGCTCGGTGTGCTGCCAGAGCCGGCTCAGGGGTGGAGTCTGTCCTGCCTGCCCTGTCCCCAGCCCAGCTGGAGCTCTGCATGCTGGGGGGCCAGAGGGGCAGCCCGGTGCCTGCAGCCCCCCCTCCCCTCGCCCTCAGCCCCCCGGGGAGCCGGGCTCTGTGCTGGCTGCTCACGGCCTCGCTCCCTGCCCTGCCTGCTCGGCTCCAGCCCCTGCGGCAGAGCAGGGGGCCAGGGGCCGGGGCACACGCTGACCCCCCCCGGCCGGGGGCAAGTGACCTCTTTGTCATCGGGGGGGACAGCCCCACCGGTATGACCGCAATTCAAAAACTTTCCGCTCATTTCCCCGGCAGACCACCCCGACCCTCCCCTAATTCCTTCAATTCAGCTCTCTGGAGACCTAATCTGTGCCCTGCGCAGCCCCGGGGGAGCAGCCTGGATCCGTCTGCTTTCCCAGGCCTGCTCGCAGCAGTCAGAGAGCTCCACGCTCCACCCCTCCTCTCCCTCTTGAGCTGAGATCATCACATTAGCAGCCTGTATCCCCTCCTGACCCGGCAGGACGCTGGCTGGGCTGGCTGGCCTCCCTCATGCCCCGTCTCCCCGGAGTGTCTTTGCAGGAAGGTGAAATGCTGCAGAGCATCCCCCGTGTCCTGGCTCGGGGGCACAAAGGGATGGGGCTGGGTGGGCAGCTGGGGAGGGCTCAGTGTCCCCCACCGTCCCTCTGCCTCTCCCTTTCCCCACCGATTCTGATTAGAGGCACTGGAGAGTTTGCCCTTGTCCGTGACCTCCGGAGGGAGGCAATCAGAAAGAGAGTTTGGATGGGAGATAACTCATCAAGGAAGCTGTCTGCTCTGCAGAGCATCAAATCAGCTGAGAAATAACAACTGGATCACTAAAATTAGCTGAGCATTTGCAGCAGAGACTACGGGCTTGAGGGAGCAAAGGAAGCAGGGACCCAGGCTCAGCCCCGAGGGTCTGAGGGAGGGAGGGGCCGCTCCCTGCCTGTGCCCCAACCTCACGTTTGCCACCAGCAATTTTTAAGCCCCCGAATTTCAGTGTTTCTGTGGGACTCTCTATTGCTTGTGCACTGACAAAAAAAAAAAAAAAAAAAAAAAAAAAAAGCACCGAGGCAAAGGCTGAGCTCGTCATCCACTCAGCCACAGCAGAGCTCGATGGGGCTGCCGCTAAGTAGGAGGAGAATCCCACGAGGACCAGGCACAGCATCCTCCATTTGAAGGGCTGGGACAAGGTCCCTGCCTGAACTTTCCACCCATCTGGCATTAGCGTGCGTGTAAATCCTCGGGCTCTGCTGCCGCTCAGTGGAGATAAATGTCTCTCCCTCCCACCGCAACGTGGGTCACGGGGCTGCCCTAGCCAGGAGCAAGGAAACCCTCTGCCCCATTGCACGGCTTCTAGAACATCATTTTGTTCCGAGCTTAAGGCTCACCCTCCCCTGTAGGATGGAAAAATGCTTGGAATTTAGTTATTTAAAAAATTTTATTAACAAAATAAGGCGGGAGGGCGATGTCCACTGGCCGGAGGAGGGGGATCAGGATGTCCTGGGCTGCACTCCTGGCTCAGCCTGTCACCAGCCCTTGCTGCTGAGGTGTCTGGTTGCAGCCCTGCTTCCCGTTCTGAGCCCCACTTCTGCCGGGCTCACAGCCCCCAGGACTGGCACAAACAATTGCATTTCTGTCTGCTTTATGACCCCACTTGTAAGTGCTGTGACCCCTATTGGGGTCATGGCCCCCGGTTGGGGAACCGCCAGGCCAGGACAAGTCACTTAGACCAAACAGGATGGGTGATTAACCATAGGAACCAACCCCAAAGTAAGAGGTGGGCTCTCCACTTCTTAATGCCTTCCAATTAAGACCAGATGTCTTCCTGGAAGGTGTTTTAGGCAAACCACAATCTACTGGATTACAGGAGAATTTAGGTGAAGTTCCCTGACTTGTGCTGCACAGAAGGTCAGACTTCAGTCTCTTAAAGCCTTAAAGAAATCTACATGAAAGTTGTCTCACTCCATCTCCAAATAACCTAGTGTTGATCTTTAGAAATGCTGTAAAATTGCTGCTGGGAGGGATTAATTGGGATAACAGGACTCTCAGATAGCCAGGTACCTTTTGTGGGTGCTTTGGTCTGGACACAGTGTTTAACTTAAGGCATACAAGTTTTAAATATTTATCCCTAGCTTTTCCTCATCTGTAAAATACAAATATCTCACAAAGGTTCAGAAGACTTAATTCATTACTGTTTGTAAAAAATGTTTTCAATTCCCTAGGTAAAATATGTCACAGAAGTGCAAAGTATTATTAACAGTAATTGATTGTCATTGTGGGAAAAAGTGACCTGCCCTTACAAAAGATTAATGGATTCCTCAGGTTACTGGTGTGATGGTAATTAACAATGCAAACAGAGCTGACGAGACCTTACTTTCCCATTTGATTCTTACACATCTGCAGCTTTGCTCTTCCCAGACTCCCAGGGGGAATGCAAAGAGTTTTTGGGAAGAAGTGGCTGTGCAGGGAGTCTGAAGGTCCGTTCACTGGCACCCCAGTGCCTTTCTGGCTCCCCAGTTACCCTCCCAAAATATTCCTCCATCAGCAGCTGCTCCAGAGGGGCTCAGAGGGACCCCAGTGCCGGGGGGGTTGCTGAGTGTCACCGATAGATGAGGCCAGGCTGAGAGGGGGAGGTGGGAGGTGGGAGGGTCTCCCACACCCTCCGCCCACCTCTCCCCGATGATTTCCCCCGCCCAGGACATTCAGTCCCTCTCTTCTTTCCCCAGATTGCGGAGACTTACGCGTTCCTCCCGCGAGAAGCTGTGACCAGGTTCCTGATGAGCTGCACCGAGTGCCAGAAGAGGATGCACTTCAACTCCAACGGACTGGAGCCCAAAGGTGAAGGCAAATTAATTCTGCCAGCAGAGCTGACAAAGCATTTTCTACCAGCATGTGAGCTGTCAGGCTGCTGCCCCATCCAAGAGATATTTCCTAACCTAATGTTTTTCCTCACCTGTCTTATTTTTCATGCATTTCTATAGCAAAGCTGGGAGAATTGCTTAGCCCAGTTTGTTGTTGGTTCCAGCGAGCAGAAGCTGGGTAGCTTTGTTTCTGAGTTTCCCCTGTGCAACCACACAAAGCTTGGGTCAAAATTATTGCAGATATGGCTGCAATCAACCTGTAATCATCTCTGGGCGGATCTCGTGTTGATTTCTGAAAAAAAGCCAACAAACTACGACCTAATTTTTTTCCTTCAGACTATTAATCTTGTAATGAAAGACACTGAGTGTGTCTGAATAACTGAACTTTCTGATAAAGAAGTAATTTGCAGTAATTAATAGATATGCACATCATGATCCTATTTTTGATAACAGAAAGTGTTTTGGTAATCAAAGTTACATTATGGCTGTGCATGCAGCCAATTAGTGTGGCCATTGTGGGGGCTGCTCGTTAGGGCTCTTTTGTAAAAGGAACCACTCTGCAGCTCTTGGACCTGAAAGATATGGGCAATGCAGAAGATGGGACCAGGTTTTATTCCAGAGTAAATAGTTGATGCTTGTGGGTTTGGTTTTTTTTTTCTGAATCACAGATCCTTGTTTTCATGGATCAAGTACAAAGTATCAAACTGAGAGGTTTCACCCAACAGAATTGCTTCTTAAATAAAAATGTAAGCAAACTGCAGAGTTTGTTTCAAAACTCTTAAGGCAAACAGGCTCATTTGGCAGCTCTTATCAGGCAGAGAAGCAGAGTTAAATGAACAAAGGACCCAACAATAGAAATTTTATAGTATTAAATACCGATTGCTCTTCACTGCTAGGAGCAGCGCTGGGGACAGCCCAGAGGTTCTGTTTAAGTGGATTTGTGTGCCAGATATCCAAAGCTGGTGTCTGAGGTGCTTTACACTTACTGTATTTTTTAGAAACTCTCCCAAATATAATCCCACATGACATTTATCAGCCTAAGCTCCATTCCCGTTGCCAGCTGAGGGCCTGATCCCTCTTTCCAGTTAGATCAAGAGAAGTTTTGTCCTTTGGGTGCACTGAGTGTGCTGCACCCATCCTGGGTGACATTCCAGGTGCTACTCAGAGGATGGGAAGGGCCGTGGGATGAGCCAGGACAAGAAGGGTTCTGTTGACTTGACCCAAACCAGGACACAGCTCTAAACACCCCCCACCTGTCCACTCCAGAGCTCAGGATTCCTTTTCAGGAGGCAGTTGATGGAAAGGGTCCTTGCTCCTCCAGGGGCTGCCCCCTGCCCACCCCCCATCCCTGTGGCAACCAGAGGCAGCTCAGAGAACCCCTGAGGGGTGTCAGGATCCCCTCCTGAGCAGGTCTTCTGTAGAAACCATGATCAGGACTGAGAACTGCCTGTCCTGAGCAAATGTATGAAGTGATACCAATAATCAATTATTATATACCAATACCAATAATCAATTATTTTCCTAAAGCTCTCCTCCTTATCAGTTCTCTTAAAAAATGAATCAAACAGAAAAACAAAGGATCCCATGGGTAAAAAGTCCTGCTTCTCACCCATCAGGAATGGAAGAACAGGAGCACTTTTCTGCTCTGAATGGTACCTAAATAGTCACTAAGTACCTGTGAAAATGCATAGAGCAGATTAGATAAGGTAGCTTGTACTGAGAAAAAGTGTCTGATTTCACCAATACATGTTCAGGAATTTACAGGGAGCAAATCACCTAAAAAAACACTGGGGACATGGAGGAATTACCCAGGTGTGTACAGATGCATACACAGATACAAACATAAATGGGGAAAGGTTTTTTCATAGTTAGTTCAAAAAAGAAAAAGGGTTGAGTTGTCTTCCACTCAAGCTCTTATTTGTTGCATTTCCACAAATTCACAGTAAATTTGTGTCTGCTGATGGGATTGTTCTCGATTTAGATCAGGGTGGTTTCAGGAGGAATTGAAGCACCACAGATCATCTTCCTCCCCCTCTGAGGATGCTGAGCCTCCCTTGTTTCTGCAGTGCAGAACTGTTCAGTGAGGGATGGCAGGAGAGCATCATCACACCACGCTCTGAGGGCTGAGAGATTCCCCTGCTCCACACCAGGGACAGCAAATGCTGTCCTAAACTCTTCCTAGAGACTCCAACATGGCTGATCCCAGCCAGCCTGGGTCACTGCCTGATTTTGTTCCTGGGAGCTGTTTCCTTTTCCACTGCAGAAACAGACTACAAGGAGCACCCCTTGCAGTGGGATTTTAGCATCTTGTTCTCACAGGTAACATCCTGGCACAGCACAGCAAAGGGTTGTTTGGGGTCCTTAATCTATATAGAGATGTAGATCTACTCATAATTTAGCTATAGGTCAGAGTATGCCAGAGACCAGTGACCGACAAGCAGGAGAAAAGAGGGGAGGAAATAGTTCACAAGGACCCTAGAAGCTTTGTAGCTTTGTATTTGAAAGAGCTGATGTCTGGAGTAGCCCTGCCCAACCCATTCCTGCATCCACAGCCAGGGGTGCTTCATCTGCTTGGGGATGAATTGGATGGACCTGGAAAAAAATTGTTGTATTTCTGTGGACCCTAATTAGGTTCTTGATACAGCAAATCCGCAAAAACCTTTGTGGTGTTTAAGGCAGTTACAGACAGGTTTTGGGTCGGGTGGTTTCTCAGTCAGACAGGGTAGATCTGGTACTTCCAGAGGTCTGAAAGGTTCCCAGGGCTGCTGAGTTTCACTGGGACATTTTATATTCAGCATTTCTGAAAAGCAGGGCCACTAGGCTGGGGCTGATGGGTCCTTCTAAGGTGCTGTAAAATGTTTTCTGAAGGCTCTGTTTCAAGGGGCTGTGTCAGAGGTGGCTGTGAAGCCAGTGACCCCAGTAAATACAATCCAGCCAGGGATGGAACTCCCCACCCTCCCTTCACCTGAAGCTCCTGGAAATCCTCCTCCTCTGCCCATTGCTGCTTAAGCTGACTTTCCAGTGGACACCACACATCCCTTTGGAGTCTGCTGGAAGGATGGATTAATTCTCCACACTTGCATCTCTCTGTGCTGAAGGCAAAGGAATCCTCCTTCATCCAGCAGCCATCCCTGTGGGAAGTGACAGCATTCCTCTTGCACAGAGCCTGCAAAGGCACTGCTAGAATAGATAATTCTTTGTGTCCTGCGTGGAGCTGGGAAGTTCCACAGTGATGATGGCAGAGCTGACAAATCTTTGAGAATTCAGAGGAAACATTGAGAGTTTGCTTTATGAGGACTCCTCTGATGTGGCTCAAGAAAGCGATTGGCAGGAGAGGTCTGAATCCAGCCTGATCTCTAGAGCTCAGTATGGTGCAGCCAGAGGAATCAACAAGGACAGTTTAAATTAAAGATTTTTAAAATTTAGTGTTTTAATCAGGGTGTTAAAAATAGTCTTCATCACCAGATAGAGATACTTAATAAGTTGCCTTAATGTTAGCTCCTACCTGAGGGAATCCCGTCAAAATTGGCAAGACTTTGCAATGCTAAAGCAAGCTGCAAATATGTTGTTGTTCATCAACCTCTGCATGGAAGTGCTTCTGAGGCACTGGCAAGGCTCAGTTCCTTCCACTGCTACATTCTGGTGTACTGAAAAATTTTATATTATGTGTAGTCTTTTCTACAGGTGACAGCAACACTGGCTTGTTTTTTATTTTTCTCTTTTTTTTTCCTTTTTTTTTTTTTTTTTTTCTGAAAAACAACATCTGTTCTGTAATTATGTTCTTGGTGGGGTCATGTTCCTCCAGGAGCCTTGGCTCAGCAGGCACCAGCTCTTGCTCAGGATCTGAAGTGCTCCTAAGTACCTGTGTTTAACGCTGATGAGAACACATCCTGACCTTGTGCTTCCACTGCTCTGGATCTAAATAAAGTTTCTCCTCTCTTCTCCAGAGAGTGAACCACCTTCCTCTTTGGTCTCGGGGATCATTGACTACAACATGCCCCTCACCTCCACTTACCTGAAGCAAATGAAGCTGCGGGTGATGAATTCCCAGGACCAGGTGAGCCGAGGGGCGCGTGACCGGAGGGGCTGGGGCTCGGCACCCACATTTTTGGGGTTTTTTTTGGAAATGGTCAGTTTGTCCATCTGGGGCAGGCTCTGAGTGCTGGTGCATGGCAGTGGGAAGGGCAGTGTGCCTCTGCCTCTGCTCTGCTGGCTCCCAGAAAGTGATGAGGGTGGCTCCAGTGTCCCCTTGGTGGTGAAGAGCAGATGCAGTCCCTGCCTGCTCCTGGGGTGTAAATTCTCCTAAGAAGTTGTCTTAAATCTGGTGAATAGGAATTTGTTTCTTTACCCCATCCTAATGGTCTGGGAGCTTTAGCACATGGGATCTGAACCTCAGCTCCTGCTTTGGTTGCTCGGGTGCTTTCTTAAGCTGGTGGGCAGCTTGAGGAAGCTCAGCCACAGCCACTCAGCTCCTGTGTCACAGAGATGGCTCAGTTGTGTGATGAGACTGCTAAGCCACTGGATTTTGGGTTGGGAATGGACGGGGCAGAGTGCCACAGCATTATGCCCAAGTTGTGCAATTTTCTGAGGTTCTGCAGCTGCAGAACAAGCTATGGAAACCTCTGTGCTTCATGGAAACTGGCTATAAAAAGAGCCCCATGTTTTACTTGCTCCCCACAATCTGCACTGGAAGTCAGTGCTGGCTTCTCTGTCCAGCACGTTGAAACTATTTCTGATCACATGTGACACTGCCAGTTGGGAAAATGAAGGAGTTTTAACTGTGCAGTGCTAGAGAACATCACTGATAGCTTGAACTGTGCCCCATGGGGCTTTGAGCTGGGGTCACTCTCAAGAGATGGTGGTTGGAGCCAGATGTGGGGATGTTGCCAGGAGCCACAGGGATCCTAAGCTGAATCACTTCAGGGCTGGGATGGAACTGGGCTGAACTGGGCTGAGCTGTGAACATGGACTGGATGGGTGCTCTCCTCTGTGGCATGTGATGGGTGCTCCAGGGCCACTTTTGGTTAAATAGGATGGAAAGGTGACACATTCTGACTGCCTTTGTGTGCTGGCTCTGGAGGCAGCTGGGAGCAGAGGTGCTGGAGCTGCAGCCCAGCCATGGTCTCTGCCCTGGTACTGACCCATTCCTCACCAGGGCTGGGGTCCAGCTCTGCTTTCAGCATTTGGAGGGGGTCTTTCAAGTGAAGTTCCATGGTTACAAGAGGACAGTTGGAGAGGTTCATTTAGTTGCAACTTACACGTTTTCCACCGGTTCCTCTTGGCTCCAGAGCTGTCCAAGAGTTTTTTGGGGACATGTGCTGTGGGACACAGTCTTTTGCAAGGGAATTTTAGGGCTTGGGAGTTGCAGCTGTTGGGTTCCAGGTGTTGGCAAACTGCAAAAGTCCTGATAGAGTAATTCTGACTTTGCTAGACAACCAAAGCAGGGAAAATCCAACCTGCTTCTTAAGCATGTTTGCATCAGACAAATGCAGCCTGCGTGGGGTTTACATCTGAGGTTTACAAAACAGTGCTGGTTCCTTTCTGGCTGAGCATTGCTGCTGTGCCACCTCACTGCCCAGCACTCGCCAGCAGCTGATGGTGAGAAGAGAAGTAAATGAAGCAGCAGACTTGTGTTCTACCTGGCTTTTGCCAAAAGCAATTATTTGTGTGCAGCAGCACCAGGAGGAACTTGCTTCTCTTGGGGTAACAATGGCTGAATTTGTGCCAAAGTGGCCTTTTAACTTCATTATTCAGAGCGAAAAGGTGCACATGTAACTGTAATTTATTAGCACTGTTAAACACGTCAGTGTTAGGGTAGAAGTGTCTCCAGAAGAACCTTAGAGAAAGCATTTTATCTCTGCTCAGGGACAAAAGCCAGAGGAGGAGCTCTTTACATGGTTGCTCATGAAATGAAGAGTTCCTGCAGAATGTATTTCAATGTATTTCTTGGATATATATTTCTATATATCTATTCTGGCATGATGGAACACAAACTGTGACCCATGTTGCCCAAATTGCTCTGAGTAGAAGATGCAGGAGCCTCTGGGGGGTGAGTTGTCCTTCGTTCCCTTTTTATACCAATTCTCACACGTGTGAGAACAATCAGGCCCTTACCCTGTCCACAAAGCGCCGAATTAGTCACATCTCAGGGTATCTACTGAGGCATTAAAGTATCTCTGAACTTCTGACCTTTCCAATCTAGCAGCAAAAAAGGAATGAAAATATTTGATATTTATCTATAACGATCCTTCCACCTCATTTTCAAGTGCTAAATATTAGCATTTTTTAAATGATTGGTTATTCGAGTTTATTGCAGTCATTTTCCAGACAATCTTTCCTGCCTTGCTCAGAATCCTTGGATTTATTTTTCATACCACAGTGCCTGGCACGATTTCCACTGGTGGCTGGTGGAATAGGAAGATTTAAAAGGAGCAAATCCCAGCACTGAAATGCCAGGCTCACTCTCTGCTCTGGAGATGTTGCTGCTGCTTTCCAGACACAGTCCAGGGGCGAGTAACCAGGTTTAAATGATACAGGAACATTTTCAAAGGTTGCTTCAATGCTTGCTGACAGAAGGTCATGCAAGCAGTGAATGGCAGGAGCTGCTCCTGGATGGGAAATAACACGAGCATTTTTCTTGTTGCTATGGCTTTGCTGTGCTGACTTGTGAGTGTTTGAGAGGGACAGAGCCTTGTCCTGTGCCATCTCCCACTCCATCCCTGTAAACCTGGAGCCTGTAGCAGCGTGTGGATGTGATGTGATTTTCAGAACGTGATTTCAGCATTGTTTTAGCAGCAGGGGAGTCCTGGAAGGGGAGAGGCAGGCATTCACATCCCATGGAGGTACAAGGAGTTGGCTTCCTCTCATGCCAGGGAGGATCCATCCACCTCTGCAGGGTTTGGGAGCTCACGGAGCTTCAGGACTGGTTTGCAATGTGAACTCCTCCTCCTTCCACTCTCCTCTCTTCCTGGTCCACCCGTGGCTCTGTTTGGCTCTGTTTGCTCACTTTTGTGTCTCAGAAGGCTCTGATATTGCCAGAACAGCTAAGATGCATCTTCCCCTGGCAGCTTGCTTGCTTCCCTCTGCTTCAGATCCATCTCCAGGCTAATCCTGGGAGTGCAGAGCTGGCAGAGGGGAGGCAGCAGGGGCAGGGAGGGCAGCAGAGGACACACACACACACACACACACACACATTAGGTTTCAGTCTGTAAATTCCCTCTTGAGAACTGCAGATACCTCATTGCACCAAGGCCAAGGACCACAACCAAACCTGGCAGAGCTGGCAGCTGCTGGGAGAGATCTGGGACCTGGATTTATCTGGTTTGAGTGCTTAGTGAAAGGATCCCAAAGCACCACTGTGTGTTTGTCTGTGGATGTGCAGGGAGGGCAGGAGCATGGTGTCAGTGTTTGGAAGGAAGTGGGATGATGTGTTTGCATCACATGAGCATGAGAAGGTACTTCCCAACCCATTAAAGAGGGTGTTAAACATCTCCAGGAAGAAATACCTCTAAATCAATTTGATGAGATAACTCTCATTCAAGAGGCCTTTACTTGGCTTGAGAAGATCTCTGTTTCTTCTCTTGTTAATTTTTCAGACACCTTCAAGGAAATATGTGTTTAATCCATGTGATAGACTGCAGCACAGCCTGGGAGTGGGGACACAGCTCCTGCTGCCAGAGGTGGGCTCGGGCTGATCAACTAAAATTCTGCCCTAAATGAGAAACTTTATGCAGGCAAAGGTAGCTCTGACTGTCCTAACAGCATTCCTTCCTGGCAAAGATGGTTCAGCAGAACTTTTATCTTTGGCTTTAATGGCTCATGAGATGCTGGGGGTCAGATGATCAAACCATTTAGCTTGGTTTCAGGCTCTTGTGAATGGCTTGCTTTCAGTGAAGGTCAACTCATTTTTGGTACTGGAATTAACTCTGATGTTTCCAGATAGTAAATACCTTAGAGCTCTAATTTCCCAGTGTGTCAGTCTTTCAGTGGTTTTCCCAGTGTAGCTGTGTTCCAGGTGAGCTTTGTGCTTGTGCAATGTAAGGCTCAGCAGAAGCAAAACAACCTGAGCCCCCAGGTTGGGCTGGCTGGGATAAATCCTGCCACTGAAGCCTTTTCCTTCAAAGAAAGTGTGATTGCCAGGTGCTGCCTCTTTGCAGTTGTGGGTAAAATCACATTGTTTACTGTAAGAAAGGAGGTGGCACTGCCCATTTCCAGTGCTCTTACTCACAGTGCCTCCTCCTGAACTGCTCAGGTGTATTTAGTGGCTGTCTGGTCCGTTTTCCTCGCTGGGAGCTGTGTTCTGGTAGGAGAAGCCAGTCCCTATCCCACTGTTCCCTTCCATGTGATGTTGTGAAGCTTAACCAACATCCTGGAGAAAAGGCTGGGAAATGTGCAGAAGCTTCTCTTGCTCTCGATGGAGTTGTGGTGGTGGTGCTGGTGAAGCATTTAACATCCATGGAATAGTCTGATGGATCCCATCTCCTGTGTCCGTAGCTGTGGGGAGCTGAGCACCACCGGGAGGTTTCCTGCATCATCTCCCAAGCCCAGGTGCTGATGTGCTGTGTGTTGACTTTGATCAAGTCACACAAATGGCTGTTTCTTAATTGCCTTCTCCCTTTAAAAAGGGGATAATACCTTAGAGAGACTTCTGAGGTCTCACTCACTAATAAAGCTCTTCAAGAGCTTGGATGGCAACTACTTTGAGAGCACGAACTATTATTAATGATTTCCGTTATTACAGAAGATGAAGCTGTGTGGTTCAGCTTTTTAACCTTGAATCGTGTGCTTGCTTCTGTTCCTGCTGCTGTTAAACCTGAGCAGGCAGGCTTGCACCTTGCCTGGTTGCATGGGCTCCTGGGACCCAGAGCAGGAGCTGTGTGTGTGCAGAACGGGCGTGCGGATCTCCGAGGAGTCAGCCTGGCTCACAGAGATGGGTTTGAAATGTGCAGTGCGGCTTGAGAATGGCTAAAAAGGGGGTTAGTGGTGGTTCTGTTTCTGTTGACTCGATTCTGGGGTGGGTGGCCAAGAGATAAGCTGCGAGGGTCATCCTCAGCACACACCACAGTGCAGACATCCCTGCTGGGGCCGTGGCTTTGGCAAGAAATGTCTGGGGGTCTCTGCCTGTCCCTTCAAACACCCATTCCTTGTACTCCAGGGGAAGGTGAATTCCATCCCCAGAAACAGCTCCTTTCCTGCTCCTTTCATTGGTGGTGGCTGACATGCCCCAAGAAGCTGTAGTCGGAGCTGTAGTTCTCTTCCATCTCCTGGCTCCTGGAAGAAACCCACCCACCCTTCAATTCATCCATATTCATGCCAGATGCTGACAACTGCTGCTGTTGCAGGAGTGACCTAGAGGCAGTGGGAACACAGCCCTCAGCCCCCTACAGATCTGGGCTATAAGAAAGCTTCCCAAATCTTTACTCTCCTTGTTTTTCCTGACTCTGCTCTGGATGGTAGATAACTGTTGGTTAGAGCTGCACATCGCCCTCATGCCAGGTGGCTCCTTTGGCAGCTCTGGGGCAGCTCTGTCCCTCTTGCCCCCCTTTCCTTACGGCCTCCCCCTGAGATCTGTGTTTCAATGCTTATTACCCAGTAGTCTTTGATGGTCATGGAGGACCCAATGCAGGAGGTCCCATTTATTATTTAACCTACTTTCCAGAGGCACAAGAACATCAAGTGACTTGCACAAGGTCATCCATGAGTCAGTGAGTCCTCTGGCATGATGGCCAGATCCTGCTGCCCTGCAGTCCCCTGCTCCCACCACTAGATCACTGTGCCCAGGCTCCTCAACAACACAGCTATTCAATTAAGCTCCTACAGCGCCTTAAATGTAGTTTATCCCTGGGTCTGACAGCAGCCCTGGTGCTCTTGCAGAGCCTTGCCTTAGGAGAGGATGACAGATGAGGTCAGAGCATCCTTAGCGATGCGCGGTGCCGGGGCTGTCACACCAGGGCAGGGCTCTGCTCAGGACCCGCAGCAGGGGTGCTGGTGGCACCTGATGGGATCCTGCCTGGGCTGGAAGCTCCAGGTTTGTGTAGGGGCAGATCTGTGTTCCTGTGAAGAGGTTTGCAGGGACCAGAAGTAATGAACGTGTTGCGAGGAGGAAAGGAAGGAAGCGACTCGTAAATAATATATTTGATGTGTATTTTATATATAATATAATAACAGTAATACTGGTTTATTATGGTTTTGTTTCGTTTTAAATATGTAATCCCATAAGGCACTTACCCCTGCTCCTGACAACTTGATAAATTATTTCCGATTCTATATCTAATTACCAGTTATTTTCCCCTAGATAATTTGAATCCAAAATATGCCCCCTAGAAAGGAGCTTGGTGTGCAGTTTCCCAAAGCTTCCCCAGTTGTTTCTGGAGGCAGCCCCTCTCCCACTGGGTGAGCCCCACTTCTGCCAGCTGCCAGACCCCGAAGGCTGCCACAAACAATTGCATTTCTGTCGGGCTAAGGACCCCACTTGTAATGCTGCTGAGCTGAGCCCCGGGGGGGCAGGACCCCTCCCCTGCTGCCCAGCAGCTCTCACTGCAGTCCTGTCCCTCCCTCACTCCCGTGTGGACATGGCTGTTCAACACTTAAGTTTGCCGATGTGAAATTTAGGTTAATCCATTTCCAAAGTGGATTAACCTAACCCACACAAAGGCACTTAGTATAGAATAATAGTGTCCACATGGTGAGGCAGCACGGAATAGTGACTGAGCTTGAAACTCACACCCTGCCTGGTTTGTGTCCCCTGCCAGCTCCCCAGAAGGGCCAGCACCCCGCTCCCACCGGGACCTCCTCTCCCAAAGGGCTTTAAGCCCATCCAGCCCAAAGCTGAAGGGAGCACAAGCCATAAACAAAGCCCAGCAATGGGAAGGGGTTAAAAGCTCGCTCCAGTGAGGTCCACGGCAACTCTCCTGTTCACCTTAAATGGTCAGGATTTTATTTTAGCTCCAGGGAGGAGCAGCAGCCATTGAGCTGGGAGCGAGCTGGGGGTTCAGAGCCCGCTGCCCTCCTGGCCAGCAGCTTCCTGCGGGAGTCTGGGAGGCCCTGGGGCTCTGCCCTCCTCCTGCAGCCTCCGGTTCCATCCCTCAGCCTGGAGGAGGTGGAAATGCAATACCCAGCGTTACCAGTGGTCACCTCCGCCCTCAGATCCTCTCAAGCCCTCCTCCTCCCTTGCACGCATTCCCTGGCAGTGCAGTGGTTAATGCTGGAGTAGAACACATCATAATTGGACATCCGCGCTAACAAGCCATAAACACAAATGTGGCAGTTCCCATCCTCAGCTCTGGCATTGGCCTTCCACAGGCTCTGCCACCCAGCCCCTCACACTTGCCTTATTTCACAAAAATTTCCTTCGTAACCATTAAGCAGTGAGAGGCATGAGGTGGGCTGGGCAGGGGGATGCTGGTGCCCATCACCACCAATCTCCAGCCAGGCAGGAGGTCACCCTGCTGCCCTCGGGGAGCAGGAACCTTCCTGGGGGATGCCAGGATGCCACGCTGGAGCCAGGGCACAGCATCTCTTGTGGGAACCCTCCTGAGGGAATGCCAGGACATCACACCGGGACCTCAGCCCGGAGTCCCTGCCTCCCTGTCCCTCCTCGGGGAGCTGGTGGCAGGGTGCCCTGTGCAGTGCTGGGGGCACGCTGAGGGCAGTGGGCAGCTTTGCTGCCATGGGGCTAAGGAGCTGCTAATCTAACAACAGCGTTGAGTGGCTGCAGTGTGCGTGATGCTGCTGGCAGGGCAGAGCAGGGTCCTCTTCTGCTCCCACGGTGTGACAGGGACAATAATCTGAAACAAAAGGCTTCAGCAGAGGAGGCAGTGTGGGGCCTGGGCACCGCTGCACCCACCGAGCGAGGGGCTGCGGGGCACCCACCCTGCTCCTCGAGGACTCGCTGCTGGGGGACCGCAACTTGGTTCCCCCCCAGAGCTCCCGGGGCCGGGCTGAACCGGGTGTCCCCCGCTGTGCTGCGCTCACCGGGTTATCCCCAGCCGGGTGTCCCTGGGCGGGTTGCAAGCCCCCCCCGTGCTGTGCCGAGCGGAGGGTCCCCGGATGGGTTGCAGCCCCCCCAGGCCGTGCCTAGCGGAGGATGCCCGAGCGGGTTGCATCCTCCGATCCGTACCGATCCGTACCGAACCGTGCCGATCCATACCGAGCCGCCGGCCGTGCATTCTCGCGGCTCTCCAGCAGGCGCCCGGCCCTGGACATTGTCTCTTCCTCCGGGAGGAAGGGCCCTCCCCGGCCCTCCACAATGTGCTCTTCCAGGCGCGGCTCCCCGCCGCCCCCCGCCCGGTGCGCCCGCCCCCCGCCGCCCCGCTCCCCTTCCCCCGCCGCCCCCGCCCCCTCCGCCCGCGGCCGGGCCCCGCTCGCCCCCCCCGGGAGCCGGGAGTGACGCGCTCGGCAGCGCCGGCCCCTCTCCCCGGGCAGCAGCTGGTTGTCAGCCTCTCCGGAGCTCCGCCAGCCCGGGCCCCCTCCCTCCGGCCCTCCGCCCCGCCGGGCTGGCGCAGGCCCCCAGGCTCCAGGCCCCGCTCCAGGTAAGCGCCGGCCCGCGGGGGGCTCCGGGTCCGGCCCCGGCCCGGGGAGGGGGATGCGGGGGGCGGAGGGGGGGTTCCACGCGGCCGCGGGGCTGCTGGGGATGGGGGGGGGAGAAACGGGGGGGCGGGGCGGGGGGGCGGCCGCGGGGCCCGGCCCCAACTCCGGGGGGAGCGGCCGCGCCGCCCCGTTTCCCCGGGAAGTTGCGGGTCGGGGATGGGGGGGTCGGGTCGGGGCGGGGGTGTCGGGGGAGGGAGAGGTTGGCGCGTCCTTCCCCGCTCCCGGCGCGGCTCCCCCCATCCCCGGAAGAGCACAAAAGCGCAAGAAGAAAAGTGGGAGGAGGCGGCGGCGGGAGCGCTCCGGCCCCATCAATTCCCGGGAACCGGCTTCCCCGCCGCCATCGCCGCCCGCCCCGGCCCCGGCCCCGGGCGGGGATTGTGCTGGAAATAGCCGCCTCCCGGGAGGTAAAGCCCTACTTACGTGTCAATCCCCGAGCCCCGTGCGCCAGCCCCGGCTCCGGGCAAGGCTCTATCGCGGGTCTATTTATTTACCTGCGAGCGGGGAGCGGGGCCGGGAACCCTTTCCCGGTTCCCGGCACCTCGCTGCTGCCGCGGGGAGACACGCGTGGGAACCGCGTCCCACCGGGGGTTGAAACGCCGGGGGCGGGGGAATCCCCGGCCGCTCGGCTCTGCTCGGCACCCCCTTCCCAAACCAACCCCTGCCCGACACCCCTCTGACACCCCCCCAGGCTCCTGCTTCCCGGTGCCGGAGCAAAGTGCCTGTTCCCATCGCGCCGCCCATGGGGATCGAGGCAGCATCCTCCGCCGTGTCTGGAAAAGCAAACGCCTGCCCGGCCGGGAAGGAGCTCAGGGGCTGGGGAGGCGGGTACGGGGCACCAGGGGGGTACATGGGGCAGGACAACCCCGGTTCCCGCGGGAATTACCCCGCATTTAGCAATTCCCTGTTGAACAGGAACGGGCAGGGGGCTGCGAGTAGGGGCTGCAGGGCCGCCTCCTTCTCCATCCGTCCCTCCGGTTCGGGGGCGGTGGGAACCCTCCTCGGGGGGGTTCCCAGAAGAAGAGCTCTTAGGGAAGGGGGAGGGAAGAGGAGGCGGTGATCCTCCCTTCCTCTTCCATTTGCCGTTCGAATTAACTCTTTTTGCCCGTTTTCGGGAACTAACAAATACTCGGGTCCTTTGCCGCGTCCTGTAGAAATCAGCAGAAATTGCAGCAAATAAGGATGTAAGTGACCTGACAAAGAGCGCTGGGGATGTTCTGTTTGGTGTGTGAATTGCACACACGAGTAGGCAGCGCAGTCACAGCTCGCTGCCACCACCGCCAGCCTACACCCGCGTGCGTGGAGCCTCCTCGGGCTCTTTGAAGCAGTGACCACCACAGTATTTGTGGCTGCAGTATCAATCTTTGACCTGGGGTGTTTTATCTTCCATTAGTAAGCCTTTCTCTGCGCTGAACTGGTTAAGTTAGGGTCAAATCTGGTTCAATACCTTCTTGGCATGCTCAGGGGGCTGGGTTTAAACAGTGGCTGAGAGGGAGATGAGGTTGCCTTCCCAAGAGCTCGTCCCCACGCCGTGCTGCTGCCCTGGCTGGCAGTGCTCTGCCCTGGCCAGGTTGGGCAGGTCTGGGGGCTGCCTGTGCCGGGCAGGGTGGGGGAGCAGCTCGGGGGTTGGCAGTCACGCGTTGCCTTTTGTTGACTCTAAAAACAGGGCTGCTTCTGGTGGGAAGCTGAGCATGGCTGGGTGCTGGGGAGCTTCACAGTGCGCTGCCCCGGTTCCTGCTCTGCGGAAGGAAGTCCCATCGGGATAGCAGGCTGTGGTGTGAAAGGACACGTTTGAAAATAAAAGGACTCGAAGAGAAAGGAAAAAAAAAAAAAGCAAAAAAAAAAAAGCAAAAAAAAAAAAAAGCCATTCTGAGAGTCAGAGCCTGGAATATTAAGCGCGAGGCACAGCCTGTAAGTGACTGGAGAGAGACTTGCAAGGCAGTCCCTGAGAAACTGAGCCTGGCTGTAAAATAAGCAGGTTACTGATAGCCTTGCATATATTTACGAGATGGGGTTATAAGAGTAGCTTCCCCCCCTGCCCTGCTCCAGCCCACACTAGGGGAGGTTGTTCTCCAGGAAGGAGAGCCGCCGGTGGAGAAACGCTGTCTGGCAGTTTAAGCTTTGCAGTCCGGAGGTCTTGGTTGTGTTCCTGGATCTGCCAGTGACTCGCTGTGCTCTTGGACCAGCCAGGGAGGCTGTCAGTACCCGGGGTTTCCAGCTCTGTCATAGGAAGAGGACCTCTCTAACTCAGAGGGAAGTTGAGAGGCTCGGCAGACGTGTGCACGCACGAGGCTCAAAGATTGGTGAATGGAAAGTGGGACAGAAACACCGAGTGTGAGTCCTGCCCGTGCGAGTGTCTGCCTCTGCCACTCAGAAAATACTGGCCATGGGTGTCTGCAGAGCAGCTGTGAATGTTGGACAGTAGATAAGGAGAGGAGCAAGGATGTTGTTTTCCAAACCCTGCGCGGTGCCGGGAGCCCTGCTCCGATGTTTGGGTGTGGCCTGTGTGTGAATGCACCAGCAGGATCCGACTTCCCCTTGCAGAAGAGGAGCTGCACGCACACTGCCTGACCCTTGATCGCTCAATCCCTTGAACGCTGGAAACAAAGCGATGGGACTTTACTGCGGGGTGAGGAGATCTCTCTGGAGAGCCGGGAAAGGCAGGAAGGGGGGGAGGGAGGCAGCGCCGGGGTTCGGCTCAGGGCTGGCAGGTTGGGGCAACCACCGTCGCTTCCACCCGTGCCACCGGTGGCGTGGGACTGGGGAACGGGCGGCCGGTCCGGAGGCAGGCGCTGGTAATGGATCGCGTTGTTTTCTAATGAAAGTTTCATTTGAAGTTTGTTTACAGGAAAGAAGAAATTAGCAGAGAGAATTCTCCTGAGAACCCCAGAGAGGAAAAAGAATGAGCTGCCTGACTTGCAAGCCAAAAGAGGGTGGAAGGGTAGATGAGATTTACCGTATTGCTCCGAGTCGGAGCTGTTGCTGCTGTTGAGAAACGCTTCCTTCTTTGGCTGGATGGTGGAGCCCCCTTGGAGGCTCAGCCTTCAGACAGGTTCTGGGCATCCAGGGCAAACTGAGAGCTGAGATTTTGATCCTGCCCTGGTGCCCCCATGTTTTGATGCCAGGATGTGTGCTGTCCTGCTGTCCATTCACTCCAGTGACTGGAATGTGGCTGTCCTTGGGCTGTGGTTGGGCAGAGGGTGCTCTGGGAGCTGCTGCCAGAACCTCCTGTCCCTGGATCACCCCTCGTGTGAGAGGGACTGCCAGGAGTCACTGCTGGTGCTGATGGGCGGCATAAGGAAGTCACAACACTCAACCTTAGGTCTCTGAGGGCTGTCCTGAGGAAGGAACTTGCTGGTGGCCCCCAGTGTCCCAGCAAGCCATGAGGGATGCAGATGAGTGGCATCTGAGGGTGCCAGAGCTGCAGTGATGATTCCAGAGCCACAGTGATGGGGTCAGCCAGAGCT
This sequence comes from Heliangelus exortis, assembly GCF_036169615.1. Taxonomy (NCBI): domain Eukaryota; kingdom Metazoa; phylum Chordata; class Aves; order Apodiformes; family Trochilidae; genus Heliangelus; species Heliangelus exortis. Next base: position 1,990,113 of record NC_092437.1, read on the forward strand.
GGGCTGGAGGTCGGGGCCTTTTTTTTGCTCCAGGGAAGAAAGGCAAAGGTGTGTGGAGCTTCTGGGGCACCATGGCATGGGGAGAGCTGCAGGGGCTGCCCCAGGACATCAGCAATTCCTGCTGCTGGCTCTGGACACTCCCTGCTGCCGTGAAGGGTTCACCCTGATGCCACCTGCACAGCTCAGCTTAGCATTCCCTGGGATGGGATGGAATGGGATGGGATGGGCTGCAGGAGCTGTGTGCTGCTGGGAGGTTTGCAGGTTGGTCCCCTTGGCGTTTTGGCCAAGGGTGTCAGTGCTGGAAAGCAGAAGTCCTTGGTGGGACAGTGTCACTGGGTAACGGGGCAGGGGCTGCCTGGCAGGGTCCCAGCAGCAGCCTCTTCCTCTGCTGGTGGCTGGATCCTGGACTCATGGATGTGTGGTGGCCTTGTTTGACTTGAGTGTTTATAGCTTATCAGTGTCTGGTTTGGTACCCAGGGTGTTTATAATAATAGGCAAATGTTGCTGCTCCTGGAGACCTGGACACAGTTACAAAGCTCTTCACACAACACATGACGCACCCTTCGTGTCACCTCCTGCATGCACGGGGAGCAGGGTGGCTCCTGGGGGGCAGTTTGGGTGCTGAGCCTGGGTGTCCCTGAACTGGGGGTGGTTCCCAGGGCTCCTCCTCCACACGGGGCAGGTGAGAGACTGTGGGCAGCAAGGACCTTGGCATTTGCGTTTGTCTCTTAAGCTCTGACAGTAATCTTGGGTAAGCCTTGTGAGGAAGGCCAGATATTAGGGTGGCTGCCTCCCTGCAAATGCTTACAATAAGGAGACTGTTTATGGTTTGCAGCAGGGAGGGAGACCTTCACAGTTCTGTTCCCATGCGTACAAAATGGAGTTTCTGGAGAGGCAGGATTGCTCCCTGGCTGGCGTGGCAGTGGTGCAGTGCTGGCCCTGGGGACACTGTGCCCCCCCTGCTCTGCCTGCCCCCTCCCCTGCTCTGCCTGCCCCCTCCCCTGCTCTGCCTGCCCCCTCCCCTGCTCTGCCTGCCCTGGGGGCTGCGGGGGGTACCTGGCTGGCAGCTCTGGGGGTCTCCATCCCAGCAGTGGGTGTGTGTGGGGCTGCTGAGCCCCATCCGTTGATGCCTCTGGGGTTTCACAAGCCATAAATTCCAGGAAACTCCCCGGGAGGCAGATTGAGGGAGCGGGCTGGGGCGGGTGCAAGCCTCCAGCCAGCAGATGTGTGTGCAGGGACGAGGAGCAGGGAGGAAAAGCACAAACCTGTCTGTAAAGACATTTGTTTGTTCACAATAAAAACTGTCAGCCAGCAGTGGCCAGACAGGGCAGTTTTTATGAGGTGCAGGCGTAGGTTGGAGGGGTGCTTGCCAATTGCTTTTCTTACACGGAAAGGGAGTGGGGATTGTGTTTTATCTCAGGACCAGGAGGAGGGGGAAAAAAAATAGGAGAAAAGAGTTTACAAGCTTTTGAAATGTTTCAGTCAAAGAAAAGTGCGGTTGGAAGTGGTTTTGGAAACATTTTTGGTGTTCCCTTCCACCCCAGGGATCTGGATGCAGTCTCTGCCCGTTGCTTTGGGAGGGGGGCAGGAGAGGAAGGCAGATAAAAGGGATCACCAGCAGGACCATGCTCGTATGGGGACACGTATCTGTTTCCTCCCAAACTGCATGTTTGGAGAGTTCAGCCCGGGGAGGTCCTGCAGCCCCTCCTCTCATTCAGGATCTCAGTGCTGCCTTTATGATGATGGTTTTGAAATCCTGTGGCTGACCTTTCCGGCGTTGGAAGTGGTCCAAGGGCTGTGTCTTGAAGTACTGTAAAGGTTAGGAAGAAGGGAGAGAGAGGGAGAGAGAAAATGTCCTTTCAGCTGCAGGAGTGGGAGAGAGGAATGTCATCTATGCCGCCAGGGAGCGGGTGGCTGGCCAGGCTCCCTGGGATGTCCTTGCCTTGCCAGGGACCTCGCTCCCCCAGCCCTTTCCCAAGGTGTGTGTTGTCATTCCTGAAGAGGTTAGGGAGGTGACGTCCCTTGGGAGAGGGCTGGGAGAGCAGTCTCAAGGCTGTGCTCTGGGAGCCTCCTCTGCAGTGCCAGGCAGTGCAGATGCTGGGGATTGGTGCCCTTATCCCCATCAGCCCCACTGGCCGCTCCCTGCCCCTGCCAGTCCTCTGGTGATTCCAGCAGCAGATGATTTGATCGCAGAAAAAGTCCCGAGATGTTTTCTGGAGCCATTTCAGTGGAGCTGCACCCCTTCCTCAGCTCCCACGTGCTGCTGCCTGGCCAGAGAGACAGTGGGGTGGATGGAGATTAAAGGGTAAACTCCAGGGCTCGGCCATCCGCTCCTACAGGATGCGAGCTCTTTCTAATTGTCCTCAATTAGAGGCAGTGCCATTGCTCAGGCAGGCTGCAGGCAGGAAGCAGAGCTCCTGCCCGGCCACCCAACCTCGGAGGGAAGGGTCTCTGACTCCCCCTGGCCTTGGGCAGCTCGAGGAGCCAGCAGCTCTGCTGGAGGGGAGCTGCCCACCAAATTGTTTTTAAGGAGTGTGGTGAGGAGATGTCAAAGCCAGAGAAATGCAGGAAGAAAATAGCTCAAGGACTTAACCCTTTCCTGCTTGCCTCCAGGATGAGACATCGGTGAGCAGCGAGGACTTTGATATGAACGACTCCACATGGATCTCAGCTGACCAGCACCTGAACTCCAGCCTGAGCCCCAGCCAGGACGAGAGCATGCGCAGCCCGCAGAACCTGCACGGCCAGGAGGATGGTGAGTGCCCCAGCGGGAGGGAAGCGCTCTGCGCCTCTGCCCTGGGATGTTTTTTGTGACTTATTAAACATTAACCAGTCCTTTCTGATCAGGTGTCCCACCTGTAGGATGGATTTCGTATCAGTACAGGTTCTGAAGTGGCGCCGACTCCCAGTCCTTCCCATTTAGCCTCTGGGTTCCTGCTCATCCAGGGCCCTCTCTAGCTTGGAGGTGGTGGTCCTTGTGCAGGTCCTTGTGGCTCCCAGCTCCTCCAGAAAGAGGTCACCAAATTCTCTCCTATGGCATCATGTTGTAGTTCCCCAGGTGTGACGAGGAGAGCCCTGTTAGTCCTGAGCTGCGGGCTGCCCTGCTGCAGGAAGGGTGCCAAGGCAGTGCAGTGCAGGTCACAGCTTTCCATGCTTGGAAAGCTACACCTTAGACTGTGTCTTGGATCCCCCAGGCAAGAACTGTGTCATCTGCAACAGGTGGGGTGGGCGTGGGGTTCTCCTCACTTGGGGCAAGTGTCTGGAAGGAGCTGAAGGTGGCACACGTGGGCTGGGTGGGAGGAAAGGTTTAATGAAGAGAGGTGGTGTGTTACCTCTGTGAAATGTGCTGGTTTAAAATAAGAGAGCAAGTAAATAAGTGGTGGAACTAAGGGTTCAGGTCAGAGTTCATCTCTGTGATGCTTGGAAGGACTCAGTACTTGGACTGTTACTGGCTTTTGCTCAAGAGGTTGAATCCCTCATTGTCCCCAGTCTGGCCGCTGCTGGGAGAGTGGGAAGGGAGCGCAGGAGTCAAGGGACAACCCGGGCTGGGTTGGTGCTGCTTTAAGAAAGGGAACTGGAACAGTACCCTAGGGGAAAGAAAAGGCTTTTGTGCTGGCAGGTCTCCCTGGGGTGGCTTTTAGCTGCTTGTGTGGCCAGCATCAGGGACAGCAGGGATGCTGCTCCCTTCAATCCAGTGCCTCATGGCACTTGGGTTTCTATTGCAAGCTCCAGTTTTGAGACACTGCTGGTCTGAACTGAGCAGCCCCAGCTGCAGAGCCAGGCAGCCCTGGTGGGGATGTGAAACCTGTGCTGCACCACGTCCCCAGCAATGGGATGGTCACTGATACTTCTGCTTGTGCAGGGCCTGGTGTTGGGGCTGTACCCTGGGCATCAGGAGGGGTGTTTGGTTTTGGGTGGGTCACTCTGTACCCCCCAAATTTTGTTATACTCTGGTTGGGACATTTTGTGCTTGGGGCTTGTTCCTCACCACTGGATTCCCAAGTCTCATTTACAATCTAGAGTGACACAGTTTTAATCCCTTTGCTCAAGACTGTTATTCAACAGAATAATAATTTAATAAGGGACTCATGTATTTCAGCAAATCAAGATGTTCTCACTAAAGCTGAAGCCCCTCTCTCCCTCTACCCTCTTAGGAAATGCTTCTCATTTTTCATGCCCAATAGTTTTTCTTCAGAAGGAGGTGTCCTCCTTGGGGCTCCTCTTGGTTCCTCTGATTTCTTTTGTAAGGTTCAGTAGTGACTGGTAGCACACCAGGAGTCCCTTCCTTTTGGGAGGAATGCAAGTGTCCTGACTGCCCCAGGACAGGCAGGAGGCTAAACCAGGTAGGGACATCCAAAGTGATGGAGTCAGAGTCAGCAAGCCAAGACCAGGGTTACTAGCAAGATCCTTCAAGTAGAAGCCAGGTGTTTGGGTTTCCATCAGGCTGTCATGCTTCACGGGCACTTCATGGGACAGAAAAGAGGATTCTGGTTTTGTCACTGTGGTGAATGCCCTTGCCCCGTGTCAGACTTCTAAAATACAAGCAAATGCTGCAGTCCCTCTGCCAAACCATGGCTCCTGCCCAGGACTGAGGCTCCTCACTCCTGTGGGGCTGAGAAGAGGAGAAGGATGATGGAGCAGCCCAGGAGGGTAGCAGAGGAGCACAGAGCAATGAAGGAGCACGGGGTCTGACCACACACCACCTGCTTCAGGCTGGAACTTGTTCAGGACTTGGTACTCTCCTCCCTCTGGAAATCCTTCAGAGTTAGTAAATTGCTCCAGCCTGCTGCTGTGTGATGGATGGGATGCTTGAAGTGTGTCTTCTGTGAGAGGCTTCCCAAAGTATGAAGTTTTAATGAAGAGCTGCCTGGTTGGGGAGCAGTATTGTCTGACGGGCTTGCTAAAAAAAGTCACATTTAAAGTACTAAAGCACCAAGTCCAGCTCTGTCAGAGTCCTGGGAGGAGCAACTGCTCTCTTATGGCATAGAGCAGAGCAGTATGAAATCCAGAGAGGGAGCAGAGCAGGGAACGTTGTCCCTTGCTTTGATATGCAGGTATCTGCTAGATCTTCAGAGCTAAGAAGCAGCGGGATGAAAGCCAACACCTTCTTTTGTCTCAGTGCCCAGAAACCTTCGCCCAGTGTAGCCATGCAGCCTCAGCCCTTGGAACAGGAGGGAGAACAAGTCAGACCCAATGACTTTGGTGGGTAAGGGACAGAGAAGGCCCCATCAGGAGAGCAGAGGCAGCAGAGCTGGGGCTGGGGGACGCGAGGTGGATGCAGGCTGCAGCTCGGAGCAGCGACGCGACGCGCTCCCTCCTTCCATTTTCTTTTGTTACTCATCCTGCGGGCCCCAGCACGGAAAACGTGGAGCTCCCTGCAGCATCCCTTCCCTGTCGGATGTTGCTCACAGGATCCGTGCCCGCAGGAAGCTGTCGGCTGCCCAAAGCAGCAGCCAGATCAACACGAGCCCTTTGCTGCCGGAGCGGAGCTATTGTGCAGGACATCCTGGAGGGATGTGTCTGTGGCAGGCAGCACGCCTTTGGAGTGAAGTGACCCTGGAAGCTGGGCTGTCTCCTTGTCCCCTGTGCCCGTTGTAGTCCCAGGTCCCAGTCGTGTCACAGCAGCCTCAGGTGGCTCTGTCCATCTCTGTGCCCACGGGCGGGTGCAGCGTGGTGAAACCTTCTCAGTGTCCTGGTGCCTGGGGCTGAGCGGGGCCTCTCGTCACGGGGATGCTGTGACCTGGCCTGTTTGATCCTCTGAGGAGCAGGGAAGGCTCCTAGGTGTAAGATCTGTGTTCCTGTGTGGGGGGCACAGGGTTGTTGGGCCTGATCCCCTTCCAGCTGAGGTCCCTGTGTGCAGCCTTCGCTTGACTGGCAGTGTCCCCATGGAGCCCATTCTGCCTGGAGCAGCAGTGGCTAATCCAGACCTTAGAGAAAGGACTTTCTTAACCTACTTATCTGCAGAGGCACGTGCTCCTCGGGGACATCCCTCGAGGCAGCTGTCTGGGAACAATTCTGGGTGTTGGGGACGTTCCTCAGGAGTGCTCCAGGGAGGGACCTCAAGGACATGCAGGTAGAAATGATTTCAGGACACAGTTGCTCCTCTGGACACCCTGCCCTGGGGCTGGCAGGGACAGCACCAAGCTGTCCCCAAGCACAGCTGTCACCTTTTCAGGAATGACATGTGTCCCACAGGTCCAGGTCACACCACTTGGTGAGGTGCCCATGATGCCCTGCACCCCACTGGGCTCCCTGCAGCACCCACCTCACCCGGTGCTCCAGGGAGGGGAGCATCCCTCAGGGCAGAGCAGAGCAGAAGCAGGGCCAGCTCAGCCCCTGTCCTCAGGACCCCTCAGGCCAGGTTGGGTCCCCAGGGCAGCTGTGACATGCTGCTCCAGGCCTGCATCTCCTGACAGCTGGCACCCAGGCTGTGGCACCCTCCTCATGTCACCACAGCAGGGTCACTTTCCAAGGAGGCGTCGGGTGTCGCGTGGCTCCCGGTTCTCTGTGAGCCCTGAGACTGCAAAATCCTCACTGTTTTCAGGGCTTCCTGCACCAGGGTTGGATTTCACCCTCCCAGAAGCCCAAGCTGGGAGCCTGAACAAGACTAGGACCAGTGTCCAGGCTTTACAACAGCTAGACATCACCTTATCTTATTTTATTTCAGCACAGATTTCCTCTGTCCCCAGGGTGTCCCCACGCCATGCTGTCCCCACAGGAGACATCAGTAAGCATGTTCCTGCCCTGCCTGAGCAGTCTGGGGTTTTGGCTCTGTTCTCCTTCTCCTCTTCCTGGTGCACATCTTCTCCCAAGCAAAGACCCCGCCCTGGCCAGCAGTAAACACTTTCCTTTTGGTGTCTTTTGAAAATTTGCCTTTTCCTGATGCAAGGCTGAGAAGTGTGGCAGGGACACTGTGGGGCTGTGGTGGCTTTTCCAGCCCGATGTCCTGGACTCAGCTCGGGGCTTCTTCCTGGCTGATGAGTTTTGTGAGGACTTTTGCCTGGTAGGCAGCAGAGAGGTTCACCAAGCTTGTGGGCAGCCCGTGTCCCCAAATTTGAGCAGGGGTGAGCAGGGACAGCGGGGTGAGTCCCGCAGTGTGTCCCGTGTCTGGGAGTGCTGCAGAGCCCAGTGACTTGGGGACAGACTCTCTCTGTCCTGCCCAAGGGACTGGGACTGAGCAGCAGGGTCTCTTGGTGACAGTCTGGGCTGGAGGCACCAGCTTGGTGACAGCCCTGCCCAAAGCCACCAAACCCGTTTGTTTGGCAGGGGAAAGGCAGTGCCCAGGCAGCACGGGGCCACAGTGTGTCCCCTCCCTGTGCTGGGATCCGGGTGCTGCCCGTGGTGGTGGCACAGGGAGAGGCTCAGTCTGCACCACCTCCTTCCCCACCTGCTCAAGCAGGGGGGTGGCTGGAGGAGCAGTGGCAGAAGGGATGGGGGTCAAGAGGAGATGGGGAAACCAAGGGACAGAGCACACCTGTGCTGGGGCTGCTTGCTGCAGTGGGAACCACTTTGGTGAACGGGGAAATGTCCGTGGCAGGGCCAGGGTAGTGAGGTCCCAGTGCTGGAGGGGACTGCTCCCTCGGGATGGGCAGCAGAGCCAGTGGGGGATGGCACCGGGGGGCACCTTTGATGCCGAGAGCCGGGGAGCTGGTGGCACAGGGCTGCCTTGTCCGGCCATTGTGTCCATCCCTGCCAGATGTTTGCCTCCTCCGGGACTCTGGTCACAGGCAGGGACCCGGGGAGGGAGGGCAGAGGGTGGACACTTTGTCTGGGACATAACGAGGTTTGCATTAACGAAGGAAGACAGGAAGTAGAGTGCCTTAACTGGACCCTGGCCAGCCCCGCTGCTCCACCGGCCCAGCGACGTTGCTGTGTGCTTTCTTGTGTGCCCTGGAGGCAGGACCTGGAGAAAACGGTCAGGGTGGCCATGGCAGCCAGCATGGCCAGGCCTCTCCTGCTGCCTGTGGGTGCTGGAGCCCCAGGGCACCTAATCAACGTGGCTCTGCTGCCCACCATGGCCCCCCAGGGGGCCCCCGTCCCCCCTCGGTGTCTCTAATTTGTATTAAGTATCCCTTCCTCTCAGGCTTTCCTCCTCCCCTTCTTCCCCCCTTCTCGTCTCTTTTGTGAGTGAATAATTTATGGTACTTTTCATCTTCCTGGCTGCTGTTGCAGGCGGGTGGGTGGTGGGATGCTCTGCACCCCCCAGGCAGCCACGCTCTGAGGCTGCAGCCCTGGCGGTGCCCATGGCGGGGTGGAAACAGGAGAATCAGGTGGGAGCATCCACCTTTGCCATCACCCCGTCACCGTGGTGGCTGGTGGCTCCGTGGGTGACCAAGTGTCACCAGTGGGACCTGGTGGTGGCTGTGGCAGCCGAGGCCCCGGTGCCGGTTGGGGTGCGGGCAGTGCCGGGCAGCCCCCAGCCCACCCCACGGTGCGGGGCTGCGGCGGGGTTTCCGTGGGCCGCTGGCTCTTACATAAGCTCATTGTTTTCTGAGTCAAAAGGGGTTTTGTCTCTGCTCTGGAGATGTGACAGGAGGAGGAACAATTTGCCCCATTCATCTTTAACTCTGCCTTTGGAGAGCGGCGCGGTGGCCTTCGCCGACAGGGACGTTAAACCCAACCACTTCCCCGCCGTAAAATCTCCCGGGGAGCAGGTGTTGGAAATCACCCCTTCCCCTCCTGATCTCCGCAAATCCAGCGCCACAGAAATCAAGGATAATCCAGCAGCCTCTTCAAAATGAAAATGCTGAGCCCTGATTAATTCATTTAATAAGTGACTGATCCCCTCCTCCCCCAGCACTGAGGCCCAAGGAGCCATTTTGCTTCTCACCCTCCCGGGCTCGGCACCGCCGGGGAGAGAGGATCCAGGAGGTTCCTTCCCGTGGCCTCCTCGCCGGCATCACCCACAGCCTCACCCTCCAGGGGCCAAGGAGGCTGCGTGGCCTCCGTGGAACCCTCAGGGGTGCCTAGTGCAGGTCCGGGGTCTCCTCTGCTTCCATCCTGTGGAGCTCTGGCTCCAAGGGATGAAAGAGGAGAAGGAAATATTCCTTTTTCTGACCAAAAGCTCCAACCGGTTAGGAGTGACATTGTTTTTACGGTTCCATCTGCTTCAATTAGGGCACGGGGGTGGAGCAGGGGGGCTCCCAATTATCCTCATTAGAGGGGCTCCTCGTGCAGCCGAGCTCCAGCCGTGAGCAGGGAGCTCCCCGGGCTCGTGCTGCTGGATAATGAATATATTCATGGCTGCACAGCCTGGCCTTGCTCACCTGCTGCTGCTGGAGCTCTGCTTGGGATGTGTGCTGTGGGCACTTGCTGAGAAAAAAAACCCAAAACAACAACAAAACAACACCTCTCCCAGCTCAGAAGTTTGGTGGGTTTTACCAAAATGGTGATTCTCTGGGAGTGCAGCCAGCGTGGCCCTGTCACTGTGTGTCCTGGACCTGGTCCTGGCACCCGAGCACTCTGTATGCAGAGCTTCTGTGGGAGCAGAACCTGTAAAAACATAGGGATAGGAAAATCATCTGTAGCTAGTGGGTTGACAAACCTTGTTATTTACTTGTGTTTATTCTTGGTTTATACTGAACTGTTCTTTCAGTAGGTGCCGGTCCCTTACGTTAGATTCCTCTCTCATTTTCCTATTCCACCCAGGCCACTTTGTAGAGGCATCTTCCTCTTTGTTTTCAATATATTTTGGCTGTAGCAAACCCAAGGTTTGTAAATGCAGCAGAGTTGGGTAGAAACCTGGTTTGCAGCTGCTGTGTGTGTTTTGTGCAACACAAAACGCTGAGAAGTCGGGGGGGTGGGGTGTGATCCATCCCTCCCCCCCAGGCTGCTGCCTGGTGTGAGGCTGCAGGGGCAGAGCCTGGAGAGGTGGGAGGTGGATGGGCAGGGGCTGAGTGGGATGCTCAGAGGGGGCTGAGGATGTACGGGGCAGGTGGGGGATGCTCAGGGCACCTGCGCAGTCGTCTCCCAGGGTTTGGTGACACGGAGGGGCCCCAACCCCCACTCAGTGCCATGCTGGGGGCTGCCGGGAGCAGGCAGGGGGTCCCTGTGGGATGGTGGTGATTGGCCCTGCCTGGCAGCGCTGTTGCTGTGCCTGGGCTGATGGTGGGGCCTGGCATGCAGCTTGTGTCTCTGTGCAGGGAAATAATTCTCCTTAATCCTTGCGAGAGGCATCTCTGGATGAGGCTGGAGCCTCCCTCTGGGAGCCCCGTCTCGCCTGGCGTGGAGAGTGGAGCAGGGGGAGGGACGGCTGCCATCCATCCCCGGGGCAGGGTGGCCTCCTGTCTCCAGCCACCTGCCCGCTGCTGCAGGAGACACGGGGCTGGCACTGCTCCCAGGGCACAGGGTGTGTGGGCAGGAGGTGGCAGTGTCCCCAGCGTCCTGCCCCTATAGGTACGGCCACCGGCAGAAGCCCTGCAGCTCCGGTCTGGGCTGCAGCCACCCACTGGAGCCCCATCAAGAGACAGCTGAGCAGAGCCTGTCCCGGGGGGCTGCTCGAGGGGTTCCCCCGGGTCCTGGCTGCCGAACCCCCCGGAGCCAGCCCCGCATTCCCTGGCACACAGAGCCGGACAGGGTGATGCTGGAGCACCCGGCACATAAACACCACCCCGGGATTAGGTCAGCTCTGGTCATCGCTCAGACGAATAAGTGGATCAGCACAAGGGAAAGGAGGGGGAGGGAGCTGTGCCGAGGGGGGAGCTGGAGCAGGGACCTTCTAATTTCGGGGCCGGGAGCAGGCTTGGCGCAGGCGCCTGGCCGGGCAGCGAGGGCTGTCGGGGTGGCTGGGGACACGGGGCAGCGGCCCCCGCACTCGGCTTGGATGCCCGAGTGTCCTCAAGTCTGTTTATTTTAAGGGATACAAAGTCCTGGGCTGCTGCGGGGTCACAGCAGTGCTCCATGAGCCTCCAATTAAAGTTTCTCATGGGTGCTGGCGGGGGGAGGAGGGTGGGTGGCAGCACCCGGGCACCGTCCCTGCCCCGCGCACCGCACACCTTTGGACCTGGCACCCGTGTGCCGGGAGCCACTGGGGCGGTGCGGGGGCCACCCCACAGCCCCATCCCATTGTCCTGGGGGCCAGGCCAGGCGCTGGGCCCCGCCATCTGCTCCTGCCCGCCCGCAGCTTCTTTGTTCGCCGCCCGGCAGCTCTCGCAGGAAGCGGCTCCCCACGTGCTTCGCCCTTTCCCTCTCGCGGAGGCACCGAATGAAATAAAGGATTTACTGCAGCCAGGGGGAGGGAAGGGGAAAGGGATGAGCAGTTTGGAAATGTCGTGCCTGGCCCCGAGGCTGGGCTGTTTGGCTGGGTGCAGGGATGGGTGCAGGCAGGGCCTGCTCTCTGGAGCAGCGTGAGATGGGGACAGTGCCGGGACCTGGGGGTGGGAATGGATCTGAGCCCAAAGAGGAGCGGGGCAGCTCTGTGGTGTGAGCTCTGCCCAGGTGGGTGGTGGGGAAAAGGGGTGGCTGAGTGACTGCTGTGGGTTGGTCCTGGGGCATGTGAAACGGGGAAGCAGGAGCGTGCATGTAGGGTGCAGGAGGTCACTTGGGTTTTGAGTGGGAAAGGAGAGATGTTGATGCCTCCAAGGAAACCCCTTGGACCACATCTCCTAAAGGTGCTTCCAGGTGGGATGAACTCTTGGTTTTCCTGCCTGAGTGAGCCCATCCTCGTGTGCTGTCCCCACACCCCAGCACTCTGAGAGCAGCACATTCCCTGCCTCCCTGCACCCCACCCTGAGGACCGTGCTGGGAGGCAAGGGACCTGCCAGGGAGAGGCAGTGCCCCCTTTCTCCTCCCTGCAATGCAAACAGAAACCGAAAAGGACCAAATTCCAAAGTTCTTATTCAAGCCCAGGCGCTGTGGCCCGGGTGGAGGTGTGGGGACTGTCACCTGCCACAGGGACAGGTGGCTTGGGGCACACACCAGGGCACAGCAGAGTCTGGTGTGGTTTGAGGGGTGCGGAGCAGCTGAGTGATGGCCCTGCAGGCACAGGCACCGGTGTCCATCCCTCCTGGCAGCACCCGTGGCAGCTCACCCACCTCAGAGCTCGGGGCAGGGTGATGCCATGGGGGCAGAGCCGTTCACCCACCTCGGGGACGTGGTCTGGGGTGCCCTGAGGATGACCACGGGTCCTCCCTTGCAGATGACTCCTCCTCAGAGAGCTGCAGCGGGAATGGCTCCTCCACCCTGAACCCCTCCACCTCCAGCAGCACGCAGGGCGACAGCGCCTTCCCCGAAATGAACGGCAATGGCACCACGGCCCCCATGGACTTCACTGCCTCTGCTGATGACCAACCCATCAACCTCTGTGACAAGCTGGCCCCTGCCCATGTCACCCCCTCCTACCAGTCTGACAGCTGCAGTGCCGACGGGCTGCGCAGCAGGGTCAAGTACGGGGTGAAGACCACGGCAGAGGTAGGGCCGGGCTGTGGGGTGCTGGGGGGGTGCTGGGACAGGCAGGGTGGCCACGTGTCCCCAAACCAGGGACACCGGGAGAACCATGAGGTGCTTGGTGCCAGGCAGGGGTATGGCTGCTGTTCTGTGCCAGGAAAATGCAGGGGTTTGGTGGGGCTGGAGCCTTGCAGGGAAGGAAGGAGCCACCGTGTCCCCCCTTGCCCTGGCAGGCAGGAGCTGGCACCCAGGGGAGTTTGGCTGTGGATTCATCTCCCTGGGTTGTAGGGGAACATCAGGGAAGGGGCTCTGAGGAGAGAAGAGGAGAGGAGAGGAGAGGAGAGGAGAGGAGAGGAGAGGAGAGGAGAGGAGAGGAGAGGAGAGGAGAGGAGAGGAGAAGGGGCTCTCTCCTTGTCACTGGGGCAGGGACTGCTCACTGTAACCCCTGTCTCCTCTCAGTCCCCTCCGTACAGCTCTGGCAGCTACGACTCCATCAAGACAGAGGTGAGTGGCTGCCCTGAGGACCTGACCGTCGGCCGAGCCCCCACGGCTGATGAAGATGATGATGACCACGATGACCATGAAGACAACGATAAGATAAATGACTCGGAGGGAATGGACCCAGAGAGGCTAAAGGCCTTCAATGTAAGGGAGGCTCCGTGGGCAGGGCAAGCCCCCTTGTTTCCTGACCTGCTGTTCTCACCCTCTGTCATCATCTTTCCAGATGTTCGTGCGCCTTTTTGTGGATGAGAACCTGGACAGGATGGTTCCCATCTCCAAGCAGCCCAAGGAGAAGATCCAGGCCATCATTGAGTCCTGCAGCAGGCAGTTCCCCGAGTTCCAGGAGCGGGCACGCAAACGCATCCGCACCTACCTCAAGTCCTGCCGCCGCATGAAGAAGAACGGGATGGAGATGGTGAGTGCCTGCCCCACCACCCACTGCTCACCACTGCTCCTGGGCCAGCACCTCCCTGAGCACCTCCTCTGCTTGTGTCTCCACAGACCAGGCCCACACCACCACACCTGACCTCGGCCATGGCAGAGAACATCCTGGCAGCCGCCTGTGAGAGCGAAACGCGGAAAGCGGCCAAGAGGATGCGGCTGGAGATCTACCAGACCTCCCAGGTGGGTGCTGCGGGTGGAGGTGGGCGTGGGGAAAATAAGAGAAGTTTCTGAATTGGGTGAAGCATTTAAAAATGCCTTTCTAAAGGAGGGCTGCAGAACAGGGCCCCGTGGTGTGTTCCAGGACTCAGGCCAGTGGGGATGGGGACACCGGTTTTGGGGTGGCCATGGGAGACCGGGTGTCCCCATCCCATCCCTCCAGGCTCCTCACTGGAGTCAGTCTGTGTTTCCCCCGTGCAGGACGAGCCCATCGCTTTAGACAAGCAGCACTCCAGAGACTCCACAGCCATCACCCACTCCTCCTACTCACTGCCAGCTTCATCTTACTCCCAAGACCCGGTCTACATCAACGGCAGCCTGAACTACAGCTACCGTGGCTACGGGTCCCTGGGGGGCAGCCTGCAGCCACCCACATCCCTCCAGACAGGCAACCACAGTAACGGTGAGTAGCCACATGTGGCACGGGGAGCCCACCTGGCCATTGCCAGCCTGCCACGGGCTGCCCTGCATCCCACACTGGGTGGCTGAGCTGGTCACTGGGGATGTGGCAGGGGCTGCTCCCACCAAGCCTGGTCACAGCAGCATCTCTCAAAAAAATGCTCCGAAAGCTCCTCCTGCAGCTGGTGGAGGCCTCACCAGCAGGTGGTTAATTGGGGAACTGAACTTGGAAGGACTTGGGTGGCAGTGGTGGAGGGAAGGAGTGTCACTTAAAAAAAACTATAATCTGTACCAGCTGTTAATGAGTAACAGCAGCAGGCGCCTATCACCACCTTGATCTCCTTGCTGGTATGAACCATTCCTTTCCCAGCCTGCATGGACTGCTCTTGGGGACAAGGACAAGGATGGGGACAGGGCTGGGGAAGTCTGGGAGCTTCTGCTGCAGATTAAGAGGAGCCAGAGGGGTGTGGGTCTCCCCTTGGGCAGCAGCCTCTGGCTTTGCTCTCCTGGCAGTGGTAGCAGGAGGGGCTGGAGCCCATGTTGGTCCCCAGCTGGTCCTTTGGCAGTTTCTGGGGTGCCTTCACTTGCCCCAATGTACTCTGGGCTCCTGCCTTGCCCCTGCCTGCCCGGACAGGAGTGAGGATTTGGAAAGATGTGATTTCCGGAGCCCTGAGAGATGCCTGTCTGGGATTAACTCTTATCATCCCTTCCTAATGCTTCTTAACCCTGAATAAAGATCCCTCCTCGGCCTCCAGCTGCTGAGACCTAATCCCTGCAGCCTCGGGGATTCCACCCCTGACCCCCACCCTGCCAGCACCCTCGGCAGTGAACCTGCAGAGCCCTCTCAGGGTCCTGACTGAGGCAACAGCAGCAACTCCCTTCTTTTTAATGGATTTTTAAACCTCTGCTTTGCAATTGGTTTTTGCCCCTGTGCCCGAGCTCTCTGCCAGCCCTTCAGAGGTGGGAGCTGCCACAGCACTGCAGGGACTGCACCTTCCCCCCTCCCTGAGCAGAAAGCCTGCAGGGCTTTGCTGCCCGGAAGTGTCTTCTCCCTCCATCCCCCACCTAAGGCTCAAACCCACATCCCCACAGCCAGCTCCTTCCCCCTGGTGAGCCGGGAAGTGGGATTGGTTTCCTGCTGCCTTTTCTGTCCGGGGAAATTGCTTTCGCATGAGAGCCCTCCTCCTTCTCCTCCTTCTCCTCCTTCTCCTCCTCCTTCTCCTCCTCCTTCTTCTCCTCCTCCTTCTTCTTCTCCTCCTCCTTCTCCTCCTCCTTCTCTTCCTCCTTCTTCTCCTCCTCCTTCTTCTTCTCCTCCTCCTTCTCCTCCTCCTCTTCCTTCTCCTCCTCCTCCTCCTTTTCCTCCTCCCCTGTGCAGCTGCTTAGCCTGCCATGGAAGTCCTCTGCTGGTGCCTCTCCATTTGCTGCTCCAGCCTTGCTTTCCTTGGATGTTTTCCTTCCCACCCCAGGGTCTGGCAGTGTCACTCCTCAGGCTCTGTACCTCACATGTGATAGAGGTGGAACAGAGACAGACTTAGAGAAAAATTGTCCCTGCCCGTCAGGCAGATCATAAGTTTTGCAGAGTTTCATTTCATTTACAGACCAAGCCACAGAACCAGGGCCCAGGACACAGAGCCCAGAGATGCGGGATCAGCAGCAGCTCCTGCTGGGCTCTTGTGGTGCCAGGACAGCCCCGGCTGATGCTTTTCTGCTTCTCCTCGGCAGGTCCGACCGATCTCAGCATGAAAGGTGGGGCCTCCAGCACAGCCCCCTCCAACAGCACCAGCAGGGGAATGCAGGCTGCCCAGCTCAGCCCCACGGAGATCAGCGCCGTGCGGCAGCTCATCGCCGGCTACCGAGAGTCAGCGGCCTTCCTGCTCCGCTCTGCAGACGAACTGGAAAACCTCATTTTACAGCAGAACTGAGTCCCCGTGTCTGCATCACTCCTCTGTCGAGAAGACAATTTGTATCTGCTAGAAAGAGGCTCCCGGAGACGTCCTGCTCAGGACCGGCATCGTCCTCCCGTGAAGCGGCGGGTACACGTAGTTTTAGAAGGTGGCATCCAAAAGACCTGTTTTGTTTTACACTCCAAGCACCTGGGACTTCAGGCACAAGGACACGTTTTTTTGAACCCTACTGACACCCATGCGTCCGGCCGAGCAGAAGCCAAACCTACGGCTTGGAAGGATGTGGGACTTTGAAGGGCAGAAGGGAGCCTGGGGAGGTTTGGGGCTGCAGATGTATTTAGAATAACCTTTGTGGACCCAAATGTTAGATTCCTGTCCCCAGATAATTTCCGAGTCTTAGGTGAGCTGAATCACATATTTATTGAGAAATGGACCCTCCTCCCCCCTTAGTAATTTATTTTTCTGAAAATGGATTCTTTTGAGTTTGTACAGATTGCCAGTTTTTTTTGTCTGTCTGATCAGAAGGAGTTTATTCCTGTGAAATAACACATTCCATATCACTACACGACTAATGTCCAGGCAGCTCTGCCTGTTTCTCTGGGGAGCCCATGGGGAGCAAGTTTGCCATCCAGCCCCCAGACCTGGAGGCTGCTCAGCCTCTGGTAGGCGTAGGTGGCAGCTGCCAGCAGAGTGAGTGAGTGTCCTGCTCAGAGCCTTGTCCTGAGCTGTCCCATAGCAGCAGTGGGGTCTGCACCTCCTGAGAGCCTCAGCAGGCTCAGCAGACCTCCAGCCAGAAGGACGTCTCGTACTCATTTAAGTCATTGCAGATCAGAGAAGGAAAGAAGGAAGGAAATCACCTGAGAAACACTGTCTGTCGGTCACCACCCGTACTCTACCTCACACTCCATTGTGGGCTTCTTCCAGGACTGTCTGAGCTGGGCCTGGGGGATGGGGAGTGTCACAGACCCGTGGACCATGCTGAGGAGGTTGGGACTGCTGCTCCCCCAGCCCTGGCTCTGGAACCAACCCTGGGACAACCCTGGAGGAGCTGCAGGGCTGCAATAAAGGCTGCAATAAAAGCTGCAATAAAGGCTGCAATAAAGGCTGCTGCCGGGGCTCTGGTGCTGGGCTCTGCTGAGTCCCACCAGCCCCTTGTGGCTTGGCAGAAGTTGGAGATGAGCAACATTCAGCAGCAGAACCCACCGAGTCCTCCCCAGGGCCCGGGATCCTCCCTGCTCACAGTCCTGAAACAAGCCCACAGTTCCCAAAGTGTGGAAGAACCGTCACCCGATGACCATGGCCCTGTTACCACCCCCACCCCAATGATGCACTTCGTTTTGCTCAGTGCAATACCTCCTACCAGTGCTGCTAAACCCAGGGCCTGCGCTGGGGCACAGAACCCAACCCAGCCCACACCGTGCTCCGGAACCACCAGAGCAGCAGAGCCACTGCTGGGCCCCCCGCTGCCCCCAGTCCCTGCCCGGGCAGGAGCCCTCACCACCAGAGATGAATATGAGAAGTGTGAACCCCTCTAGGCTCCTTTTCAAGGTAGATACTTTCTCTTTTTGGAGACAGCTTTTTTTTTTTTTAATTATTTTTCCTCTTTTTTTGGCCGCTGCGAGCCGGTGGCTGCCGTGCCCTGGGGGTGTCTGGTGCCACTGGTGTGGGCTGGAACTCGGTGGCAGTAGCTGCTCCCAGCCAGGAGCAGACCCGGGCAGTTACTCAGTAGCTGATAAACAGAGTTCTGTACCCCCCACACTGGAAGAGAAGCAAAACCTCTGCCCTGCTCCTCGTCTCACCCTGAGAAGCCGCCGGCTCCTGCAGCACTGGGGATGAGCCTGGCAGTCACTGTTTTCCCCAAACCTTCAACTTCCCGTGGCATTTGGAGAAAAGGGACCCAGCCCTGGCCGTGGGGTGCAGTCAGGGGGTTCAGTGCAGAGGTGAGGTCAGACCTGAGGGGTGCCTGGGCTGGGCACCCCGTCCCCCCCTGCCCGCTGCAGGCAGGAGAGTGGGGTGGGGGCTGTCGACCCCCCCTGAGCCAGGGATCAGCCTCAGGCTTCCCCCAGCACTTCACGAGCCCGCTCGGTTTGTCCACAGCATCCTCCCATACTTGGAATTTATGTAAATATTTATTTTTGTGTGAATACCATGAAGTAACAAACTTCTGACAAAAAAACATGTAACCGCAGCCATTTGTGAAAGTCTTAACGTTAAGGAAGGAGAGGCAGAGACAATCCCTGTCCCGGAATTCCCTCTCCGTGCTATCCCACCCCAGTCGGTGCCTCCTCCCGGCAGAGGCCATGGAGAACGTTCAGCCATACGTTTGCCATCACTTTACTGAAAAAAAAAAAAAAAAAAAAAAAAACCCCAAGAGGTTACCCAGGGGCTCACGGACAGATCACCATCAGCTACAGTTTGGTTAACGTTTTATTTATACAAGTTTTAGCTGTCGTTATCAGATCACCTTTGAACTTGTCTTAGCATGTCTTGAAGTGGAGTAGCTCTTACACTTTGTTAAACTGCTGTAGAAGACAGCCCAGGTCAGGCTGTGTGGGAAGGTGTCCACGAGCCTGCCCTGTCTTCACACCTGATGTTCAGAACTTGCAGCTGAATGGTACAGACTCAGCTTTCCAAAGCCCCGGTGACAGCCACATCTGTGACAAGTTATGAAAAAAATGGGATTGACTACGAATTTCTGTCAGGGATCTTTTGCTTTTTTTTTTTTTTTTTTAATCTTTTTTTTTTTTTCTTTTGTGAGCCACAGCTTTATTGTTCCTTTGGAGTGAGCTCTGCAGACATCTCAGTGCTCTTCAGCTGATCCATGCTCAGTTGCAGCTCTCCTGGGCTCCAGGACTGTTTCACAGCCACATTCCTGCACTCTCCCCAGGCAGGACAGGGGCAGGAATCACCAGTCCGGGTTCTCAACGAGAAGCACCGAGCAGGAGCAGGATACAGCAGAATTCCAGATATTGGGAGAGGTGGCAGGAGAATGCCGGGTTAGCAAATGGTCTGGATGTTCTTGGTTTCAGTTAAGAAAAGCTAATCACTGGTCAAGAAAAATAGATAATTTTGTAATTATTATTATTATTATTATTTGTAATAATTTAATTTAATTTAATTTTAAACACAACCATCCTGCCCTGGATGTGCAGTTCCCACGAGGGGGTTTCTACATGGGAGAGCGTCCCCGGGATTGCGAGCAGCCGTAACTTGTACCTCCCCACCCCAGAGGGCCACTTCCCCCCCACCAGTGGCCGTCAGATTTAGTACCAGTTCATGAAAAAAAAAAAAAAAAATGCTGCTTTGAACTCAGAGGGTTAATATACTTTTGATTTGTAATTTTTTGTAAAACTTTTTACAAGGTAGCATAGTATTTCACCAGAATACCGACTACAATCCGTCCATGGTCTGATTTTTATATAATTTAGTGGTGCTTTAGAAACTTCTGTTTGGTTGTTTGGGAGCTGTACAGCTCAGTTCTTCGCCTGTATCTACCTAAGACCAATGTGAACCTTTGTATTTTTGCTCCTAATTTTGGACTCAGTGAAAGTGTACTGTTTACATGTACAGAACTCCCGGCCCCTGTGTGTTCTGCCAGACCGGCTGTTGAAGAGGAAGATGCACCTCACCCAGTTCGTCTGCTTAACCCAGCCACAGCCTCACACCCACCGACACCCCACACACCTCAAACACCCTTTTAAGCCATTTTGGGTTTTGCACAAGCTGTTGTATTTTTTTTATTTTATTTTACTTTCCCCCCCCCCCCCCCCCCCCCAGTAGTCAATTTTCAGTTTGGCTGCGATTCCAGCTGAGAGCTGAGCTGCTGCTCAGTTCCCTCCCCCAGGCTGCTCCTTCACCATCCTCCTCCTCCTCACCGAGGTGGGGGGGTGGAAGCCACCGAGCTCAGCGTGGGGTTCAACCAGTGTCTGAGAGCAGGGGAGCCCCGGGGGGAACATCCAGCAGCAGGACTGGAAACGTTTGTCCCAGGCTGGTGAACCCACCCGAGCCGTGTCCCGAGGAAAGGGGGAGCAGAGGGAGCTCTTGGGAAAGTGGGTGCTTTCCCGAGGGCTCCCACAAAGTGTATGGCACTTAATCCAGCTTTGAAAGGTGACACTTTATTGCTTAATCAATTGATTCATTTTGAAATGATATTTTTGCAGATAGGCACCTATGCAACTTAATGTGGCTCTTAAGCAGATGAGCACTTCCTCCTCAATGAGCTTGATAAGAGTTATTTGTGTTATATACTGTGGATTTTTCCAGTAAATGTGGCTTAATATTTTAATTCTTAGAATGTGTGTCTATTATATATGTGATGCAACTTAATTCTGTTCTGTTTGTGGAATGATTAGCACAGGCCAACTCCCTGTTCCCCTCACTTAACAAAGACCAATGAGCTGTTAATCAAGCTGTTATCTCCATGGTATTACTTGCTAAATGCACTGATTTCATAAGTATGTGGAATCCTTTTTTTTTTTTTTTTTTTTTTTCTTCTTTTGAATCTGTATATCATATATAAGACTGAATCTACTTAATAAACACTGTATAACAAAAAGGGCTTTCTCCTCCGCCGCCGAGCACCCCTGGGTGCTGCCCCTTGCCCCATCACCTTCTCTCCCCAGCCCAACCACGTGGGGTGATTGATCACCAAAGTGGGACCTAAATTGAGGTGTTAAAAGAAAAAAAAGAACAAGCAAACAAAAAAACCCCAAACCAACCGTATTTCAACAATTTTGACCTAAGCTGTGCTTTCCATTCCTTAACAGACAGCTGTGGGTACCATAGAGAGCAGCGTTAGCACTCACGACTGGGGCTAGTCACAGATTTTATGCTTAACTTATATTTTGACAAAATTAATTTTGTGAAGTGTCTGGTTTTGTGGAAAAAAAAAAAAAAAATGGAGTTTTCATTGAAGTTTGTGGAAAGTTCTCCCTCTCCCCCCCGGAAAATACTGATTTTTCTTTATCAGCTTTATTCACTAAGTATAATAAATCTTTGCATCCATAAAATGTTTTATCTCAAAGCACTGTGTAGATAAACTCTCCTGATTTGCCTCCGTGGCTGCCTGGGCAGGAGAGGTCCCATCCCTCACCACGGGTGGGGACGGTGGCTCTGGGGTCACACGTGTGTCCCGTGGCCCTGATTTGCCCAAAGGACCCAAGCTCAACACTGAGGTGCTCCCAGATTCCAACAGGAATTCCCTGCTGCCCATCCTTGGGAATATCTTGTTCTGGGAAGTCCCTGCTCCTGCAGCCCCAGGGCCAGAGGTGTCCTGGGAAGTCCCCTCAGATGTCAGATGGCAGCTCCATGGCAGGGCTGGGGGGGAAGCTGCTGCTTATCAGAGAGCAGCACAGACAAAAATAACAATATTTGCTCTGTGTGAAATTGTGACTTTGAGGGGGTTTTACTCCTGAAGCCTTCAAGCTCCCCTCTGCTAGAGGTGACTGACCCCAACATCATCACCCACCACACCAATAAAACAGAAAACTCGATGTCAGGTATTTAGCAGTTTTAAAGCTTACCTAACTCTACTTATTACTTATTTTTAGCATATTTTGATTATCTGGACATCTCTAACCACACCTCTGCTGGCAGCCACAGTCTGCCAGAGTCAGCAGAGCATCAGTGACCCTCCTACAGATCAGTGCAGACTCCCGACAGGAGCAATGCAGACTTTAAACCACAAACCTTCTCCCGGGATGGGAGTTTTCCCTTTTCCATCTCCCTGTGGTTTCAAGGCAGTCAGGACTGAAGGACCCAGGTTTCACTGCTGCTTCATCCCCCAACTCCCAGTGTCAGTGACAGGGGCTCCATGAGGGGGGGTTTGCAGCCCTACAGAACGAAGCTGGAGGTGGTGTCACTGCAGGGGCAGCCCCTGCCCAGCTTAGGATCGCTGTGCAGATTGGGGAAGATCCACACAGGGAGACCAGAACTGCAAGACAGAACACCTTAAGCTGTGCTATCTTCATGTTATTCAGTGTTATATTCGTGTTATCCAATGTTATATGCACGTTATTCAGTGCTCACCACATCAACCAACTCAACTTTACAGGCCGCTTTCAAATACAGTGCAACCACTGTCAGGCTGTTACCCTCTTCCAAAAACACTTCCAGATCCAGTTATCCAGTAACTGAGATGGTAACAAAAAGCCATGGACCAGCAGCAGCCAGACCTGGTGTCACCCCCATCACTGTCACTATGGGGGCTCCCCAGCCCCAACCTTCCCTCCCACATCCTTTGCCCCACAGCCAGGAAGCTGCAGTGGGAGCCCCAGGGGATGTTTCCCACAGCAGCTTCGCTGCCTTCAGGTACCTGCAAGTGCATAAACACTGATTTAATGAAGCCACTGAACAGCGCAGCCTCCCCCCAACACTCCCAGCCAACCATCTGAGCAGCTCTGGAACACTCCCAGTTAAAAAAGTGGAAAAGCAATAGTACCTCAGAGGAGGAGTTCAGATAAAGAGGCTCGAAACCACGGCTGCAGGTTTTACCGCATGTTTATTTTTCCAATACCACAAGGGACATACACGAGCAGGGCCCCCCGAGGGCTCTGCAAACCAGACCTCTTCAAACTGTACACGACAGTGGCCCCAAAGGAGGCAGAGCCGGACCCCAGCTCTGCTCCTGATCTTTGGTAAGCAGGTCCTGGGCCTCCGCTGGCACCGCGGGTGCTGGGCTCTTGCTCCTTCCCCCAGCACGAGGCTGTGGGGTGCAGTAAGGATAAACCATGTCAGAGATTAAACTTGTTGCATCCCTCAGGCTTGCATCTCACACAGGGACTTGTACGGTTAGAAAGGAAAAGTGCATGGTGAAGGGAGGTAGGAGAGAGCTAGAAAAGGGACAAGAGAAAATAAAAAAGAAACCCCCTACAACTGTTGTACCGGCTGCTCAGGTGACTCAGTCGATCTCTCCCTCGCTGCAGCAACTCACACTGGCTCAGTGATTGCTCCAAAGAGGAAGAGCCATGGTTCTGCTCCCTATCTCTGGATGCACAAGGATGTTCATCTTCTCACAGCTCCAGCAGGAACAGCAGAGGCCTGGAGGAGCAGCAGGGCCACAGCAAACCCATCGCCACGGGCAGAGCCCTGCAGAGCCCAGGGACACCTTGAGCCTCACGTCAGGCAGGACCAGACAGTGGCTCTGACTACAGCTGCAGGTCAGTAACTAACACCACTTTAATGCAATACTGCTGTAGAGCCTGGAAATCCAAGGAAGGGGAGAGAAAAGAAAAAAAAAAAAAAAAGGAAAAAAAAAAAGAACCCTTTATGTTCTATGTACATTACATCCATTTACAGAGTTGGCCAGTACTGTGTACAACATATAAATACATGATCCAACAGATGCATAGAGGATACTTACAGGAGCCAAATAATTCACTTTATACATCCAAGAATGAAAATATAAAAAAACCAAACAAAAAAACCCCCAAAACAAATAGGAAGAAATACTGCTTTAAGTGTTAGATGATGGTCACACAGATGCCCAGCTGGATGCTTGGTCAGATGTGGTCGTGTTGAGGTCCTTCTCGCCGGGCTGCAACACGGAGGTCACAGGCTGCAGCAAGGAGCTCTAAGAGCCCCCAACCTCCTTCAGGGGCTGGTGACAAGTCAGCCAAGAGGCAAGTGATGGCAGCTGGATGAGAGCTCAGCCAGGCACACAGTCCCTGGGGCCACACGTTGTCCTGCAGACCAGCAGAAGGCATTCGGTTGGCACCTGACACTTTTTTTCTTTTTTCCCTCTCCAGTGGGCTCCATCCATCCACCTGCCATGGGAGCATCACCAGCTCCTGCTGCAGCATCCACAGGCCCCAGAGAACCATCAGGGCTCCATGCTCAGCCTTGCTGCACAGCCAGACTTCCCACACAAACCAGGAATGGAGGTGGCAGGAGGGGAGAGTGGAAGACTGTCGGGCCTCACCTAGCGCAGCCCTGAAAGAGAACACGCCCCGTTCCAGTTCCTTTGGATGTCAAGGTTTCCTCAACGGAGGGTCCAGGGATTGCCACAGCAAACTGGCTCTGGTGCCAGCCTCAGCACGTGGACCAGAGCACAACCAGCATTTCCAGGATGGCACAAAGCAGGAGGATGGCTCCGGCAGGAGCGGAACCGTGAGCAAGGGAGGGGCTTGCACTGGAGGTTTCCGTGGGAAGGGAAGTCAACTTTTCCTCACCAGAACAAAGTGTGGCAGCACTTCTACTACAACCAGGAGAGCGTCTTGTGTACAGGTTTGAGGATCAGTCGTTACCAAAATACACACACTGAAGGTACAATCTGTCCCATGGCCATAATTTATTATCTCACCACAAGGCACAATACACAAAGCTTAGAGGGTCCTATACAGTCGTCGTGACAGAAGGCCCCGCAGCCCTTACACATGATCATGGCTTTGAGGCTGCACGAGCACTTGAATGAGATCTCATCAACACTGCTGCTGTCAGCAAACATCTGCACAGAGAGGGAGGTGTTGTGGTTGGCAGCAAAGTTCGCTTTGTGGGTCAGCTGCATCACACTTCCAGCAAGGCTTCTGGGAAAAGCCGGAGTGTTGGATGAATAATTAAAGCTGCTGGAATTAAGCTGCAGCTTAGAAAGCTTCCCATAAAACGCTTGCTTGATATTGAGCTGGGAGGGTATGGAGGAAGGCTCCAAAGGGTGATTGTGTCCTTTTCCTGGTTCCCTTGACAACTTAAAAAATGGCAAGTCCATCCCCAGCGGGACACTCTGCGAGTGCTCGGATGGCTCCGTGGGGTTCTGTGCTGCATCCTTCAGGTTCTCCACGTTGCTCTTGGCCGGGCTGCCACACCCCAACACGTTCTCATTTTTAATTCCTCCCAGGGTGTCTCCCTGCTGCTTTGAAGTCCATTCCTCCCTTGCAGCTGGCATTCCCTCTCCTGGTGCACGGCTCTTGATCAGGGGCACCCGTTTGCTGGGGGACAAAGTTCCCGTGGCTGACACTGGATCCAGAGCCCTGGAGTGATGCAGTCGAAGACTGGGGTTGCGAGGGAAACCAGAACCAAAGAGTTTTTTGCCTTGAACTCCATGGTTTTTGTTGGCTGATGTACCTCCTGTCTGATTTGGACCAAGAGAGGTGACAGCAGGAGGTATGAAACGAGGCTCTGTCGAGGCGTTCCGCTTCTCTGGACTTTTATTTGCAATGACACTTGTCACTGGGTTGTGCTGTGGCACCCGATGGACCTTGGACAATTCCTTTTGCTCCTCAAAACTACAGGAAGAAAATGTTCTTTCACCAGGGCCCGAATCTTCAGGGGTCTGAGAGGCACTTGCCACATTTGCCAGTTGGTCTTGGCGACTGAACGTCAAGCCAACTTTGGAATGTTTTTCTGGAGCAGACTGATCCTCCACATCCTCTGCACTGGGCAATGCTGCCCCTGATCCACACAGCATTCCCTGGGCACCTATGGAAGATGTCACTGAGTGGAAGTCATTGCTCTGACTTAGGACACTCCTCTTTATCCCTACATCTGGAGAAGATCCTTTGCCAAAATAGCAACTGCTGCCTCTATCCAGTTCCAGGGAGTGACCTTCTGGCTGCTTGTCCAGCACTGGCTGTGTAACCTCCAGCTTGATGCTGGCGTGAGATACTGGGAGAACTTCTTCCAGTGGGAGGTTCCCCTTAAGCAGCTGCATCACCAAAGGGTTGTTGGTTTCAACTGAGGATGTGGGCCGGGCAGCACCCATCTGCTGCTCAGGTTTCTGGGGTGATGGTGCCCGTGGTGCCCAGCCCCAGGCTGGAGGCCCAGCACCCACTGCTGCCGTGGCAGGGAAGCCCACACCACGGGCCAGACCATCTGATTCCACAGAGGACGGGGATCTGATCCTGTCACCTCTCTCTGAGCTGCCAGAGGACTCTTTTCCAGCCACCTCCCTGCAGCTGACGCTCCTGAAACACAAATCCATCTCCACACCCTCATCAGCCACATCACCTTCAAAGTCTGAGGCAGTCTCTGTTGTTTCACTGTGTGTGCTCTGAACTTCAGCATCTCCATTTCTCTGCAACTCTCCAGTCTCTCCCAGTGCCTGCTGTGCACCTTCTGGTGCTGTTCTGGGGCACCACTCCCGCAGCTGCAGTTTTTCAGAAGTATCTATCCTGCTCTGAGATATGAAGTCATCCTGTGACGAGGGTTTCACCAGGGCCCCTGTGTCCTGCTCCTCACCACCTGCTTTGCCATCACTGGAGCTCTCTGCCCGGGGGTGGGAGCAGTTACACAGGGCAGGGGCCGCACTCTCTGCTCCACCACTCACTGCCTTGGAGTTGCTGCCATCAGCCACACGTTTTTCCACAAACGTCTCAGAGCCATTAAATCTAAAGCTCATCACCATCTCTGGCTCTTTACTGCCTGGTGACACTTCTGGCAGCAGAGGGGGACAACTGGGGGAATTCTCCTTTGTGTCTGAGTGACAATCCAGCTGCACGGGGGGAGCAGGGACATCTCCAGGTGCTGACACAGCCCCATCTCCCGTGGCACCAACAGCAGGTCCCTGCCAACGGGACAGACTGCTCTCTGGAGGGACCAGACACTTCAGCTTCAGACTCTGCCTCTCCTGAGGTGCAGCACAAGGAGGGGGTTGGGTCCGTGGCTCAGAGAGGAGCTGCTCAGGGCTCTCCTCCTGCCTCTCAGGAGCTGCGTTTCCCAAGGCTGACCCAGTCCAAGCATCACAGAGCTGCCTGCCAGGGCAACCATCGCCAGGCTGAGCTCCTCCTGAGCCTGCAGCACACTCCACACCACCACTTTCCTCTCTCTTTGAGGACAAGGGGCCTTCTCTGGAAGAGCAGAAGGTGTTCACCTCCTCAGCCCTCTCTCCCTTCAGGCGGGGAGGCGGCAGTAGTTGTGCTCGCTGCAGATCTGACGGGCGCTTCCCACGAGTTCTCTTTGATCTCCTGTGCTCTGTGCGGGATCCTCCTCCTCCACCACCACCTCCTTCATCCCTGCTTCTCCCTCCACCTGGGCCACCCCCTCCTCCGATGGCTGCTGTGGCAGCTTCTCGCTGGGCTCGGGCCTGCAGAGCTCGGGCTTTGATGTCTGCGAGGGTTCTGGCCCCGGCCCGGCCCCGGCTGGAGGGCTCCGTGTTGGGGATGATCCTGGGGCATATCTGGTAAGTGGGCTGACCTTTAACCACCCAGGGTGGTTTAATACGTGAAAGTTGAATCTGGACAAAGAAAAAAAGGAAAAAAAAAAAAATAGGGGAAAGCGATTAGTGCTGAACTTGACCATTTTCAGACAGAGAAATGCATTTTATTGGCACCCGTTCGTCACAATTCTTACTGCAAGAATTCAAAGCTACATTTAGAATTCCAACTTAAAAATTAATTCTGGCAGAAAAGCACCATGCTCTCCATAACCTCTGTGTAAAGCTCTGTCATGCTTTATGTGATGTTAATATTAACATCTTTGGGGTTTTTTTATCAGAGCCCATAAACAAATACAAAATAAGTGATTTGCATTCAGATTTTCAGAAATTTAGAGTGGTCTCCTCTGCATCAGGATATTACCCTGAAGCTAACACGATGGACACCTCCAGTTAAAATGGGGAAAGTCAGACAGAATTCTGGGATTCTGCCCCAAAGGGAAGGAACTGAGAAACTACACAGGAGAAAGGATACGATTTGAAGGTTTCTCCTGCAGCTGGTTTCAGGAAAAGTGATTTCTGTAGCTGCAGAAATGCAATCTAGGAGAGCAAGTCAAGGTTACCCAGTGCTCTTGTGCAAAGACCTTGGACTGATTTTCCACTCTAAATGAGATAGGGAACTGCAGTAGCAATCAGTGCTCAGCCAGCTCTACCAGCAAAACCCTTCCACTGCTTCTCCAAAGATGACAACCCTTGACATTTTAATAATGTTTTGATGCTACTGAGCATGACAGCCCCGAGATACCAAGCAGCTCTAATTCCCCTTCCTACCCGGATGGGTGGGACTTTTGGCTCCTCTTTGGTAGGCTGTGGCTTTTCTGGGTGAACACTTTCAATTGTGTTACGAAAGGACTGACGATCTTCAAGCCGGGGCTTCTTTTCGGGGAAGGAGGCAGAGGCAGCCTCCTCAAAGCATTTCCTCTTCTGGTCCTTGGGCTCCTGAGCAGAGCTCTCCTGGGGCAAACTGGGAATTCTGTTTGCAGCTGCCAACGATGGATCTTCTGATTTACTGCGTGGTTTGGAAGTCTCTGCAGAGAGGTGCGAGTCTGAAGTCTCCGGCTTCAGCCCAGCAGCCGGAGGGCCGGTGACATCATCTTTCTTCAGGTCTGTCTCAGGCTTTGACTCTTTATGGAGAGAGGAATCTGGTCCCACTGAAGCAGGCTCTTTGGGAGCCTCTGTTTGCTCAGGCTCACGCAGTTTGTAGAGGCTCCTCCTGGCTCTGCAGCGCAGGTCAGCCCGGGAGCGTTTCCTGAAGCGCCCGTCCCTCTGCCGCGTGGAGGGGCCACGGGGCAGCCTGGCCTCTCCTTTCACAGACACTCCTGTCCTGTTCTCTGCATCTTCTTGCACCAAATTCTGCTCCTGGGATTCTTCTTGGGTCAGGCCCAACCTACGAGGCAAACATAAAAACTAGCTAAAAGCTAAAGCCCATCCTAATTTAAGGATTTCATCGCTTAATTACAGCTGCGCTGTCACCACTGCCCACAGTGACACACTGACCAGGCAAAGCCTCAGTCTGCAATGAGATGACCTACACATCACTGTCACAGGGCAGGAGAAAAAATAATAAAATGTGAAGATTTGTGATGGAAAATGAGTAGTATTAACTTGTCTCAGAAACAAGATAGGCAGGCTGCAAAATTCTGCTATGCCCCATCCAGTTCCACCAAGGATTCCCCTGAACCATTCACCCCACTGCCTGCATTTTTTCAAGGAGCTGACACTGCATCTTCTCAGGTATCCACAAGCAGAAACACACTCTCCCACTCCACAAACACAGATAAAATGGGATAGATAAGGTAAAATTTCTCACTTTTGTCCATAGTAGTCCTCAAAGAACTTCTCTTTCCATTGCTCCACTCTCTTTTCCTTTTCCATCTCCTGCCGAATTCGAACTTGCATCTCATGGGTGAATTCACCTACGTGGAAACAAGAGACTGAAATTCAGTTCCAAACCAAACTGATGCTGCACATGCAGCCCTTCCAACTCTAACAGCACAGGAGCTGTATATATATGAAGGATACTGCCCTGCTCTCCAAACCACACGCTGCCTGCAACTCCTTACGGACAATGCTCACACAGCCTCAAGCAAGTCTGAAGATAAATCATGTTTTACCAGACACAGGCCACCATTTAAGGAAATACAAGTCTGACACTACTTCACACCTCCACCATTTCATTCTGGAAGTACTGTGGCACCAAAGGAAAACGCATATTTGATTTTAAAGGAATAAAAAAAATTCTTAAAAAAAATGGGGTGACACAGCCAGATACACTGCGAAGCTGGACTCCATTCCTATAGTTAACTGTAAAACAAGGAAAGAAAAATCCCAGATACACTGCAAAGCTGGACTCCATTCCTGACAGTTAACTGTAAAACAAACAAAAAAAATCCCAGAAAACGAGCACCTTTTCTCCAGCTCCCCAGGAAAGCAAACTCCCTCACCATCAGCCAGTCGCTCCCTCCAGCTCTGCGCAGCGTGGGTGAAGAACTCGTTGTTCAGAGCGCTGCCACTGAGACGCATCAGCCCGTCAGCCCCCACCTGCAGGGACACACAGCACCTGCTCCAGCCCTTCTGCAAGCAAGAGGCAGGGCAGTGAATGGAATCCACCCGTGACCTGCACCCACACACCTGTCTATCCACTTCTGGGAGCAGGTAGAGGAGCTGCTGCTGGAAGTGCGACGGGAGCGCGTTGAAGGTTCTGGAGTTGATCAGAGCTCGCAGGTTTGTGTTGACCAGGATGGACCCAGGTGTTTCAAAGTCAATGTCCTCACCCCGGTTTCGTTTCATTTGCCCTGGAGATTAAGGACAGGCAAAGAAAATCAACATTATTATGTAAAAGTATTTCAACATTACGGGGAAGAAACGCATGTCAAACTACTAGTGCCGAAGGAGGAAGATCTGTGAGAAAAGTTCTAAAGTATGAAGACTCTCTAACACAGCAATTAACAGACATGCACCTGGAACTCTGACATTTCTGTCACATTCTGACATGTTTCTGTCTCATCCAGGTATAATTCTCAATGCTGCTTCTCAGAGTAGGCAAACCTTTAAACTATTGTCTCACATTCAGAAAGGTTCAGCTTGCGATCCCCGAGATTGTCCTACGCCTCAACACCTATGTTGTTCTTTTCTTAGACATAAATGGACTTCAAAATCGTTTGCTTTTTATGAAGAATTATTCTTCCAACTTTACTCAGTGCCACCTACCAGCTGCAGGCTTCCGGATGCCTCTGAGCAGCTGTGGGGGATCCCTGTTTATTTCTGTTCGACTGCGCAAGGTGGCTTTGCACAGCGCCAAGGAGCTGCTGCTGGATGTGCTGCTGCTCTCCCCATCAGCGTGCCTTCCCGTGAAGCCTGAAAGCAAAACCATGTCATAAAAATGCACAAAGGTCAGCAGAAGCCCGAACTGGAGAGTGTTTAACACACAAGATTTATTTGCTATTAACAGATCCACCATCACAGGGTATTGCCCGGTTACTGACTACTGTGATGGAGTTAAACACACAGCTCTCTACAGTCCCACGTGTTCTCAATGAGAGCTAAAGAAATCCTCAGGAAAATTTAATAGATAATGAGGGACTACTAATTAAAAGCTATCTGTGCAGTCCTCAGAAAGCCCCACAAGGAAAGCAAGGCTCACCAGAGGCAGACTCCATGTGTGCCCCGTTTACTTTCAGCGGTGTTAAGACCACACGTGGCAACATCACCCCAGTCTTTTTCTTTTGTTTGGTTGCCTGCAGCCCAGAAAGAAACCAAAAACACAAAAAGAAGGAACAAAGACATTATGGAAGAGTAAAATAAGCTTTGAAGCAACATGTTCCTCAGTTAAAGAACTCCCCAGTTCCTAGGTAAACCTGCAGGTGCCGTTGCATTTATGAAGAGCAGAGAATTCCAAGTCATCTCCCTGCTCATGATCCCTCCCCATTCTGCAGCCCCCCAGGGAGCCAGCCCAGACCTCTCTGAGGGCCGGTGCAGTCACCCAGATACTGGGCAGAAATAAAAGCTCCCCCTGAGAGGCTTCACCCTTCCCATCAGTCCCACTTTCTCCTACCTGGGAGGCAGCTCTGTGGCTCTCCCTGGTAGCAGGAGGTCCCTTGCTCTGAGATTCAGTGGAGCAGGAGGCGTTAGAGGAGGTTTCATCAAGAGACACTGAAAGACACAGGTGCCTGGTCAGACAGAGAAGCAGACCCTGCAGCTGAAGATGAATGTCATTAGGCACTTACCATCATTATCACCACTCACAGTGCTGGCTTCATTGGACTCGCAGCTCTCTGCATCTGCTGTGTCCTCCAGCTCCTCCCCTTCTGGCACAGAGAGATTCCGGGACCACTGCAAGGCATCCTTCTAAAGGGGCAGAGAGAACTGGGATGCTACAGCTAAAGGGGCAGAGAGAACTGGGATGCTACAGCTAAAGGGGCAGGGAGAACTGGGATGCTACAGCTCAAGGGGCAGAGAGAACTGGGATGCTACAGCTAAAGGGGCAAAGAGAACTGGGATGCTACAGTCCTCCCTCCCCACACCAACTTTAACCAACAGGAACAGTTTAGTAAATAGAGTTTTTAAACCTTGCTCCC
Source organism: Heliangelus exortis (assembly GCF_036169615.1). NCBI lineage: Eukaryota > Metazoa > Chordata > Aves > Apodiformes > Trochilidae > Heliangelus > Heliangelus exortis. The sequence goes on from NC_092437.1 coordinate 2,021,681, forward strand.
CCCCCCTTTTTTTTTTTTTGTCTTTCCTATCTTAACCCTTGAAACAGAAAGGTATTAAAAGTATATTTGGGCTCACAGTGGCACAGATGTCACACAAGCTCCTCTCACACTTCATAGACACCTCCTAGACAAGTAACTCAACCATATCCAAAACACTAACACTAATCACTCATCAAGCAGTGTCTATTAAAGAGAAGTCTCTCATTCTTGTTGCGAAGGAACAGGTAGCATCACAGTAGCCAAAGACTAAAATAGTCAGCCCCAGAGATGTATTTCCTGCTTGCATAATCAAAGCCATTTCAATGCTGTCTATTTTCAGCTAAATATGGCAATTCAACACCATTTTCTGGAAGCAGAAAAAAAGAAAGAGGCAAACGAAATAGCTGAGATACCTGTTGTCCATCAAGCTGATATTTATCAGAGAATGCAACAGTACAGAACGATGCCAAAGAAAAGCCTGAGACCAGAAACATTTTCAATGTTTACGATTACTGGGACAATAAACTAAAAATAAAAAACATTCCAGAGAGACCTCAGGATCCAAGGAAAATGGTGGTGCTAAATATACACGGACTGCAGTGGAACACAAAGCAAACAGCCAGCAGAATGAATATACATTTTCCTATCAAGATTTTACTTGTAGCTACAAGCTCTCAGACCAGATTAATTTCTTGGTTGGCTGTGCTCCCTTGTGGCTGGCAAAGGGGGAATGGGATTGAAAAGGAGGGAATGGGATTGTCTTGATAAGCAGCCACCTGAGTTGGACACCACATCCTGGAATAAGAGGATTTATCTTGCTTGTGCAATTCAAGAAGTGGGGGGTTTCAAAGGGAGTTTATCCTATAGGGCTGAATACAGCTGTAAGGAAGGAGCTCTCACAAAATAATGATTTCCAGACACAGTCTCACAGGAGGATCTCACCTGCAGCACATTCAGCTGCACACAAGCACAACTCACACCCTGACCCTCAGCTGGGAGCAGGAAGCTTTACCTTGAGGGTGAAGAGGCTGATGCGTCCGGGCAGTTTGTAGAAGAGCCCATCCCCTCCCCTGGAGTTGGAGTGCAGCATGGCATTGAGGCAGGCAAGGGGAGAGGTGCCACTGCAACAGAGCCACAACACTTGTAAGAAATGGCCTTACCAAGAAAACACTCTCAAAGTTTTGTTCTCAACAGGCACCATTTTGCTGACAGAGGGAGAGAGAGGGCGTCTGGTCATGGTACAGGACAGGCACTTCAGTCACAACAGGATTAATTTTAATTTTTGACCTCATCAGCCTCATCACAGCAAAGGAATCAGAAGAAAACAGGAAATGTTATACCTATTTTAAAGTTACTCTCAGCCATTTTTAGACATTTCTGATATTTATTACCCATTTCCTCCCTTTCTTTTCTTGAACCTTTCACAGTTGGTTTGATTTCACAAAAAAAAAAAAAAAACCAAACAACAAACCCCAAACAAAAAGCCAAAACAAAAGAACCTATCCAGAGTTATTCAGCAGTAGAAAGATGCAAACAGACTCAGCATCAATCACACACAGATGTGTTTCTGGAATGTCTTCCCTGACACGCCACAGACAGAACCACACCAGCAGAGTTAGATATAAAATCTCTGGTGTGCTAATTTGTCAAATCCCAGGAAACTCCCTGGCCCAGGCAGCCACCCTGCACTGACACTGAGGGAACTTCCGTGCCACGTAACCTCGTGTTTTCCAGCACGTCACCCAGGGACATGCAGAAAGTGACCTGGAAAAGACATTAAAGCAGTATTGATTTCATTCCTATTAAAACTGAAACTAAAAACTGGATTGAGACCAAGTATTTCAAAGAAAATGATTCTCAAATTGAAAACTTAGAACAATTCTGTTTCCATTCTGAGTGTGTCTGGGGTTTCGGACATTTCCTCACAGGCTTTGGTAAAAAAAAAAAAAAAAAAAAAAAAAAAATTACCTTGATTCACTTTTAGATACTATGACAAAAATTCCCAGCTTCCTGTCCTGTTGGACAGTGTTCTCCCCTCAGTGTTCAACAGTGCCCCAAGGCACAGGGCACAAGTTGGAGAACAGCAAAAATAAAATAAAATAAATAAATAAATTTAAAAAAAAACCAAACAGTTCAGACTCTCTGAGGAGCCAGAACTCAGCAGTGGTGCTGGGCTGTGTCCTGACCCATTAGTGATCCCAAGGCAAGGCACACCAGCTCAGGATTGATTCAAAGGGAAAAACCTCTCCAGGCAACAAGTAGTTTCCTTCAGGAAATGGAGTTTCAGGAAAGGCTTCTGGACAAGCACCAGCAAATCCACAGCATATTTAGCCAGGCAGGATCATCACCTTCATTCTGTGAACAATAATGCCCTGAAAAAAAACTTTTTTTTTTTTTTTTCCTTAAAGCAGAGAATTACTGACCATGGAAGGAAAAGCAGACATCCCAAGGGACAAGCACCAACCTTTACAGGAATGGTTTAGCTCTGTGGGATTGAACTTGACACATGCTCCAAGCTTGGTCTTCAGCTACACACTGTGGCAGGTCACTTGGCAAAAAGGGGAGATAATTTGTGAGTGTGAAGAGAGCCCTGCTGGTACCTTTAGCAGAGACACACACAGATCTTCAACCATCTGCTTGGGTAAAAGGACTGATGTAAGAAAGGTTTGGAGCACTGATTAAAACAAAGGTATCTGAAAGCCCTCATTAAAATCCCATCTGAACTGCACTCAGAGCTGTGAGCCTGGTGCCCATACCCAAAGCAGTGCAAAGGGCCAGCAGGAGGGGGTTTGTTCCTCTCTCAGCACAACTCTAACACACACCTCTGGGTACATCACCAGATTTCACCATTCAGCCCTGAGGTCAGACACAAAGGAGGAGCAGAACCAAGTGAACACTGAGTGGTTGGCTCCCAGGAGAGACTGGGGCACCTGCTGTGGCTGGGTGAAGAGCAGGCTTGGCAAACACCAGCACCAGAGACAGCCCAGGCAGATGGATTTCCACAAAGCCAACCCAGGGACAGTCCCAGGACACTGCTGCTGCTGTCTCTGGGAATCAAACTTTGTTTGCTTGCCACCCAGCACTAACTGAGGCATTTGGGCTCTCACAGTTACCTGCTTCCTTTGAGCTGCAAGACACTCTGTATTTCTTTTCTCCTCCTGTCACAGAAATGGATGGAAGTTCACAGGAAATTAACCAAGGGAAGCAGATCCCCCCCTCCTGTCGTTTCCAAGGCTCTGTATCAGGTTCTTTTCCACACAAACCCACACTGAGATGAGCAGCTCCTCTGCCATCAGAGTGTGAGCTGTGCTATCACACTGCTCCAAAGGCTGAGCAGAAGCCAGTAGAGCAATATAAAATAAAGATGACTTTTATGAGCCTCCTAAAAGATAATGTCTGCTCTAGAAATGAAACATCAGAGGTGACAGAACTTAATCTGCAGTCAAACTAGAGTCACAATAACAGAAACTACTGGGAGCTACTTAGGAGAGAGAGAAGCATCCAAGTGGTAAGTGCCAGACAATGCAGGAGTGCTATCTGCACGAGGCATTGATTTCACAACAGATGGGTGAAGGGGACTCTCTCTGTTATCAAAAAATCCAAGAGCAGCTTCCAGTTATTGTCAAAGAAACAGCCTCACAACCTGTACATAAATGTCTATAAATGTCACCTGAAATGGCCAAGCTGGAATGAGAAAAAAGGAAGAGCAGTGGGCTGGGGATGAAGCAGAATTGCAGGAAGCACCACAAGGCTCCACACCATGGTTTAGACAAGATCATCAATACTAACCTCATTTCCTTTAGTCCTTCAGACTCTATGACCTGCAGAATCTGCTTGGGGGTCATAGGAGCATCAGAGTAATTTTCCAGCACCTGAAAAGGCAGAAATCTTGTGTTATTTCAGAATTTGCTTCTGCATTCACACAACTGCTCCCTCCACAAGCCATAGCTCAGTAAGGTGCCTCTTAGAACTTTATTCACCTGCAAAAACCTCACCCTAAACCTTTCATGCTACCTCAGGATCTGATCATGGCAATCATCACACGAGGCTTCCCTTAACCTGGTTCCTAATTAACTGAAATATGAACATGAAGGACAGAAAAAAAGCAGAATTTGGCCTCGACCCCATAGCATGAACCCAGAGGCAGCTTTCCCACCACCTTCCATGCACACCAGAGAGAGCCAGTGCCAGACACAGCCTGGGGAACTGCAGAGCTTGGTGACCTTTAACAAGGGCCAACACTGCACACCTTCACACCTCTCACTAAATCCAGTATTTTTCTGCCAGTAAAGACACCAAGTGTGAAGCTGCAGAATTCAGCAGCACCTCTGCCCCAGGTCACAGCACTCATTTCATCTTGGGCCCATCCCAGGAAGGGGTCCATGGGCAAGAGTCAGAATTCTCACCAGAAAAGGACAGAATTCAACACAGGACAACAACAACAGTAAAAGATGTTAAAAAAACAAACAAACAAACAAAAAAAAAAAACCAAAGACACTAAAAAGATTTGGACTGCTTGTCTTTGGAAGAAAAGTAGTAAAATCAGGTATTTAAAAGGCAATACAAGAAATAGCAGCTCAGCCTGTCACACATTATATGATGAGCAGCATTGTCACTTACATGCAAAGAACTAAAGAGGCCCTGAGATGGATTTTTTTTCCCCAAGCCTGTGGAACTTACTACTCCAAAATGCCTAGAAGCAACAGCTCAAAAAGAGGAGCAGGCATTTCTGTGGATAAGAAGATTACCCACATAACCAGGAAACAATGGACAAAAATAAGCTGCAGAAGATGCAAACCATGCTGGGTTTTGGGGAGCAGATGACCCTGCAGCTGCCTCCCACACCCCCTCTCCTCACTGGCCCTGCCCCAGACACTGCTGCTCCCTGAATGCAAAAAGCACCAAGATCCACAGGGCCTGAGTGAGCAGGAAGGATGAGACCAGGGGCACTGACTGGGGAACCTGTTGATGGTAACTGCCCTGAATTCCCCCAGCGTGGCCACAAGGACACTCACAACCCTGATTTCAGCTGCCCCTGTGCAGGCTTTCAGTCTGACTTGAGGGAGAAGCCAGTGGGGGGAACTCAAAATGCCCCATTTTATATCAGCAACATCCAGAACTGAGTCACTGCAGACCCAGGGCAAAGGTACAGGGCCTGCAGACATTTTAAGCAATTTTAAAAAATAATTAAAAAAAAATATATAAATGTTGTGCAGGGCCCCAGCTGCACCTCCATGCCATCCCCTGCCTCTGGGAGTGGAGGAAACCCATCCCGTGTCCCTGAGCTCTGCACTTCAGTGGCACTTTGTGACAAAAGGAATTCCTTACAGCATATCCACCCAACGTGTTCTCTGCAGATGCCTCAAGATCATAAAGCATCAGTGGTGCTAACCTGGCAGGGGATGGAAATTTGAGAACTGGGTAACCTGAACACAATGGAAACACCAGGGGCTTCAAGAAAAGATCAAAGGGAGTGCTAAGCCATATTCTGAGTCAAGGACTCTGCTTCCCAGTCAGTCCCACTCCACCAGGTTACACCGTGCCCTGGGGTCTGTCCCCTGAACCCAGGACAGGAGACACCAAATGGAACACTCCTGCTCCCAGGAAGGCAGGAATCCTTCACCCTCCCTCTGGAGAGGCAGACACAGAGCAAACCCCACAGCCAAACACTGAGCACCAAGCAGCACCCATAAAGAGAGAAGATCCTGTGCTCAGGGGAGCAATTTCCAACCCCCAGCTGTATGAAGTGTCCATCCTGCCAGGGGACTGCAGACCCTGCAGCCATCCCTGCCCCCCCATTCCTGTCCCCCCCATCCCTGCCCCCCCATCCCTGCCCCCCCCATCCCTGCCCCCCCATCCCTGCCCCCCCATTCCTGTCCCCTCATCCCTGCCCAGCCCCAGGACACAGCTCCAGCAGCACTGCCTCTTCCTCACCCCCAAACCCGGGGTATTTTTCCCCTCCACTGTTTGTAACCCTGATAGCCCAGGGTTCCCAGACCCCTAATTACAGGAATTCACATCACCCCCACAATTAATTTACCAGAGGCCTGGTGCTGGCAGCACTTTTTGAACAGCCCCATGGTTGTGGGGGTTTAAATCCATTTTAAAGGCTTCTCTGATGGAATGTGCCTCACGTGAGCTCTGCAGGAGCAGCAGCACTGAAAAGCACTTTTTGCCCAATTCCCAGGAACGTGGAGAGGAATACACAATGCTACCACCTCAGGAAGGAGAACTGACAGCATCCTGACAGGGAGCATGTGTAAGAGGAGTGTTACAGAAAGATCTATTTTTAGTGGGTTTACAATCAGTCCTGCAAGCTGCTAGTGCAGCTCCACAACTCTGGGTCTCTCTAAGTGGATAATCCAGGAGGAGATCGTTCTATTTCTGGTCCATCAATGGCTCTAAGATGCTGCTGAGGCTCAGACACCTCCTGCACCCACTGTGCCCAAAGGGCAGGTGAGAAGATCCCTTCTCCATCACCCCGTGAGGATGAGGAGGTGCTGGGAGCTGGCTCTGCAGTCACAGCCCACGAACACTGCATTTTTCCCACCTCTTAGGGCTCAGGACAGATGGGTGAGGGGGCTCTGCCTCTGCACCCCCAGCACAGCACCCCAGACACAGCCAAGGTCCTCAGAGAGAAACCCCCAGTGAAGTGCCAGACCACCAGCTGCCTGCAGTGAGGTTCTACAGGGGCTTGGGTCCTTTTTTCAAGTTTTTCAAGCACAGCCACGTAAGTCTAAAACATTAGGATTTGCACACAAAAGATTGTGCAAGTTGCTGGAAGACAGATGCTTGTCTGATTAGGTTTCCTCTTGGCAAGGAGTAGGAAAACACTCTGAAAGCCAAACAGATCTTACTCAGGAGGAGCACCAAGACTGAACTTCAGTGCCCTCCAAGCCAGACACCAGCCTCAGCTGGACTCACCCACACTGTCCCCTCAGCATGTCCCCACAAAACCTGGCCTGGCAAAAACAAAACACACGCAAAAGATAAAAAAAAAAAAAAAAAATTAAAGAAAAAAAACAAACAAGGAAACAAAACCCCGTCAGGCTCTGCCAATCCAGTCTCAGAGATCCCAGATGTGCAGGGATCCAGCCCCCCAGCCCCAGGTGGTTGGATCTCCCCTTACTCCGTGTTTGGGCACCCCTGGGTGTCTCCAGGGCAGAGGCCAAAGGGTACGAGCTCCCCCCAGCCCCCCAGGACCCCCCCTGCCCCGTTCCCACCCCCCTCCTTTGTCCCGGTATTTGTACAAATCCGGTCTGGGAGGATTCACAGAGAGGAGCCCCCGGACACCCCCCTGGGACCCCCTAAAGGGACAAAAAGCCTCAGACAAACCCCAGTGGTGGCTCCTGAACCTCACCAATAACCCCTGAGCACAGCAATCCCAGCCCCGGGCTCGGCACCGGTACCGGCGGTGTCCTGAGGGCTGCGGGTGCAGGGAGGAACCGGCAGCCTCAGGAATTAAACCAAAAAGTTTTGGCAGTGCTGCCCGGTCCCGGCCCAGGCCTCACTCCGAAGGCTCCAGTTCCTCCCTTGAGCCTGAAAGGAACAAACCGAACCGGCCCCGCTCCCCGAGCGGCCCCGGTAACCCCCGCGGCCCCAAACACCGAACGGCCCCGGGAGTTCACCCGGGCCCCGCCACACCCCGCCCCGGGGGCCCCTCGGCGGGCGGGCGAGCGGCCCGGCCCGGCCCACTTCCCCCTCACCGGGCCGGAGGCTCCGTTCCCACCCTCCCGGCTCCCCCCGGGTCTCTTCTGCTCCCCTCCCCCCCGGTCCGGATACCGCCCGCAGCACCGGGGGGCACCGGCGGCCCCCCCACACCGGCAGACCCGGCCCCCGGCCTGGAGCCTCCGGGCCGCAGCGCCCGCCCGCCCCCCCCTTCCGCCCCGTTACTCGAGGAGGGGCCGGGCCGGCGGCGAGCGGAGCCCCCCCGGGGCGGGTGAGGCCTCTCGGGGCCCAGCAGAGCCCCCGCGGCCGCTCCCCGGGGCCCGCCCCAGGCCTCTCCCGGTGTCCCCGTTCCCCCCTCACCAGGCGGGCGGCCTCGGCCCACGTGCGCTCCTTCTTCCTCCGCTGCTTCATCTCCTTCATCCTCCTCCTCCTCCTCCTCCTCCTCCTCCCGCGCGGGGCGGCGGCGCGGCGGGCGCGGGACCGTTAGGCGCGCGCGGGCGGGCGGGCGGGCGGCGGGGGCGGGGCGGGGCGCGCGCGGGGCGGCGGGCGCGCGGGGCGGGGCGGCGGCGGCGGGCGGGGCGCGAGGCGGGGGCGGCTCCGGGCGCTACGGGAGGAGGAGGCGGCGGCGGCGGCGGAGGCGGCTCGGGCCCGGCATAACAACGGGGTCAAAGGGCCGGGAGCAGGGGGGGAGGAGGCGGGGCTCGGCGACGGTGGCCGCGGCGGGACACGGCGGGACCAGAGCGGCCGCGACCGGAGGGGCGGAGCCTCGGGGGGGAGCGCGGCGGGGCCTGGGCCCGGTTTGAAGGAAAACAAACCGCAAGGGCTGCCGGGAGTTGTAGTCCCCGCCGCCCCGGCTCCCGCCCACCCGCTCCCGCTCCCGGACTACAACTCCCGGAGGGCTCCGCCCGCCCCGCGCCGCACGCCGGGAGCGGCCGCCGCCTCGGGCCTCGCCTCATGGCCGCCGGGTGCTGTCCCCGAGCCGAGCCCCGAGTGCCGGGACCGGGAGGGGAGGGGAGGTGTCGGCCTCCGCTCCCGGGGGCGGCCGGTCAGTCAGCACCGGGTTGTGCCCGGGGGCTCCCGCACCCCACGGAACCCAACCGCGGGCGGTGAGGGGCCCGGGGGCTGCAGGCCCGGCCCCGGCAATCGGCTCAGGGTTAGGGCACCGGGCAGGGGCTTCCTGAGGGTTCCATTGGTACAGAGACTTTAAACAAAAGCACACGAGTGGGTGTGAAACGGGAACTCGCTGAACGCGGCCGTTCCCAAATGAAAAGCAGGAAGGTACTGAGAGGTGCAGTAAATCTCACTTTTTATTTTATTACACCTTGTATTCCGGGATCACTTTACATTCCTAGACAAAAGGAGATGATACAAATAAATACAAGCTGTAAAACTATGGACAGAAGTATTGAGAGGTCCTTTGCCTGCAGGTCACCCCGGGAAGGCAGAGCTGGGGCACCCCAGGAGCAGCAGCCCGGGATGGGGATCAACCCCCCCTGCACCTCACTATGGCTTTTCCAGGTTATTTCCCCAGTTTTTCTGCAAGCAGAGGGGCAGGGCAGGACCTGGGTGAGATGTGAACCCCAGGCAGGAGAGGACAGAGCCGGGTTTGAGTCTCGCTGGAACTCAGCCCCCTGCCCAGGGAAGGCAGAGTTACTACATCCCAAAAAAATGTAAAATCCTGGCCACGAGCAGCCTGTTCCGATCTGCACGATGCCTCAGCACAGCCCCCCGGGCAGAGCTCTGGGGCTCAGAGGGCAGAAGCAGCATGCACACCTTTGTCCAAAAGGCTCCAGACCTCTATTTTTAAGAAAGTGCTTTAATTCCTACGCTCCCAGGGCTGACTTCTGCTCCGGGTCACTTTAAAAGATCTCATTCTGCAGAGCAGAGCAGAGAGGAGAAGGATGTGAAACATTCCTGTGAAGGAACCGTGACTCGGGCCTCTCCCCGGTTTCCTGCCTCTGGCCATTAACCCGCAGGAAGCCCAGATGGTTCCGATAACACCCGGAGAGGGGAAAACGGGCAGGAATGCGTCCTAAAAACATCATCCCAGAACTCAGCACGCTTTGTACAGCTCAAGACAACGTCTTTTATCTTCATACCAGTGCTGCCAAGTACCTGGTCAAGAGTAAGTCCATGGAAAAGAGCCTTTAAAAACTTCTGTACGGATCCGAGGCTGCCCAGGATTCCCCCAGCCCCACCTCCCACCACAGCTCCTCGGTAATACAATGACTAAATATGCAAGTTTATTCTTTTTTTTTTTTTCTTTTTTTTTTTTTTTCAACCCTAGTGAATTTCTTTCACCTTGCTAATGAACTTCTACAGAATTAAAAGCAGAGCCTTTCTGACAGATTCACCAGCTAGCTTATCAACACTAAAACAGAACAGTTGGGGTTTGCAGGGCCATCTCCACTGCACCAGTCCTGCCACGGGGGAGTTCCCAGCATATTCATTGGATAAAAATTCCCTATGGGACAGCAGCAGCCGGGGAGGTGTGTGCAGGAGCAGACACAGTGTGTGCACACTCCCGTGACACACGTGTGTCCCTGGGTGTGTACACAGAGGTGCCTAGCTATATATTTTGTTGCCATTTCAGGTTTCTCAGCCCCCCCGTTCTGGGGGTACTTACACCATGCAGTCACCTTTCAAAATGTCCGAGTGGAGAGGATGATGTGCCAGAGACAGAGGGATGGGAGGGAAGAGGTGACATTATCTGGTGCCACAGGAGCCAGCTCCACGGCTCCCTGCACGCCAGCAGTGCTCTGGGGACAGGATCACACCAGGTCCCCTGGGCAGGGCGAGAGGAGTTTGTCACCTGCTCCCTCGGTTGTCCACAAACTCCTTGTTCCTGCCCCAAACCAGAGCTGTGTCTGGACAGAGAGCTTCACCCTCTGCTCCAGGGACCCAGCAGCCCAGCCAGAACCCCAGGCACCACGCCAGCAGGATGCAGAGGTGAGCTGTGCTGATGACATCACTGCAGCCCTGGTGACGTCACTGCAGCCTGGGTGATGTCACTGCAGCCCTGGTGATGTCACTGCAGCCCGGGTGACGTCACTGCAGCCTGGGTGATGTCACTGCAGCCTGGGTGATGTCACTGCAGCCCGGGTGATGTCACTGCAGCCCTGGTGATGTCACTGCAGCCCTGGTGATGTCACTGCAGCCCGGGTGACGTCACTGCAGCCTGGGTGATGTCACTGCAGCCTGGGTGATGTCACTGCAGCCTGGGTGATGTCACTGCAGCCCTGGTGATGTCACTGCAGCCCGGGTGATGTCACTGCAGCCCTGGTGATGTCACTGCAGCCCGGGTGATGTCACTGCAGCCTGGGTGATGTCACTGCAGCCCTGGTGATGTCACTGCAGCCCTGGTGATGTCACTCAACCAACACAGGGTGAGAGCACAGGCAGTGCTCACACATCAGTGTCCTCCCCAGTCCCACGTGTCAGTCTGGAGGGGGTGAGGGGAATGGGTGAAACCCTTCATGGGACAACAACCAACAGCAACAGGAGGCAGGAACAGCCCCAGGCCCCATCCAGTGACCTGACACCTACAGATGAGCTGTGGGACACGGGACAGGGACACCTGACTGTCCTTGGCATGGCACCTCCAGCCCCCTCCACCTGCCACAGGAGCCTCCTTGAGTCACAGGGCAGCTTTGCAAAGAGACTGTCAGGAACACAGTTCTTCCTCTCTTGTTGTCAAAGGAAAACCCCCGGAATTAACACCAGCTCCCATTTCCCAGGCTGGGTTCCCTGTGCTTTGACTCCCAGAGCACCTGCACAGGCTGGGAGGAGCAAAGGGAAAGCTGAAGTGGAAGAAGTGAGGCACAAGAGGTGGGGACACTGAACCCCCCCAATGTGCTCAGGAGGTGCTGGGGGGCTGCCAGCCCCCAGGGAGGGCAGGAGAGCTCCCAGCCTGTGCTACATTTCCCATGGGAGACCTAAGGACATGGCCAGAGGTCACCCCAGGGTTGAAAGGCTGTGCCTGGGTGCTGGTTTGAAATGCCAGGGGTAGAGAGAGAGGTGAGAGAGAGGAAGGAGGCAGTGGAGCTGGCAGGCCAGGCAGATGTGTTCTGTGACACTGGTTCCTGCTGGCAGGGCTGAGGAGCTCTTACCTAAACCTGTGAACAAGGAGAGGACTCCAGGTGCTGTTGATTCCTTTCTGGAGAGCACAGAGTTGCTCTCAGGACCCTGTTTTTTTTCATCCTACAGCTCTAGGGGAGGCACAGCTGCCTCTTGGTGAGCACTTGCTGCCCAGAGCCATCCTGCCTGCCAGAGCAGCTGCTTGGCCCCCAGTGTTGATGCCAGGAAGGAAATGCCAGAGGAAAACCTATGCACCTAGTCCAGTCTGAACAGATCCACTGCTTTTTTCTCTTGTCACTGCAGAGCTCTGGAGTGGTGTTTCAGTTGAGATGACTTTCAGCTCCATCTTCTTGCTGCCCAACAGCCAAAGAGCCCACAAGGCCAGTGCAGAAGGAGTGATGGTGTGAGGTGATCTCCATGCTTCCCATTGCTTCTAATACACTTGAACGTACCTCATGCATCTCTGATTTCCTAACTAAAATCTGTTTCCCACAGAAGCCAAACACTGAGTTGCAAGCAGGGATCTTCCTGTGGCTCAGTGCACCTGGACTGGCACAAGTCAGTTAAGGAGCAGAGAGGCCACGTCCAGGGACAGGGACAGGGGCTCTCTGTGGGTTCCCACGTGTCTCTGCTCTCAGAAGGCAAAGGCTGGTGGTGCCCTGGAGAGGAGCTGCTGGGTTTATTTTGGAACCAGCCCTCGGGACTGTGGGTAGAGCTGAGAACTATGGGTGCCTGCTGAAGAGGATCCCCCTGATTTCCTTCCAGTTTTAGGCCTGAAGAAGCAAAAATGGATAAAAAAAAACTTAAACAAAAAGCCCAAACAATATCATCTGTAAATCATTACATTCACTTTCCAGAAGCTGACTTTTTGTGACTGGATATATTCTCCACCCAGTCTCAGCTTTCTCCTCTGTCCTTTGCTCCTTTCTCTCTCTCTGCTTTGCAGCAAACTCACCTCAGGTGCACTGATGAGAAGTGCTGACAGAGCAGCCCTACTTGTCCCTCTGCTTTTGGCTACTTCACTGGCAGTCCAACTCACCTGGGTTTGGCTTTTTTATTTGAAGTGCTCTCAAAGGTTGAAGCATCCACCTGTATCTCATCCTCATCCTGCAGAGCTGCCTCTAGAGCTGCCTGCACTTTGGGAGCAATGGCAGGGCCCTCGTAGTCCCTCGTTGTCCTGCTGGGCATGTCCAGCTCCAGCAGCACGATGTTCTCTGCCTGAGGCAGGGAAAGCACAATCAAAGGCTGGTTCTTTTCAGACAAATGGTTTCTTTTCCCCCCTAGAAGCCAATTCTGAAATGCTTTATAAATGTGTGCAGCCCACAGAAGAACTGACAGCACAGTGCAGGAGGGAGCTGTGAGCACAGCTGGGCTTACCCGGTACCGAGCCTCGGGCCGGTTCAGCATGGATGTCCTGGCGTGCTGGCTCAGGGGCCTCTTGTAGCCCACAGCAGACACTGGCCTCTTCATCATCTGCTGGGTGCTGGAGAAAAATGGACACGTGGTTTGCACCAATACCAAACGCTCTTCTTGGAGTTTAAGAGCTGACACCTGCAGATTCCACACAGAAAGCAGATCCAGGAGAGCAGAAACTCCCCAGGCTGCAAGGAAGGAGGACTCAGTCTCAACCCTGACTCAATCTCAACCCTGACTCAGTCTCTCTTTTGGAGAGAGTCTCTCTTTTCTCTCCTTGTTCTGGACAGCTAGAGGGCTTTCTGTGACATATAATTCCATGCCAAGCAGAGATGAGAAGTGCACTCACTCCAGACGGGTTATGGGGTGCAGTTTCCATTGGTCCTCCTCTTCATCGAAGAATGATCTGTTCATGATCTTATTCTTTTCTTCCAAGGGAATAAAATTCTCAATAATCAGGTGCCTACATGCAACCACACACACGGGAAATACACAAGAAACATAATTAGCAGATGACTTTCTCCACGGAGTTAACAGAGCCCTGGAGAAGGAGGAATGGTTTCACTTTGTCCTGTTGAAATCCTGTTCCACAGTCACGTGCAGTGCAGTCCCTCCCTCCACCCCCCCCCAGCAGGGAAGTGATGGGACCTACTTCAGCTTCAGTTCCCTGGTAAGCTCATTCTGGGTCTGTTCCAGTTCCTGGCGTTCCTTGATGTGTTCTTCTTGGAGATCATGGATCTCTGCCTTCACAGCTTGCAGCTTGGAAAATAACTGGAACACACAGGAGCCAAAGTCACAACTTGCCAATGTTCCTGGCACTGATTTCAGCCCTAACCCACCAGACATGGAATCATTTTCTTTTTACCTTTTTGAGTTTCTTGGTCTTTATGTCCACCTCTTGCTGAAGGGAACTATAGGTCTCCTTCAGCTCCAGGGTTTCCTCATCCCTACTTTCCATCTGCTGCTGGATCTCTCGCTCCCGACGTTTCTGGAGAAGGGGACACACAATGACATTGCCACCTCCAGCCTAATGACATTGCCACCTCCAGCCTGGCACACACCAGGCTCAGGGGGTTTTATTTCCCTGGGCTCCAGAGCTTTAGCTTCCAGTTCCCCCACATCTTGCCTCAGAAATACCAGAAGCATCAACTCTTTGCTCTTATTTTGCTCCTCAAGCCAGACAGTGTGAATAAGAGCTTAAGCTTCAAATATCATGTTTAGATTTTTCTTTTTTTTTTTTTTTTCATTTTTATCAATTTGTACCACTCATTGCACTTAAAGAATCACCAACAGAAACTGTGTAACAAGAGAGAAACTTGGCTTTTTGTACAAAACAACAAATGCTCCTCCTTGTACCTGTTCTGCAATTTCCTGACGTTTCTGTTCCAGGATTTTCTGCTGTTCATTTGTGTGATCCACGATGTTTTTCCCTCCCACCAGAAGTTTGCTTTCCATTGCCTAAAAGCAAAACACCAAGGTTTTGGAATTTCCTGGCAGTGCCCACAGAAGTTAACTTTCTCTCATCCATACAACTCCTTCCTATTTAACATTCCCTTTCAAGTCAGCTGTTACATGAATTCCTGTTTCTTACAGTTCCTATAAAACTGGGGGATTAATGAAATAGTAACTTGCTTAGGATTAGGCATTGCTGCCACGTGTGGCAAAGCTGGAGAAGCACAAGGCAGAATTTGTTCAGCTCTGTGACAGGCTGAGGCATTTTGTGCTGCAGCTTGTGAGATGTGTCCTCACATTTCATTGTGCTGCCTGCTGGGGATCCTGCAAGATCAGCACAACAGCAACACCAAAACAACTCATCAATATTGAAATGTGTAATTCATAGCAGGAATTTCAAACTGGAAATGGGTTTATTTTAAACTCTTCCAATTTAAATGCAAATCAACATCCTGGAAGCTTCTTGTGAAATCTCTTTCCAAATTGGGAAACCCTCTGTTCTCCCCACAGCCCATGTAAATTGCTTCCAAAGCATCTGACAAGGAAGAATCCTACCTTGATTTTGGCACTCAGCATTTCTGTCGCTTCCTTCTCTCGTCTCAGGTCCTCCATTTTCTTCTCCTTCTCCTTCAGCAGCCTCATCTTTTCCTCTGCTACCAAGCTGTGATCCTCAACTATTGCTTTCTTTTCAATCTCCAGCTTTTCCTGCTGCTCCCTCCAGTAGTCATCTTTGTCATCTCCTTCATCCTCACCCTCCTCAGTGTCCTCCTCCTCTTCCCCACCATCTCTCCTCCTTTCCCTCCTCTTTCTCTTCCCAATAGACCGTTTCTCCAGCTGTGCCTTGAGTCGAGCGATCTCCTCCTGGAACTCCCTCAGCAGAGCATCCTTGGGATCCTCGTTCACCCGTGGCTTGTTCTTGATGTTTTTGGCCCTGTTGGCATACCTCAGCGTCGTCAGCGTCTCCTCCACGTTGTAAGAGGCAGGGCCAATGTTGGCCACCATCACGGTTTTGGCGTTGCCACCTAACGAGTCCTGAAGCAGCCGAGTGAGCTTGGAGTCCCTGTATGGGATGTGCGTGCTCTTCCCATCCACCAGGGCAGAGATGACGTTGCCCAGAGCTGAGAGGGAGAGGTTGATCTTGGTCGCCTCCTTCAGCCTCTCCCCCTGGGCCCCAGTCTTGGCTTGGCGCTCGCTGCCCGCCAGGTCCACCAGGTTGAGCTTTCCCACTCGGATGTGGTTCTCCCCGTCCAGCCCCAGCTCACTGCACTCGATGGTGATCACAAAGATGGCGTGGGAGCGGGAGCTGTGCTCGTTCATGTTGGTGGCACCCACGGAGCGGTTCTGGTTCCCCACGTTCATCACGTGCTCGATCTCTTTGACGCTTTTGGTAACAAAGGAGGAGAGATCCTTCACGTACACCCCCGTGTCCGGCCTCTCCTTCAGCTCCAGCCTCTTGGACTGGTCCTTGGACAGCAAGTCTCTGATTTCCTCCTGGTAGATTTCCAGGTAAGACGCTCTAACGAGGTACTGCTGGTTTTGAGACCTAGAGATGTGGGTGAAGATGTGGTCGAAGGAGTTGGGGATGACCCCTCTCTTCTCGGGGTCCCCACGCACCCCTTCCATGGTGAACGTCTTCCCCGTCCCCGTCTGCCCGTAGGCAAAGATGGTCCCGTTGAAGCCCTGCAGGACGGAATCCACCAGGGGTCTGAAGGTCTCATCGTAGAGCTCGACCTGCTTGGAGTTCCAGTCGTAGACAGCATCGAAGGTGAAGGTTTTGGGCAGCTCGTGAGAGGTGCCCCGGGGGTTCTTCACAGAGACCTGTCCCAGTTTGACATCCACGCTCACAACCTTCTCATAGGACGCGGTTTTCTCTTTGCTGTTCATGGGCCGGCACCGCACCACGACCCGCACCGACTCCGAGCTCTTGGGCTTGGACATGGCAGCAGCTCTGGGGCTGGTGGCACCTGAGCAGTGATCCCCAGCCAGAAACCTCAAACAGAAGGAGAGGAGGGCCAGGTGAGGGCAGGTTCCTGCTGCTGGGAACTGCCCCCCCAGACCCAGCTCCCCCGCACTCCTGAAGCTGGGAGGGATTTGGGGAATAAAAACAACCTACGAGATGAAAACTCTGCAAAGGGCTGAGCTGAGACAAGGGCCTGCCCGTCCCTCAGTGCCATTTCTACAAAAAGTATTCCTCAAATTACATCTGCACAGCTGGCAGAGCTCCTTTTCCCAGCCCTGAAAAGGAATCACGGTGCTTTCTAAATGACCTATAAAGTAACCTCACCCTTTCCCATCGCTTCTCCTGGCAGTCAGGCTTTTTGTTTCAAAGCTCATCCCTTGAAAGCCCAGCACAGGTTTGTTCCCTCTGTATTCCCAGGAATCATTCAGGTGCTGAGTAAGGACTGAGTGCTTCACCTCCCTGCCAAACCCCAGGAGGGATTGTAAATCATAAATAAAGGATTTTCTGAGTCGCCTCTTCCTTTGTTTGACAAAACCTTCTCCTATTTTTGACACATCCATCTTACAACCCCCTCACAGGTCATGTGATGGGCCCTCAGGACCATCCTCAGGACCATCCTGACACAGAAAGTTTAAATCCTGTGCCAGGGTTTTCTTAAATGCCAGCAGTTCCCAGGAACACCGCCCAAAGGCCTGTTTCCAAGTCCCTCTCCAGACACCTGGAACTGGGCTGCAGCAGCCACCAGGATGCAGGATTAAATTAAATTAAATTAAATTAAATTATATTAAATATGTCCCTTTCCAGCATCACATCCCCTGGATATTCTGCATTTCCCCCTTTGGGAAAACTGACATGGCCTTTCCTCTCTGTCAAGAACCAAGTGAAAATAACTCTTACAGAGACCTTTCCAGGCAGTGTCACCACAGCTCCCCACAAAGGGATCAGTGACACAGGGACACCAGGCACAGCCCTGGTAACACCAGTGAGGGTGGGAATTACCCCAGGGATCTGGGGTCTGCAGCCAGTGGGAGGAATATTTCCCCCAGCAAGGAGCAGTGAGGGGAGGGTGTGGTCCAGCATTCCCAGCTCCCCTTCAGCAGGGAAGGGAAAGCACCAGTGGAGCAGCCTCAGGGTGTGACAGGGTGTGACAGGGTGTGACAGGGTGTGACAGGGTATAGCAGGGTGTGACAGGGTGTGACAGGGTCTGACAGGGTGTGGCAGGGTGTGGCAGGGTGTGACAGGGTGTGACAGGGTGTGACAGGGTATAGCAGGGTGTGGCAGGGTGTGGCAGGGTGTGGCAGGGTGTGGCAGGGTGTGGCAGGGTGTGGCATGGATACCTTCCAGGATCTGCCCTTCCCAGGCTCCTGAAGGGAAGTTTCAGCTCCTTCCATGCCATTTCCTACAAAACCTTCATCAAGCCCTGGCTCCTTCAAGCTCTGAAAGGAGCCTGCAAACCCACACCAGCCTCAGCAGGGGCTGTGCCTCTGGGTTTATGGCCAACAAAGACAAAACCCTCCTGTTATTCTAACCCCAGAACAACTGTTCACACAGAGCCACGAGATTATTTTTCCCTTTGGGCAAAACACTTTCCCCAGGGCCTCCCAGGAGAGGCAGCTCTGCCCGAGCACAGCAGGGCCCTGCAACACCCTCCTGCTCTGGGCTGGGGATGGATTTGGGGTCAGGAGATTCAGCACCCATCACCACTCCTGAGTCCCCTGTGGCTCTGGGGAACCCCCCCAGTGCTGCATCCCCAGCCAGCAGCTCACAAGCTGCCATCCCACCCAAAAAGGGGCTGTGGCACCACCCAACCAGCAGCACAGCTTGTGTCATGCCCTTGGGTTTCTAATAACCTTTGGGTTTTTTCTTTTTTCCTCCAAAAACATCTTTCAGGAAAGGCTCTGAGACCCTTCTGCCAACTGGAACTAAAGGTAAAGCCAACACAGGCTGGAAACCCCCGGCAGCTGCTGCACAGCCCCTGGCTCTGCCCTCCCGTGATTCACCTGCTAACTGCACATCCCAGGAGAGCTTCCCAAAGGGGGGCACACCCTGCCACACCCTGCCACACCCTGCCACACCTTGTCACACCTTGTCAAACCCTGCCACACCCTGTCACACCCTGTCACACCTTGTCACACCCTGTCACACCTTGTCACACCTTGTCAAACCCTGCCACACCCTGTCACACCCTGTCACACCTTGTCACACCCTGTCACACCCTGTCACACCTTGTCATACCCTGTCACACCTTGTCACACCCTGCCACACCTTGTCACACCCTGTCATACCCTGTCACACCTTGTCACACCCTGTCACACCTTGTCACACCCCATCACACCCTGCCACACCTTGTCACACCCTGTCATACCGTCACACCTTGTCACACTCTGCCACACCTTGTCACACCCTGCTATACCCTGTCACACCCTGTCACACCTTGTCACACCCTGTCATACCCTGTCACACCTTGTCACACCCTGCCACACCCTGCCACACCTTGTCACACCCTGCTATACCCTGTCACACCCTGCTATACCCTGCCACACCTTGTCACACCCTGTCACACCCTGCCACAGGGAACTGCTGGAGCAGCTCTCTGAGAGAAGGAGCAGAATATTTGTGCCCCCAAACCCAGACTGTCAGTCTGCACCACGAAGAACAACAGATAAACACGTGCAGAGAAACCTCAGCACAGGCTTTGGAATCCCCTGGGTCTGAGGAGGGGAAACTCCACGTCCTCACCAAGCCCCTGAGAGGCCGGGGTGAGGAGCAGGGGGAGGTGAGGGATGTGCACACAGAACTGAGCCAACTCTCCCAGCACAGGGGATCCAAACGGGATCACTCTGAAGGGAAACATCTCCCACCCAGCTCAGCCCTGCTGGGATGGCCTCGTGTCCCACAGCACCACAGGGAAGGAGCGTGGGGACTGGGACTGGGACCAGTCCTGCAGCAGCACAAGCAGCAGCTCCCAGCTCTCCCAGCACCAGGAGCAGACACAGCCCCCTCCTCCTCCCGGGATGTTCCCTCTCCAGAGCCACAGCTTCTCCTCCCAGGTGACTCTGGTTGTCTGCTCTGCTCCAGAGACCTTCCCGAAGGGCAGACACCCAGACACCTGACAGGCAGAGCTGGGACTGATTTTACTTAATTAACAACTCGGCTGCTTTGCTGTGCTGACACCAAACCCCCAGAACCCCCTCATCCCCACGTGACATCACACACACCTCACCTGGAAGTGCCCTGGGAAGCTCCCTCTTTTCATAGCAACTGACAACAAATCATCCCCCAGCCTTTTAGCTACTGCTGGGCAGCTTAATGACAGGCAAACAAATGGTGTGTCCTCTCAGACTGACCCCAAAAATGGAAGCATTGTTGTTTCTTTCAGTCAACACAAGATTTTGCCTGAAAAAATAGGCACAGAGGGAAGGGAGAAGGGAAGGGAGAAGGGAAGGGAGAAGGGAAGGGAGAAGGGAAGGGAGAAGGGAAGGGAGAAGGGAAGGGAGAAGGGAAGGGAGAAGGGAAGGGAGAAGGGAAGGGAGAAGGGAAGGGAGAAGGGAAGGGAGAAGGGAAGGGAGAAGGGAAGGGAAGGGAAGGGAAGGGAAGGGAAGGGAAGGGAAGGGAAGGGAAGGGAAGGGGTGTAACCACCTCAGGAGCTCTCAGGGGTCAGGCCCCGTGTCCCAGGAACGCTTCACCCCACCCATCCTGATCCTGCCTGCCCCGGGGAGCTGAACTCCTGCAGCCTCTCCCTCTCTGCCTTCAGTGGAAATCTCAGGCAGGTTTTCTCGGTTTGCTGCCTGAGCCCTTCCCAGGGACCGCTCACAACATTCCAACCCTTCCCTGCAGTTGGGTCCCTGCGGGTTCCCGGTGCCCCGGCTGGAAGGCTGCTGGATCCCGCTGTGCCCGGCCAGGACAGTCCTGGTGCCACACCGAGTGCCTCCTGCTGCCAGGCCACCCCGCTCCCCGTGTCACTGTCACCACCTCTGTCACCCTCAGCACGACACCTCGCGGCTGTCCCCATCCCCCAGCGCGGTACCAGGTACCGGACCCCACTCCAGCCGGAACCCTGGGTTCGGTTTCGGTTCCGGGCTCGCTCCGGCGTCACCCCCGCCCTGGCAGCAGTGACCCCGCAGCCGAGGGGACCCGAGGGATGGGGACAGCGGACCGGGCACGAGCGGGGAGCGGCGACGGGGAGGACGCAGCCGCCGGCCCCGGGCCCCCCGCTCCCCCCCCCGCTCCTTCCCCTGACAGCGGGCAGGGCCCGGGCCGAACCCCGCGGGAGGAGCCGCGCGAACGGCGGCGGCCGGGGCGGGACCCCCGGGGCTGTCACCGCCGGGAGGCACCGGGGGGGCCCTCGGCAGAGCCCCTCGGGGCGGAGCGGGGCCCGGGGCGGAGCGGGCCGGACCGGACCGGACCGGACTCACCTGCGCCGTCACCATGGAGCCGCGCGGCCGCCTCCTCCCGCGGCACCGGAAGCGGCGGGGAAGCCCCGCCCCCGGCCGTGACGCACTTCCTTAGCAACGCGCGCAGCCGCCCCACGCCGGCACTTCCCTAGCGACCGGGCCCGGATGCAGGCGGACAAAGGGGCCGCGGCCCGGCCCCAAAACTGCGGGGTTTTACCCCAAAAGGAGCTCGGGAGCGGGCGGGGATGGTGCCGCGTCCCGTCTGGGGTGGCTGAGCCGCGCGGGAGGGAGGAATCTGAGCGCAGGGAGTGAATACAAAATCCTGGTTTTATTGTTACAAAAATCATTACAAAAATACCTTTTTTTTAAAAAAAAGAAAGACGAACCCAACCATTTTCTCTTCACACGTGGGGTTCCCCAACGCTACCCGAGGTGGCTGCCCCCTGCCCCCTCCCAGCATCATCTGAGAGCTGAGGGACTCCCAGGGAGCCACAAACTCCCCCGGGATGCTCAGAGACCCCAAAACCACCAAACCCCAGGAATTTCTGTCACCCAGCACCAAGGAAACGAGACAAGGCTCTGCCACCCCAACACGGGGGCACCTTCACATTCAGCCCTCTCACACTCACTCCCTTGAGCCTTCAGAATCCTTCAGTGCTTGGGGACGCTTCCAAGGAGGTAAAAATCCCACCACCAAAATCCTACAGAAACATCTGGAGTTAAATGGAAGCCCTTGGAGACAGCAGAGCTCAGAGCACAGCCCTGGCACCACCACCTCAGAGTGGCACCAAACCCAGGTGAGGGAAACGACAGAGAACTGAGGGCAGGGGAGCACCCGGAGGTTTGGGAACACTGAGGCTGAGCACGAGGGGACTTTGGGTGCTCCCAGGGCCAAACGAGGGCTTTGGGCACCTCTTTCACCATCAGCAAATGCTCCCCACCACTATCCCCCAGGGGAACCACCTGGGGCTCTGCAGTCACAGGGGTTACCTTAAAAAAAGTACAAAAAATAAGACAAAAAAGCCCCAGAAACGTAGGCACGAGGTACACCAACCACTCAGCTCCCTTCCAGATCCTGACCCCAACAGCTCCAAGCCCTGAATCCCAGCTCTTGGCTGGCCAGGAACAAGGTCCCAGCTCTGCTGGAGAGGTGACTGTCCCCTCCCTGCCTGAAGGTGACTGCCACCTCCCCAGAGGGTGGGAGAGGGGCCCCGAGGCAGTGGGGTGAGGGGCTCATGGAAAGGCACCCGTGGGACTCAGAGGTTCCCATGTTCCCTCAGCCTTACCTGGCACAGCCCTCCCACCCCCTTCCTGGTCACACTTGGCACTTCAGAAGCACTTCTGGTCAGTTTTGGGGCACGAAGCTTCACAGCATCTCTGGGAAAAAACTGAGATTTAACGGAAAATGACAGAGATGAGGAAACCTGGGAAACTGCCTCAGCCTGACTGCTGGCCAGGCCCCACCAGGGAGAGGGGAGACCTGCACAGGCTGCAGCTGGACACTACACATAGTTTATACCTTCCTAAAAACGGGATTAAAAACCTCATTTCTGTTTGACCTCACATGGGAGGGGTCAGGGAGAGGAGCAGGAGGAGGAGGGGGCTGTGGCAGCCCAGCTCTGTGCTCGGGCACCCGCGGTGGTCCCGGGGCAAGGGAACCAGAGCTGGGAAGCCCAAGAAGGTCCAAGGCTGCCCCTCCCCGGGTCAGAACTCATCCCGGGGCCGTGGGGGATGGTCCATGCCAAAGAAGGAGGAGGGCAGGGAGCGCACGTCCCGCTCCCGCTTGACGAAGGCGGTGAAGGAGGAGACGCAGTTCCCGATGAAGTGGTCGGACTGGGCCAGGATGTAGAGATCCAGCTGGGGCACCTCTGGCTGCAGGGTGACAACCTTCACCTGCAGGACAGGCACAGGCTCACCAGCCCAGCCCCGGGACCTGCTGAGCAGGGCTGGGGACAGACAGGCAGAGGGGAGGCTGCCTGAGCCCCCCCCTCGCTGAGCGGGCAGCACAGAAGCCTCAGTTCACACCCCGGGTCTCTGATTTTCAGGGCTGGGACCCCAAACCCACTTTGGGGTGCCAGGACCTGCCTGGGAGCACCACACAACAGCTGCTGCCTGCTGCCCACAGCACCAGGACCCAGGGCAGGTTGTGATTCAAACACCCCCTGCCAGGGGGGCTTCACAGGATCACAGGATGGGAACCACGGGGGGAGTGGATCAAGGGTTGGACCTGATGATCCCTGAGGTCCCTTCCAGCCCTTGATCCACTCCCCCCGTGGTTCCCAGCCCATGGCACTGAGTGCCACATCCAGGCTCTTTGGAAATATCTCCAGGGATGGAGAATCCACCCCTTCCCTGGGCAGCCCATTCCAATGCCTGATCCCCCTCTCTGCAAAGAATCCTTTCCTAATATCCAACCTAAACCTCCCCTGGCAGAGCTTCAGCTCTGCCAGGGGAGGTTTAGGTTGGATATTAGGAAAAAATTCTTTAGTCTGTGCCCTCTTATCCTACTGATATCTGCCTGACCCCCCCCTGGCTCCAACCTCCTTTCAGGGAGTTGGAGAGAGTGATGAGGTCTCCCCTGAGCCTCCTCTTCTCCAGCCTCAACACCCCCAGCTCCCTCAGCCCTTCCTCACAGGACTTGTGCTGGATCCCTTCCCAGCCTCCTTGCTCTTCTCTGGACCTGCTCCAGCACCTCAATCTCCTTCCTGAGCTGAGGGGCCCAGAACTGGACACAGACACTGGGCACAGGGCTGGCTTCCTCCAGGCTCACCTTTCCCTGGAAGAGCTGCTGGATCTCAGCTGTGTAGGGCTCTGAGTCGGTGGCAATGTAAACAGCTTTGGCCCCCAGTTTCCCCACCCAGAGCTGCAGGGCCCGGGTGATCTCTGTCAGGCTGGGCAGACACATCTCCATGGTCAGGGGGGCAGCAGCTCTGCGCTCGTAGCCCACGCACTGGGGGGAAGCCATGAAGTGAGGCCCAGCAGTGCCCTCCCTCAGCATGTTGCAGGCATTCCTCTGCCAGGAGAGGGGCAGAAACACATTGGTGTGGAACAGACAGCAGGAAAAAACTCTGACACCCCCTTCTCCCCCCCTTCTCCCCCCCCAGAGCCTCCCTGTGCATCCCCCCAGGCCGTACCCAGTCGGATCCGATCCGCAGGTGGATCCCCACGAAGGGCCTGGGCAGCAGGGACTGGATCTGGGAATTCCCCTTCCTCACCATCTCATCCGACCACACCACGTACTGCTGCAGGGACCTGTGCTCCTCCAGCACTGGGAACTGAGCTGGGGCTCCAGGCAGGGCCAGGACGGGGTGCTGAGAGGGGGGAAACCTGCAGGAAAACAGCCCCGGGGACCCCCCAGGGGAGGTGACCTCCCCAGGAAACGATCATCCCATAAAAACTTGGGATCTGCTGCTCCAGAGCCACCCCAGAGGAATCCTGATCCCTCTGCCACATGAGCAGCACATCAGAGCAAAGCTCCAGGCCCACCCGAGACCCAGCAGGACAGGAATTGGGGTTTCCTGAGAGGTGAAGGGCAGGGACCTCCCCCCCCCAGCCTGGAATTCTGTGACCCCCCTGACCTGGCACAGCCCCAGAGGCTCTGGAAACACCAAGAGTTGTGACCAGGAACTGGGAACCAAATTCCTGCTGAGGAATTCACTGCCCAGAAATCCCTCAGCCCACCGGAGCCTGCAGGAAGTGCTGCTCAGTGGGTATTTCATGGAAAAATCAGGAAGATTTTTAATGAGACTGCTAACAAACCACTTCAGCCTCTCCCCCTGAGCCCAAGGGCTTCCCAGAGCAAGGAGCACAAGGATTTCTGTGAGTTCCCCCCCCACTGGCACCACCAGCACCACCCCAGCTCCTCACTACCTCTGGATCCACTGGTCCTTGTAGGCAGGGCTGAAGGACATTCCCTTGAAGAGCTCAGATTTATCAAAGTCCACTTGGAACTGATCCCAGAAGGGCCCAAACGGGTTTCCATCCTGCAAAGGAGAGAGAAGTGTTCAGCCCGGGAGGCAGAGCTGTAAGGGCTGGGGTGCAGAGCAGAGGAACCCCAGGTCATGGCTCCTCCTCAGGAGGAAGAGAACATGGTGAAGGAATTTAACTGAGAGCTGACCCAAAGGCTGCCTGACAGACAGGAGCAGCCCATCTGTCAGAGGGGATCTGGAGGAGGCTGCCCCAAAAATCTGAGTCCCCAGCCCCGGAGGGATCCCAAGCTGTGCAGGTATCCAGGGCGGGTTCCTCCTGAGCTCGCAGATCAGTTCTGCCCTTCCCGTGGGCTCCCACGCGCGGGTGTGGGTGCAGGAGGCAGGAATTCACCTTCATGGGGCAGGTGCTGTGGTCGGGACTCCTCTGGGCAGCAGCCTGGAAGCAATAAGCCACCCTCCTGCCCGGCGGCCAGTGCCGGGGTGCCAGCTCCTCCATGAACTGCTCCAGGCTGATCACCCGGTGGTACCGCAGCAGCGGCTCCAGCTTGAAGTGCTCCGAGTAGGGGACGTGGAGCTGGGGGCGACAGAGACCGCCTCAGCCCGGGGCCTTCCCCCCGCCCCACCGGGAGAGGCCCCGGGCCCGCCCGTTCCCCCGGGGGCTCACGTTGGTGTATGGCGGGAGGTGGTGCCGGTACTCGATCCACGGCGGCACGGCCAGGGTCCGGTTGAGGGCGCGGGCGAAGGCCAAAGCTCCCAGGAAGTGCTCGGCCTGGTTCCCGAAGCGGCCTGCGGCGAGAGGAGGGGCGGCAGGGGCTCAGCCCGGGGCTCCCCCGGGGGCTCGGCGGGGGCCGCTGGGCGGGAAGGCCTCACCCATGCAGGGGCAGTAGAGCAGGTAACCGGATGGGTCCCAGGCGGGCCCCGCGCCGCCTCCCCCCGGTAACACCGACAGCGCCAGGAGCAGCAGCGCGGCCGCCATGGCGGTGTCCGGGAGGCCGCCCCCGTCCCGGCGTGCCCCGCGGCGCCGCCCCGCCCCGCTCTAGCGGACGCCGCCGCCATCGAGAGGCGGAAGCGGGTGTGTGACGTCACTCCCAGCATGCCCCGCACAATGGGGCCGCCGCGGCCTGGGCCGGAGCCGCGCCCGGGGGGGAGCGGGAGCGGGGGGTGAGTGCGGGACCGGGACCGGGAATGGGAACGGGACCGGGAACAGGGGGGCCCCGGGGACACGGGGCGTGGGGGGGGAGGAGGAAAGGGGGGGGCGTAGGCCGGGCTCGCCTCTCCCCTCCCCTCAGGGCTGCTCCATGGTAACGGGGGCGGCGGCGGCTCCCTTCCCGCTCCCTTCCCGCTCCCTTCCCGCTCCCCTCCCGCTCCCCTCCCGCTCCCCTCCCGCTCCCCTCCCGCTCCCCTCCCGCTCCCTTCCCGCTCCCTTCCCGCTCCCCTCCCGCTCCCCTCCCGCTCCCCTCCCGCTCCCTTCCCGCTCCCTTCCCGCTCCCTTCCCGCTCCCTTCCCGCTCCCTTCCCGCTCCCCTCCCGCTCCCCTCCCGCTCCGATCGGGGAGGCTGCCGAGCACCCCGCTCTTTGCTGCCGCTCCGGGGCTGTGTCCCGCAGGCTGCCAGCCCGGGGCCATGTGGGCGTTCGGGGCTTTCCCGGGGGTGCCAGGAAGGGGCTTTGGGCTTTTAAAATCCCGTCCGGTGCCGGTGCAGGGAAGGAGAGGGGGAAAAGAGAGGGAAAATCATCCTCCGGGACTGGTGTGTGTGGTTCCATCCCCTGGGAAAGGGGCGGGATTTAGGAGTCGGTACAAACTTTCTTTGCATTTTTCTCTCTAAACAGAAGGAGCCGGGTACCTCAGAGCTGAGGTGTCCCCAGCAGCCCCTGGGTTGGGTCCTGCTCTGGGGCTCGGGGAGCTGGGGCACCCGGGGCACCTCCTGCAGGTGACAGAAGGGTCCCAGAGGCGTAGGGGGGGTGGTTTGTCCACCCAGCTGTGGCACTGGCAGGACTGGGACGGTTTGATGGAGTTTTACAGGAATCAGAGACAGAGCTGACCTCGCCTGGACTCACCTGTGTCACTCTGCAGGTGGCAGCTGATGTCTTCCCGTTAAAAAGGCAGCAAAACCCCAACTCTGCCTCCCTCCAGGTAGTGTGGAGCTGGCACAGATGGCTGAGGGGAGGAGGCAGCTCCCTGGTGAGAGCAGCAGAGGCCCCCAGGACACAGCTCTGCAGCAGGAGGTACAGAACCCCCTCCTGCTCCCAGGGGCACCTCCACACCTCCCAGCCACACAGCTCCTGGGGATGGTGCTGGGAGTGCTGGGAGTGCTGGGAGTGCTGGGAGTGCTGGGGCTGTGACAGTTCTGTCACCTGGGGGGTTGCACATCCTGCCCACAACGGGCACTGCTGAGGTGCAGGAAGTTCCTCCCTCTGAGGCAATCGTGGAGGGAGCAAGAGCTCCAGGGTCTGGTGCTATTTTAGGAGGAGTTTCTTCAGTTCCCTGGGAGAGATGGGGTCTGGGTGACAGATGTTTGGGTCTGGGGGACAGATGTTTGGCAGCTGAGGGGGGGTTGAGCCAGGTGAAAATGCAGGACTTGAACCCACGAGGCACAGAACAAGGTGCTGAGAGGGCCCTGCAGGGCTGGGGCAGAGCAGCCAGCAGGAACCAGAGGGAGCTTCCCTCAGCAATAGGTGAGGCTGTAAAATATAAAGGAAATAATGAGACATTGCTGATGTCTGCAGAAAGTTTGCTGCTCCTGAGGGGCAGAGTGTGCCCCAGGGCAGGACCCTGCAGAGACCACTGCAGCCCCAGTGCCTTCCCACCTCTGCTGAGCCTGTCTGGTGTTCCAGCTTGGGGGATGGATGGGTTAGCAGGAGAAAAAAGACCCTGATTTCCTCTGAGAAACTTCAGAAGGAAACTAAGGGTGGGCAAGAATCAAGTGAGGATGGGTGTGAGGGGCAGGGAAAGGGATGAGAAGCAATCCAGAAACCAGGGGAAGGCATGGAACAGGTAACAGTGCCTCTGCAGGGCTGCAAAACCCTGAATTCTTTGTTAATTCAGAAAGAAGTGAAGGTGTTAGTGAGGGGCTGGGGGAGAAGAGGAGGGAAGGGGCTGGGGGTGGTGTCTCTGGGTGTCCCTGAACACCTCCTGTGGTTCCAGGTGCAGATGTGGAGCTGCTGAACCCCGAGGAGCCAGAGGGAGCTGCCCCAGGAGGACACCAGAGCAGGAGGCCTGAGGCTCCCCTTCTGCTTGACATGGCCACCTCCCACTAGCCCTGCCATGACAGCATTTTTCCCCAATGTTCCCAACTGGATTCAAGATGCAAAGCAGGAGGAGGAAGAGGCAGGCTGGAAATTAGTCCCCAGAGCAAGAGGTGAAGAGCCCACGAGTCAGGGAAAATGTCAGTGTGACATCTCAGAGCCCTCCTGCCCTGCTGGGGAGAAGCTGAGGACTCAGCCCCTGCCCCACCCCGAGCAGAGACCCTACAACTGCCCCCAGCTGCACTGTGGCAAAGCCTTTGCTTCCAAGTACAAGCTCTACAGGTAGGTACCAGCTGAGCCCTGGCCTCTGCTCACCTGCAGGAGGGGAAATGGCCCTGGCTGAGCCCCAGGCAACGACCCCAGAGACCCCTTCTCCTCAGCCTGGGCTCTTGGATCCTCTGCCCAGGAGGGGCTGAGGCAGAAAGTGAAGCTCAGAGGTTAAATGCAGAGCAGGAAGGCAGGAGCAGCAGCACAAGGTGAAGCTCAGAGGTGAAATGCAGAACAGGAGGGCAGGAGCAGCAGCACAAGGTGAAGCTCAGAGGTGAAATGCAGAACAGGAGGGCAGGAGCAGCAGCACAAGGTGAAGCTCAGAGGTGAAATGCAGAACAGGAGGGCAGGAGCAGCAGCACAAGGTGAAGCTCAGAGGTGAAATGCAGAACAGGAGGGCAGGAGCAGCATCCCAACTGGTGGCCCCTGGGCACAGGGGTGTGCTGGGGCAGCTGCTCTGCTGGGGGCAGGCAGAGCTCCTGAGGAGGGGAATGCTGAGAGGATAAAATCACCAGAAACCTGGCAGCAGGGAGTGTCAGCACTGTGAGACACTGAGGCACAGGCAGTGCACAGGCAGCAGGGGCTGCCCCATCCTGCTGCCCCCTGGGGAGATGGAGACCCCAGACCCCAGAGGGGCCTTTCCTGCCAGGAACCACCCCCCTTCCCTCTCCTTCCCCACACTCCCGGGGCTGCAGGAGTGGAGCCCATGGCTGCTGTGTCCCTGTGCTGAGCTGGGGCTGCTGAGGCAGATCCTGAGGCTTGGGATGCTCTGAGGATTCTGTGCCCGGGGGAGGAGGGTGGTGAAATTCCAGCTGGGATTTTCCCAGGAGCAAAGAGCAGGAGGAGAGGTTTTAAAAAAAAAAAAAAGCAGAGAGCGTCGCGGCGAGGGGGGGGAGGGGGGGGATGTGTGTGGGGGGCTGCGAGCTGAAGTCTGAGCTTCCCTCCCTCAGGCACATGGCCACACACTCTGCTCAGAAGCCCCACCAGTGCATGTACTGTGAGAAGATGTTCCACCGCAAGGACCACCTGCGGAACCACCTCCAGACACACGACCCCCACAAGGAGGCTCTGCACTGCCCCGACTGCGGCAAGAACTACAACACCAAGCTGGGCTTCAGGAGGCACCTGGCCATGCACGCGGCCGCCAGCGGGGACCTGGGCTGCAAGGTGTGTCTGCAGACCTTCGAGAGCACCCAGGTCCTGCTGGAACACCTCAAAACCCACTCCAGGAGGGCGTCGGGGGGCACCAAGGAGAAGAAGCACCCGTGCGACCACTGCGACCGCCGCTTCTACACCCGCAAGGACGTCAGGAGGCACCTGGTGGTGCACACGGGCAGGAAGGACTTCTTGTGCCAGTACTGCGCCCAGAGGTTTGGGAGGAAGGACCATCTGACCAGGCACGTGAAGAAAAGCCACTCCCAGGAACTGCTGAAGATCAAGACGGAGCCCGTGGACGTGCTGGGCCTGCTGAGCTGCGGCTCCTCCGTGGCGGTGAAGGAGGAGCTGAGCCCCGTCCTCTGCGTGGCGTCCAGAGACATGATGGGTGGGAAGAGCTTCCCAGGGGTGTTGCCTGTGGGAATGTACAGCACGCACCTCCAAACGGTGCCCGGCTCAGGGATGCCCCATTCCTTGGTTCCTAACTCTCTTCCCATGGGAGTCGGCTACCCTCTGGAGTCTTCCTCTCCCATCTCCTCCCCGCCGCAACCTCCTCCAAAGTATCAGCTCGGATCTACCTCATATTTGCCTGAGAAACTGCCCAAAGTAGAGGTGGACAGCTTCCTGTCAGACTTCCCTGGCAGCCTGTCTCTCTCATCTGGTGAGCCTCAGTCCTCTTCGCCTCAGCCACCCCCCCTGGATGAGGCTTTGCTTTCCAAGAGCCCTGCTAACCTCTCAGAGGCTCTCTGTGCTGCTAACATGGACTTCTCTCATCTTCTTGGCTTCCTCCCCCTGAATCTCCCTCCTTGCAACCCACCCGTGTCCTCGGGGGGGTTGGTCATGGGCTACTCCCAGGGGGAGACACAGCCCCTGCTTACCACTTTGCAACATCAACCTCAAGAACCTCCTGGAGCTGGGGCCTCCCTGAACTTTGGGCCCCTGCACTCGTTGCCCCCTGTCTTCACCTCCAGCTTGAGCACAACCACTCTGCCACGGTTCCACCAGGCTTTCCAGTAAGCTGAGGAGCACTGGGGAGCAGAACTTTGCAGCCACCCTTCTGCAGAGAGCCTTAAAAACGCACAACTCTTACCTCCCTTCTGGGGTGGGGAAGCTTTGCCCAAGCTGTGCCAGACAGGAGCTTTCTGGTGTCTGGAGGGAGCACTTGTAGACTGGAGCAGTCCCCGTGCCAGCCCCGGTCCTGCGCAGGGAGCAGATTTCATCCGACAGACTGGATACATTTTATCTGATGTTTGATCTGTGAATCAGGAGCCACGATAGCACTGACCTTCCCCGAGAGCTCCTCCCTGGGGGGGGACTGTCCCTGAGAAGGAGCTGAGGCTCTTTCAACCTCGGGCTGAAACTTTTTGAAGAGTCCAGCTTCCATTTCACATCACCTCACTGCAGCTGTGGCCCAGCAGCCAACACCCCCAGGAGGAGGAGGAGGAGCCAGGACACCCACTCTGTGTGAAGCCAACGGGGAAGAGGCTGTCCTTCCCCACTACCTCTCACCCAGCACAGCCTACTGCACCCCCTGCAGCTCACTCCTCATCAGTGTTAAGCAACGAGGCCGTTTACATGGTGATTGATTCAGAGCCCTCACCTCCTCCTCCTCCTCCTCCTCCTCCTCCTCCTCCTCCTCCTCCTCCGTGGAGCCCTCGGGCCAAAGCTCCTCATGGTGAGCGTTGTTTACACAGCACCAGTCTGTTCCCACCAATACAAAAACAGAACATAGGAGGCACCAGAAGCCCACTGGGTGTATCTCTGGTGTAGCCACAACACTGTTTACACAAGGAAGTCAGGTTGCACTGATTTCTCTTCACTGATCCTCTTCTTTCCCCCATGGGGAACACTCTGCTGCTCCGACCTCCGCAGCAGCTCCTCTGTGGGGTAGGGACAGAGCCCCTGGAGAGCTCCCCTGCAGGCAAACAGATGGTGCAGCTGTTCTGGAAACCAAAGCAGGTGCAGAAGCTGAGAGAGGAGCTCAGGGCCCTGGCACGGATGGGAAGGGGCTCCCTGGGTTCCCCTGAGATGAGGAGCAGAGCAGGAGTTCCCAGGGCTTTTTAACCACAGCAGCTCAGCAAGGTCAGTGCCCTTTTGGCTTATCCACGAAGCAGTGTCAAGAGAGACACTTATTTCCTCAGTCCTTGGGTGATAACCTCCAGGAATCAGGAGGAAAAATTGGTCCCATTTTCACAGGGGCTGTGTGGGTGTGTTTGAAGCATTTCCCCCAACACTAACAGCTCCAGCAGACCCTGCAGGCTTGGCCCTGCAGTCCCCCTTCCACTTAGCATTTGGTTCCACTGGCCTTTGGGTTCTCTCCTTCTCCAAGTCCTGCTTCCCCTGCCTCTCCTCTTGAATCCTTCCGTGGCCTCTCTGCCCCTGAGGACAGCAGGGTGACACTGGAGGTGGCAGCTGATGCCACTGAGCATCTGTGTGTCCCCCTGCTCTGGTTCCCTGGGCCCTTGCACAGTGCCCTGCAGGGGTTGCTCCCACTGGACCTTGGTGTGTGGTGGTGGACACAAAGATCTTCAGCCTCTCTGAGCCAACACCAGCCAGGAAATCTCTTGATGTTGTTCTCCATAAATCTGGAAAATGCAAAATCTACCTCTGCTCTGTTGCCCCAGCCCCTCAGTGAAGCCCCCTCCCCAGAGCATCTCAGCCCCTGCACCTCCCAGCCCTCGTCCTGCAGCCTCCTCTGCTCACAGCCTCATTCCCCTGCCGTTCTACTCCAGGATTTTATTTTTAATTTAGCTTAGGAATTCTTCCCAGAATGACTGTTTAGCGATCCGTTGATTCTCCAAACCATAGCTCAGTTGTTTTAGGTAGCCAGCAATGCTGCAAATAATACTTTTGTATCAAAAATGTAATATAAGATTTATTTACCTCAGCGCTCTCCTGTGGCCATGCCCTCCCCGGGTGACACGCAGTGCTGCCTCCTCTCCACTCTGATGTTGCCTTTTGAAGCCCAACGAGTGCCTTCTTGTTCCCCAACACAGAAAGGTGAACAGGGCATCCCTGCCCCTCTGTTCACCACCACTGAATACCTCAGGCCTGTCTTCTGTTGCTTTTCTCTTTGCAAACTGAAAGAGCTCCACACTGCTGTCAGTGATACGCAAGCCTTAGAGCCCTGGCTGCCACTGAGAGGATTTATTTTATTTTATTTTTTCAAAGAGATAAATGGTCGGAACCGATCCCTCCCTGCAGGGATCTGGGATTTATGCAATGCCAGCACACACCCCCACTGCCTCAGAACATTTCAGCTTTCCTGCTTTTCCCTGCATTGTACTCTGAACAGATGTCAGCACTGGAATTCCTTTAGCAGTGGTAGCTAAACTTAGAACCAGGCATCTTTTCCCTACCAGTAGTCTGTCAAAGAATAAATGGAATTCATTTTGCTAATACCTGCACGTGTGAGTTGTGATTTGCTTTCCTAAAGAGCAGAGTTGCAACACCAGCGTTTGGGAAGGGGAGGGAGGTGTGGAGCAGGAGCAGGGCAGGAGCCAGGAGGCTGGAGAGAGCCCCAGGTGCTTGCACTGAGCACAAAGTGTTTGTGAGCAGAGCTGAGAACCTGCAGGGACTCTCTCACCCGGGCTGGGATTAATGAACCACTTTGCATGGGGAATGAAGGGCCCAAGGCACAAAACCAAGGAGTTCCCACAGCTGGTGGGAGCAGCTTTTACCTGTCCTTAAGAAGCAGCTTTTGAGCACCTCCACTGCTTGGGGTCTGGGTTCATGGGGAGGAGGTACCAGGCTGCTGGGATCAGTGGAACCACTCAGACAAACTCCTGCAGCTGTGGGAACCCCACAAGAATGAAACCTGCCACACCATGGGTGTGACTGCAGCTCTGAGCTTGGTGCCCAAGGGAGCAGCACCTGTCCTGCTGGAGAGCTGAGAGAAAAAACAGGTCCATCCCAAAAAGGTTTGGGGTTTGCTTTAAATCAAGGTGTAGGGATAAACTCATTGAATCCCAGACTGGTTTGGGTTGGAAGGGACCTTAAAGCTCCCCCAGTGCCCCCCCTGCCACGGGCAGGGACCCCTCCCACAGCCCAGGGTGCTCCAAGCCCCATCCAGCCTTGGACACTGCCAGGGATGGGGCAGCCACAGCTTTTGGGAACAGCCTGGGCCAGGGTCGTGCAGCAGCCACCGTGCTGCTGCCTGTCCTGAGAGCAGAGTTACCCTGGGGACAGACAGACAGACAGACAGACAGACCCATGGCCACAGGACCAGGCTCTGTGGGGACACTCAAAGCTCTGAGGCTGCAGACTCAGGACAAACACAGATGAAGCCACCTTGGGAGGCACAAAATGCTTTTCATGGAAGGAGTTTCTAAAGCTGTTGCTGAAGGGAATCAGAGCTGGGTTCGGCTTCACACCCAGCCAGGAGCACTGGGAACTGGGACACAGCACCTTGTGCTGCAGGACAGGACAGGACAGGACAGGACAGGACAGGACAGGACAGGACAGGACAGGACAGGACAGGACAGGACAGGACAGGGGTCACCTCTCAGCCCTGATGAGCCTCACCTGCTCAAAGCCCTGAGCCAGGAGAAAACTCCCACTCCTACCCCCATCCAGCACCCAAAGCAGCCCCGAAGCTGCAGAGCACTGTGAGTGCTGGAGGGGGGGGAAGCTTCATCCTTCCCCATGGCTCAGCCACTCCGGAGCCCCAGGCAGGGAGATTTCTCCCAGAGCACTGCAGGAGCTGCCCCCAGTTTCCCACAGCACTTCCCTGCCACGGGAATGGCACAGGCAGGGCTGGAGCTGTCAGCAGAACCATCAGGTTCTGCTCCTCACAGACCTCTGGTGCTTCCCCATCAGAGGTACCTCGGGTTTCTCACCTGCAGAGGTGCTGGCTGGGGGCCGAGGCTCCTTCCCCTCTGGGTGCCTGGGCTTGGGCTCGGGTTCTGCCCCAGCACACAGAGAGCACAGGGGTGACACGGAGGTGGCTCCTCTGCACTGGGAGGTGACAGTGACAAGGAAGGTTAAAGGCACTGCAGGAGATAAAGAGCAGGGAATGTGGAATCCTGTTTTTAAGTTACTATTAAATAGGTCAGCTCTGCCTTTTCAGGCAGGGCAGAAATCCTCAGCATTACAACCAACTGTCCCTCAGGTCCTCCCCTTCACTGTCACCACCCATGTCACACACTCTCTTTCTTTGGACCACCCAAGTGGGTCCCCAGCTCTCCCACCCACGGACAGGGACAGGAGGGGGTCTGAGCACTGCAGGGGCCCAGGAGCAGGAGGCAAAGCTGCTGCATGGTCCCCAGGAAGCCCTGGCAGGAGCTCAG
Source organism: Heliangelus exortis (assembly GCF_036169615.1). Classification (NCBI taxonomy): domain Eukaryota; kingdom Metazoa; phylum Chordata; class Aves; order Apodiformes; family Trochilidae; genus Heliangelus; species Heliangelus exortis. The sequence continues at coordinate 2,056,505 of NC_092437.1, forward strand.
CCACCTCTGGGGGCTGCAGGATGGGGGGGCAGCACCCACCCAGAGCTGAGAAACCCCCCAGGGTGCCCACTTGGGCTGTCCCTGCCATCCAGAACCTTCCCATTGCTACAGCTCAGCTCTGACCCTAAAATGGAACTTTCTAGCATATCTACACACTGAAAACCCTCCCAGTGGGGTGTCTGGGGGGGTGTAAACAAGGTTTTTTAACTGTAAAAACTATGAAGTGCCATCAGGGAACCTCCAAGGTCACTGAAATTGGCTGAAGTTCTGCAGGGAGAGGGGGAGGAGGGACCATTCCCAGGATTTCTGTGATTTGATGGAGGTCTGTGCCTGCCCTGGTCCTCAGCAGCCCTCAGAGGCACAGCACCCCCAGCCCAGCCCTGGCTGCACAATCCTTGGCTCTGCAGGGCAGAACATCACCAGGAAAGGGACTTCCCTGCCCTCCCTCAGCCAGGAGCACTCAGGGACACCCCTGTCACCCACAGCCCCAGCAAAGCCCCGGGGAAGGACACAAAGCTGGAAGCCAACAACGAGGGCCCAGCTCCCAGGGCAGCATCAGAGCTGAGGAAGGGCACAGCTGCTCCCTCCTTGCTCTCAAGCACTGTGGCTTTGTCCCCATCCCTCGCTGCCACCCCGGTGAACCCCACCTCCCACACCCAGAAGGAAATTGCTGAGATCTTACCCTGCAGGAGACCAGAGCAGCAGCACCAGGAACGGAGCCGAACACCTTGACCAGCAGTGATTTAATGACAACACATGGCAGCAAACAGGACACAGCACCCTGGGAGGAACTTGCTGCTCAGAGGAGCTTACCAGGAGAAAATTACTACAAAGAAAAGCCAGGGGTGCTCCAGACTCTGCTTCTGACTGAAGCCACACGTCAAAGACCACGCGGGTGCAGAACGGACCAAGGGTAATGAAAAACAAACCTGAAGAGGTGGCTGAGGAGGACCCAGGAGAGCAGGACAACAGGACAATGGCAGATTTATTTACAGTAGGACACAAAGAATACATACATTAATTAAAAATTACAAAGAATTACAGAGAAAACACTTGGGGGAAGGATGAGAAATCAATGCTGGCTGAGCCTCCCCACTGAGGCAGGGGTGAGAGAAAAGAGAAAGGAAAAAAAAAAAAAAAAAGAAAGAAAAATCAACCATAATCTGAGAGAGGGATCTCCAATCAGAACTGACACAGGACTCCACAGAACAGTTGGGTCACACACCCCCTGCTCCCTGTCTCCATCCTCAATTCCTGGCTGATCAGACTTGGGCATCTGGAGACTCCTGGCTGAGTCCCAGAGCCTGGGAGGCAGCTCCAGCAGGGAGTGGGGATGGCAGTAAGACACAGGCCTGGACCTGGTGGAAACTCTTATGGCAGCTGGGGTTAAAAGAAGCCCCAAGCCCCTCCAGGGTGCCTGTCAGTGCTGGTGACAGGGAGGGCTTTGGACAGTTCTGGGTTGGAAGTGTCACCTGTGGCAGCTGCTCCTTCGGAGACCTCGCTGCTCACTACAGCAAGAGGCAAAAGCAAAATTTCCAGAGATCTCACAAAAAAACACCCCAAGCCCTGACTGAACCCAGCAAGTCTGGAGCCAAAGGAAACCTTCACTGTAACATGGAACCTTTTTACTGGTCAATAACATCAAAGTGACCAAAATAAAAAACTTTTAATCTCTTTTATAAAGAGCTTCCTGGGCTGACTCAGGCATCGAGCCACAGAAAAGGGGGAGCTGGAGGGGAGCTCACCCCACTGCCCTGCAGGGCTCAGACCATTCTGGGGAGAAGAACAAACCAGAGGGGGGGGGGTGAAAGCTTTTCCTGTGCCCTGGAGGTAGAGAATCTCAGAGGTGGAGAGGAGGGCAGCTGGAGCAATCCTTGGGGCTGCTGTCCCTGTCCCCAGCCCCTTCCACACGGCTGGCACAGCCCAGCCCTGCACCAGCTCCCTTGGCACTGAACAGCACGTGGCAGCCTCCCCTCCACAGGGCTCCACGGTGCTCCCAGGAAGGGCCTGGATTCCAATCCAAACCCTTGGATTCCCTGGTGCATCCTTTCCAGTCCCAGATTCCAGCACCGGCGCAGTCACATCTCGTGGGAAGCTCCCCCTCCTCCTGCAGCCCTTCTGGGGGGGGAAGCCTTGCTGAGGGCTGCAGTCCTCAGGCTCTCCCGGGGTGAAATTGCACTTCCCAGGCTCCACATGGCACCTCCATCCAATTGTGAACGAGCTGAAGCCAGGAGCTGAAGCCAGGACTGCAGTGCTGGGGGAAAGCCTTGGGGATCCTTTCATCTGCCAGAGTCCAGCTCCCTCTCCTGTTGCAGACACGAAGGCAGGACAGAAACCCAGTCTGAGATTTGTCTGAAGAGTCTCCCTGAATCCTAGAGCACCCCAGAGGGCTGGAAGAAAACGTTTTCCTAAGTGTTCCCACTGCTGTCTCAAATCCATTCGTCATCAACATGAAAAAAAAAAAGATGAATTAGCAAAAAGGGGGTTTACATATACAGAGGGGTATTTCTCTGCTACAAAAAACCTCCCTCAAATATGGAACAGGATAATAAAGTTAAAATATAAGGTATCTACAGACCCCTTTTCCCCCCAGAAGCAGCCCAGAGTCCATGTACACTGTGCCAAAGTTTACATTCCAAAACCGGGGAGTTATTTATTTCTCTTGTCGCTCTCCCACTGGATTTTGTTTCCTTGAAAGAGCTGGGAGATGATGTCCCCGTTGCTCCCAGGACAGGTGCTCAGAGGTCTCTGCTCTCTCCTGGCTCTCTGCCCTTCAGTCGATCTTCACGGCAGCGTAGATCTTGCGGACGAACATGTAGGCAGCATAGAACCCAATGGTGCCCGTGAGGAGCCAGAAGGACAGGACCATGAGGGCAGTGTAGCCAAAGTACAGCAGGGATGGGATGAACTCCACAATATCCAGCTAAAACAGGAGAAGGGAGGAAAAAAAACCAAGCAAAAGTCATGTAAAGAAGCGACGAGCGTTGGGTGCCGAAAGCTGTCAGTGCCCTCAGTGAGAGGGGAAACCTCCAGCCCCTCAGCTTTGTCCCATTGGGACATTTCTGGCATGTGAAGGGATCCCCTTTGAGGTGGCTCCCCCCTGAGGCACTTCCAGCCTCCCCAGGAAGGAATGTTGGCTGGTGAGCTGCAGAGGGAGAGAGCAGGGGCAGGCAGCCCTCCCACATCCATCTCCTCCTGCCAGGGGGCACTTGATGCAGGAGCAATGGCAATACCTTGTTCACAAAGTAGAAGATGGCATAGATCAGGACGTAGAAGGCAGATCCCCCAGACACCAGGAAGGTTCTCCACCACCAGCGGTAATCCTGGGAGGGGAAAAGCCCCAGCATCACCCTGAGTCACTCCCAGGGCAGCTGTGACCCTTCTAGGACAGGGAGCACACCCACTTCCCTCCAAAGGAACACCCCAGTTTGGGGCTGGGGAGCTGGAAGTGTTTCCCAACCAAGAGGATGAAAAGCTGAGGTTGTCAGGAAATCCAGGGGCTTCAGTTCCCCTTGAAGCTGAGAGGTGTCAGGAACAACCACACTGGGTCACAACCAGAGTTGTGCTGAGCAGCAGCAACACCCTGACCTCTGCCCTGAGCTTCCCAAACAACAACCAGAGCAGCCTCACCTCAGCACACAGCTGGAAGTACACCATGACAATGCTGATCTGGGAGCAGGACACCACCAGGATGATGAACACCAGGAAGAGGAAGCCAAAGAGGTAATAGAACTGGTTCTCCCAGATTGCCTGAAACAGACACAGCAGAAACTTGTTTCCCTGCTCCTGTCATCAGTCAGCAAACAGAGACCAAGCCCCACAGCTCACCCAAGGGAGAGCCAGGGGCCCCTGAGGCTCACAGATCCACAGTGTGCTTCATTGTGCTCCAAGAGGAATCAGGCTGCCTGAAGACAGCTCTGAGGTGGCTCCTTCATCCCCCTCCATCTCCCTCCCTAGCCCTGGGACAGCAAATTGCTCCCTGTCCATGGAAAGGTAAAAAAAACACTGGGAGCAGCTGGAATGGCTCAGTGAATGCTGTAAGACCAGGACCATATTTTACAATAAGCTTTTATCTTTACCACCATCCTCCAAATCACCAAAGTGTGTCCCATAGGCATCTCCAGGTGCTTCAGTGACAGTCTGAACAGCCCCAGAGCCCCACTGCTCTCTCTGGAAATGATCCCAAACAGGCTGGGGGAAGCTGCTAGCCCTGTCAGCAGGCACAGGGACAGGAGACTGCTCCAGTGGCAGCCTCTGGCTTTCAGAAGTGTTGGGACTGTTGGAATCCTGCTCAGGAGTGAGGTGGTTCAATGCTTACACTGAAAATGAAGAACAGCTCGATGAACATGGCTCCAAAGGGCAGGATGCCAGCCATGAGGATCCTGCAGAGCCAGAAAGAAAAACCATAAGCAGCACAATCTATCTGCCTGCCCATCAAGAGTCCCCTGTGACCACACCAGCAAATGCTCCACAGCTCCAGATAACTCAAAAAGATTTCACACAGCAAGTGGGGCAGCTGCTCCCACCCCCTCCATCAGCACCAGAGCCACCACAGCAGCACTGTCACCACTGACTGGTGCCACACAACTCAAGGAAACATCTGCCCGTGTCCAGAGACCAGCAGAAGGTGGCACTGGGCAGCTCAGGGGACTGAGGGGAAAGGGCTTCACTCACCACATTGCCCAGACACTCACCCAACAAATTTATTCATGTACCACCTCTGCTCTGGGATCTGCCTGGGGATCTGATTGGTCCGGACAGGATTGTCATAGGGCTGCTTCCGAAACCCAAAGTAGTAACCCAGGTAGACCAAGGGCAAGGAGATCCCAAACCACATGCAGAGCAAGGCCACCATGGTAGGGAAAGGCACCTGGAACCACAGCAAGAGTCACAAAGTGAGGCTGCCAGCAAGGTCACCTGCCCTGGAGACTGAAGTCACCAGCCAGACCAACCCTTGCATCTCCCACTGCCACAACACCCCCATGTAGAAAGCTCCTGTGAAACAAAGGTTCCTGAGAGCCCCCCCACCCCCTCCCAGGCAGCAGGGTGCAGGGTGCAGGGGGTACCCACCGCTCCAGAGGAGTGTTTGCCCCAGATGAAGCAGTTCAGCACAAAGCAGAGACCGAAGACCACCCCAGGGTACAGGGTTGCTGTCTGCAGGGACAAGCACAGGGGAAGGGAAAACATCACTTGTCAGCCAGATGTTCCTCTGTAATGAGTCCACCCAGCCAGATGTTCCTCTGTAATGAGTCCCCTCATCCAGATGTTTGTGTGAGGAGCCCAGCACACAGCAGGAGGGCTGTGGGGAGATCTCAGACCATCCACTTGCTCTGGGGTTCAGCCCTTCAGGTCCAGCCAGCAGGACTCCATCCCCCAGCTCTGTGGCACAGCCACCCACACACACCCGTGGAGCTCACCCACAGCCCCCTGCACACCTGGGTGGCCCCCAGGCCCCAGGACTCACACAGAAGGCTCCCTTCTTCCATCGATGTCCTTTCAGAGTCCGGTACAGGCGGCCAGCAAAGAATCCACCAAAAACCCTGGAGAGGAACAAGCCAGGACAACACCAATGAGCTTTGATTGTTGGGAAGAAGGGTTGGGAGGCAGGAGAGCAGTGCTGGGGGCAGACACCCAGGCACCTACCCCATGAACATGAAGAGGAAGCAGGCAGTGGTCATCAAGGCCCCGCGGCTGGAAGGTGAGAGCATCCCCAGCATCGCAACAACTGCAGAGGGAGAAAGGGACAAAGAGCTCTGCTGCAGGGACAGCCAGCACCTGGGGACAGCTCCCTGCAACCCCTGCCTTCTGCACACACCTCACAGAGTAACACCCACAGCACCCAGCTCTGCCCAGAGGGAGGAAGCCACAGCTTTGATCGAGCTACAGACCACGCTGCAGCCTCAGATTCCCTGGAGATTTGAGCAGGTGCAGCTCAGAAGAAAAGGGACAAGAGGGCAAATCCCTCACCCCACTGTCACCCAGAGCTCATCTCTTGGTGACAAACACCAAAGGATGCCTCAGCTGGGAAATGGTGCCTAGAACCACCTCGAGAAACCCTGTGACCTCACTCAACCTAAGAGGAGCACAGGCTGAGGCCAGTGGGAGCTACAGACACCCTGGAGCTCCTTCCTTGTGCCCTCAGAGCCACCCCACGCCACGGGTGACACTTACAGATGACAATCAGGATCATACAGAAGAGCTGAATTCCTGATCCCAGGAGAGAGCTGAGGATCATGGGGTACTGTGGAGGCCTGAAGACATCTCCGTGCACCAGTTTCCAGCCAGATTCTTCCATAGTATCTTCCTGTGGCAGCAGCAGGAAAAGGAGGCATTGAGGTTCCTGTCAGGGGCAGCCTGAGGGCCCCGCACCCACTGCTGCTCCAGGACTTTACCACTCCAGTTAAAATGAGAGCACACAACAAAACTGCCCCTCCTGAGCCCCGGGCTTGAAGCAAAAGAGGAAAAGGCAAGAGCCAAGACATCCAAACCTTCAGCCTGGAGCCCTCCCCATCTGTGCTCCCCTCCCTCTCTGAGCCCATCCCCAGCAGCACACACTTACAATGTCATCTTCCTTGTTGTAGTTGGCAATGTCCTTCCGGAGGGTCCGGATGATGATCATGCTGAGAATCCCTGAGAAGAAGCACAAAACCAAGACCAGCTCAGAGTTCCTGACATGGCTGTGCTGCTCACACACACTTCTGGCTAGGAGAAGAGGCTCAGAGTCACCAACCATCACCCCCAGCCTTCAGGGAACACAGAAACACAACCCCAGGGAGCAGGGAAGGCAGGATCCCAGCAACAAGAGGGCACTGGGGCCTTCCTGATGAGCTTTAACCTTATTCTGCTCCCCCAGTCAGAGGGCAGAGGTGGGTAACTGTCTGACCCCACGGACACTGCCTGAACCAGGAGGTTTTCTGTGCCAATGTTTGCTTCCTGCCCCTTCTGATGGGGTTTGGACGTGGCCCCATCCTCCTCCAGCCACCTGGAGCTGAGGGGCAGAGACAGTTCCCCACCCCTCACTCACCTGAAAGGAAAAAGACAACCACAACTGAGTTGATGATGGAAAACCAGTGGATCTGCACATCACTCATGGTCAGGTAGGTGTCCCAGCGGGAAGCCCACTTAATGTCACTTTCCTGAAAGAACAGGGAAGTTCTTCTCCCACCAGCACAGTCCCAGTGGCTTCCCCAGGAGCTCTGTGCCAGGCCTGGGGAGCAGGGAGCTGCCAGCCAGCTGCCCATTATCCCTCACCTCCCAGTGGACAGAGTAGGTGAAGAGCAGCTGGTTCTCTTTGGAAGGGTCGATCTCCTGGGGGGCAGAGGCTGTAGCTTCAGGCAGAGTGCACAGACTCTTCTCATCAGCCTTCAGGTCTGTCAGGGAACACAGGGCACAGGCTGGGTCAGCCCCCACCCCAGGCACCACCTCACCCACAGCTCACCCCGGGCACCAACACCCCTGGGCTGCCACAGCCCTGCAGGGGACACACTTATCCCTTTCTTCCATTTTTCCCTCCTTCCCTCCCTTCCTTCCTCACCTGCTCTGCAGTTTGCAAAACCAGCATGCTGACCAGAAGTGGAGCACTGCTAACAAACTTTAGGGAAAGCCATGCACCCCTTAACTGGAAGGATAAAAGCCAGAGGCTCTGGAACCAAGAACCCCAGACAAACCCCCTGTTCCCAACAGAGCCTGCTGCTGCCAGGGCAGAGCTGCAGGGGGAGGTACAGACAATGAGGAGCTTCCCTTGGAGATTCCTATTTCCTGGTGGGCTGACTGAGGTAGAAGTGTTTCCCCCTAACCATTATTTTTAACATTCAATCCCCCTAGAACAGCTCCAGCCCCCCTGTGGGTCTCCAGCCTAGGCTGCAGTCTCAGTCTGGGCCACAAGAAGAGCTGGACACCACGGGCACACTTCAGGCTAGATGACACAGGGCAAAAAACCCCAAGCCCCACACCCCAATCATTTTTTATGGACTGGCTTTCCCTGGATTACATTTCAAGGGTGTATTCACAGAGGTTTTCTGCTTTGATGATTTGACTCCCCCACTTCTGTGCCCACGACAGAAACAAGAGCTGGGACCCAGGCACATCAGGGCCCTACAAGAGATTCTTCTCCTTTGCCCCCTCCTCTCACCTTCCAGTTTAATACTCTGGGGGATGACTTCAAAGCGCACAACCCTGTAGGTGGGCTCCTGGTTGTCCTCCACATCCTCTCTGTGGTAGTAAAGGATGAAGGAGAGGTGGTTGTGCAGGTAGAACTACAACAGATTGACACCAAACACAACGTTAGCTCTGCAAGGGGGGAACTGGCAAGGCTCAGAAGCAACAACTGCAGAAAGCAGCTTCAGTGCAGAAAATGAAAGACTTTCAACTGTTCCCAGGTGCACTGTGCTACAGAGCAGGGTAACACCTCCCCAGGGCTACGGGGACCAGAGGAGAGAACACAGATGTCAGACAGGGAACACCTCAACCCCTCCAGGCATCGGGGACAATGTTTTGGTCTATTTCTGGTCTGGAGAATATCCTTATGGTATTTCACAGCTCAGCAGCAGCTGAGTGGCAGCAGAATCACTAAAATTAGGTCAGAAAGATCTCAGGAGCTACAACCTGAGTTCCCTGCCTGCTTTTTCTGCCACTGCACGAGACTGTCCAAGGTTACACAGCAAGTCAAGGCCAGGACTCCTGGCTATCATACCAACAGCCCAGCACCCATCCCCTTCTTCCAGCGAGAAACTTCTCTTGTATCTCCACCCTTTATAAACCCTCTGGTTGCAATCCCACTCCTGGTAAGTCTCTGGTAAGCTTATAAAGCCCTCTGACAGCCTCCCAGAGCTCCTGCAGGCCCCCCTCAGTCAGCAGCTGGATTCTCTACCTTGTTCCCATCCATAAACCCAAGCCTGTATCCATGCTCGAACTGCACATCCTTCTCCTTCTTCTTCTCCTCCTCCTCACGATTGGAATAAAACTCCAGCCGTGTGGCCACAGGGAGGTTATCAGCAATGCTGAAAGCACAGATTTCAGATCAAATTTGTCCCCAGCACAGAGAACCCCCTGACACAAGCCCAGCTGGGGGTGGGTGACTCACAGATGGACATAGTAATCCTCCCTGATGCGCTCAGCAATCAGCTTGCTCTGCTCTGTGGTCAGGGTGACTGCCTGGTTGGGCAGGTTGCAGAGAACTTCACATTTCTTCTCCACGTTCATGGAAACCTGGAAAGGTGTGTTTACAATTCTGTCCCCCCGGAGAACCTCACCTGGAAAAGAGGAAAATAAGAGCAGAGTGAAAGAGTGTTGGGCTTCAGGCCACAGATCCTGCCACTGCCCAGCTCAGTCTCCTCTGTCCCCACAGGCAGGGACAGTTCTGCTGTTTTACTGGAAGTTCCCACTCTCCTGTGAGGCAGATTAAATGCCCTCCTTCAGGAAAAGTGCTCCCTCTGTCCCACACACAGACTCCCCTGTTCACAGACACCCAGCACATCACACATCACACAAACACTTTGTCAGAGGAGACGTTTGTGGTCACTTTTCCTCCTGTGAGTAAAATCCCCCCCGTGGCTCAGCAGCAGCACTGCTCACTGCTCACTGCTCAGCAGATACACACCCAGATTCTCAGCCTTGTAGGTTATCTTGGTGGGCTGGCAGAAAGGCAAGGAGTAGTACTCATAGGGCAGCTGGGTTCTTGAGCTGGTGAGCTTCACAGCCTGCAGGAGGAAGAGCAGGATTAACCCTGGGAAAGGACTCCCACCACTTCCTCCCCTCTCCAACATCAGCCAGGAGCTGAAGCTCACTTTGGGACACCTCCCATAAAGCTCCTGTTGGATGCTGTTAAAAAAAAAAAAAAAAAAAAAAGAGACAGATGTTCCTGGCAGAGCTCCAGCTTTCTCTGCTGCTGCCCAGTTCCTAGCTGTGCACTCCCTGCACTGCATGAGCAGCATTTCATTCACATTGAAGGAAGAAGCAGGGGGGTGGCTTGGTTTTCCAAGTTCATGACTCAGCAAAGTTCTAAGAAATAACAACAAGCTCAAAATAGGTTCAAGAGTCACATTTCATACCAGATTGCAGTTATTTCCTAAAAAAAAAAAAAAATCATGTCACACAGGACCTGGAGCTCTGGAGCTCTGGCCTCTGGGGATAGGAAGAGTTGAGCAATTTTGATTTCTGTGAGGGAAGCCAAAGTCATCAGATTGGGAAGAATCTGGATGGTGACAAAACCCAAGTATCTCTGGGATGTTCCCACAAATCACACAGGACCAGGGATGTGCAGAGACAAACCACAGGGCCACAGCTGCTCTGAAAAGCAGGAGTGTTTTGTAAGGCAGCCAAGCTCATTTATTGGAAGAGCACTGGCAAACACTGACTTGTCTTATCACTTGAGGAAGCATTTGGCTCCTGAAATCCCTTTGGGAACAGCCATTCCAATACCCCCTTCTTCTGGGAAGCTTATGGTAGCCACAGGCAAGTCTCATTTGCTTAAAAATAGCCCCTGTCTGGCAGCCTGTGGCCAGAGAGCAAACTGTGCTGTGCTTCACGTGGGAGCAGCCAACCTCAGCATCCCCAGGGGTGCCCCACGTTCTGCTGAGACACAGCCCACAGCTTGAGAAAAATAAATGAAAGAGGCTACAGATTGCTGATGTCTGGAAATGAAGCCTGGCTTCCTCCTGGAGGGGTGAGGCAGCTCCATCAGTCACTACCAGCACTGCTCTCCAGCAGCACTCAAGGACAAATGCCTCATCATGGATCTCACTGGCCTGGCAGACACAGTGTGTGCAAAAAAATGGGGAAGTTCTGGTTCAAACCACTTCTTTATTCTGCTACCACCACCCTCTCTAAGCACTTGGAGAGTCAGTGCAAAGCTGGAGGAAAATCTCTGGTTAAATTCACCTTGAGGCTACAGAGGGAAACAGGGCTCATCTCCCAAAGACAGCAGCATGGCCAGGGCTTTGGTGCAGCTGCTGAAGGAATTTGGCAGAGGGCATCAGAAGCCAGGAAGAGAATCATGTTGGGAACTGCAGGGTAAGATGAGGACACTGACCACTTGGGGGCTGCTGCTCCCCAGCACCCTACACAAACATTGTGAGAAAGGGAAAATATCTGCCCCCAAAACTGTACTAACAGGATCCCAAGCTTTCGCTTTCCACTTAGCTGTTATGATATAAAGAAGGAAAAAAAAAACCTACTAAAATATAAGAAACTCCAGAGCAAAGAGAGCAGCAGCTCCTACCTTTATTTCTACAGGATCATTGCGGTGGAAGTTGATAGGAGCCACCCCAGGCACATAGAAGGAGTCTGTGCCGTGCAGCAACACCAGCAGCAGCAGTGAACACCTCAGCCTTTCCTGCCAGGAGGAGAGGAAACATTAAAACACAGCAGACACATGGGAAAAAACACATCAAAGGTGGGCAACACCACCAAAAGTGTCATCCCAGGCACTGGAAAGGCTGCACAGCCAAGGATTAAACACTCAGACAAACTGCTCTGGACTTTCTGTGACTCTCAGGGAGTCACTTTCCACCCTGTGTGTCTCTGCCTCCCCATCTGCAATCAGGAAAACATCACCTTTGCTGTCACCTGCTTCCTGTGCCTCGCTGTGCTGCTTTCTCTGACCTCAGAGCTCAGTGTTTCTCTGACACAGGAGGGGACTGTCCCCTGGGCAGGTGAAGCTCTGGCAGGAACATCCCTCCTGTCCCACAGCACCACTGACCTGCAGCAATTATCTTGCTTCGTTTGCCACCCAAGTGCCACGTTTGCCACTGAAGTGCCAGGCACCTGCAGCCCAACATGACTTCATAAAAACACAACCCCTCTGGTGCCAGCCTTGCCCCGAAAACACACACAAAGTCTCTCTCCAAAGACTCTGAAAATCCATTTCTTTAGAATGAAACCCTCAGCTGTAAGAAATCAGCCCCCACCTTCCCTGCAGCCACTTCTTGTCCTGGGCTGCACACACACTCCAGGGAAGGCACTGCAGGACCCGAGAGTCCTGCCCAGGGTACCAGCAGGTGCCTCCTACACACCAACCACCTCAGGACACCTCCAGCCAGCACCAATTTCAAGCATTTTACCTGAGCTGGGGCTGTACCAGGGCTGGCTCGGGGCTTGCAGCTCCCTGAACTTAAGAGGGAGGAAAGGGAGTGAGGAAAGGGTCAGGCACCGTGGCTGAGGATGGACACTGCCCCATTCCTTTCCCCCAGAGAAGGGCACGAGGGACATCAAACACCCATAACCAAGAGCTTCTCATGGAGTTTTGAAGGAAAACAAGGAAAGCCCAGGAGAGCAGAGCCCTGTGCCCTGCTCCAACGTCCCATGCCACAGCTTTTGAATACAGTGACAGGGAGACAGAAGGGCAGAGCCTGCTGGTTTGTGGGGAGAAGCAAAACCCCCCAGGGAGCAGAGCAGAGAGGAGCTGTCCCCACAGCTCAGGCACATGGGGACAGCACAGCCCCAGCTCCTCTCTTCTGTGTCTCTCAGCCCATCCCTGCACTCGGAGGAGCCCCTGGAGAGGAACAAGTTCTGCACTCACCCATCCCAGAGACTCCTCAGGCACCGGGAGGGCCCTTCCCAGCCTGTTCTGCCTCCAGCCAAAGAAAAGGCTGCAAGGAATCTCCTGCAGGACCAACTTCGGCTCCAACCCAGTGGAGCACGGGGATGCTTAAAGCCAAACAACACCAACCCCCGCTCCCCCAGTGCCTCCCAGTGCCTCCCAGTCCGTGGCCACACGAGTCCCCTCACAGCCCCGGCCAGCAGCGACCTTTGCATCCGCAGGCACCGTTCCCTCCCGGTATGGAGGAGACATCCTGGGAAATTCGGGAGGGAAACCGTTCCCATCCCAGGCAGGCACCGAGCACCTCAGCAGCTCCGTGACCGCTCCGTGCGGCGGCACCGCCCCGCACTGTCCCGCACCGCCTCAGCTCCCCGGGGCTCGGGGAATAACCCGCTCACGACAACGAAGGGACCCGGGGCTGCTTCCCCGCCGGTAACCGCCGCACAGCGTTTGTGCCAACCCCACACGACACCACCGACCCCTCCACCGGTACTGGTACCGGTACTGGGCTCGGGGAAAGGCAGGGCTGCCCGCTGCTCCTCACACCCGGGACCGCCCGCGGCAGAGCCCCCGGCCCGGCCCCGTGTCCCCCGGCCCTGCACAGCGCCGGGAATCCCGGAGCCGGGGCGGAGGGGGCAGGGACGGACTCCGCTCCGCTGACCCGCGGGCCCCTGCCCTCCTCCGGCGGGGACCTCCCCGGGGACGGGCGGTGCGGTTGCCGGGGCCCGGGCGGGACACCGGAGCCTCCCCGGGGTCGGCCCGGCCCGCAGCCCCCCCGCAGCCGCTGTCCCGGGGCCGCACCGCCGGGCAGAGCCCCGGGAGGAGGCTCCGTGGCCGCGGGGCCGCTGCGGGGCCCCCCCGCACTCACCCGCACCGCCGACGCCGCCATCTTGGATCCACGTGTCGGCGCTGACGTCAGCGGAAGCGGCGCGGGGTTGGCTGCCGGGTTGGTCGCCATGGCGACCGCGGCGGGGCCGGGCCGGGCCGGGCGGTATCGGGTCCAGCCCAACCCCGCTGCCGGGGGAGAGGGGACGGGACGGGGCACGGCGGCTGCGGTTTCCAGGGGGTGTCTGACCCCGCCGAGCCGGCCGGGGATGGGGGGGGGGGGGGGTGGCCCCGCCGCCATCTTCCCTGCGGGCAGCGGCCTCACGGCCCAGCGTGGGCGCCATGTTCGGTGCGGCCCAGGAAGCCCGGAACCACCCGGCCGGGCCCTCCGGTCAGACCCTGCGGGCCGCCCCTACTGACTCCCGGCTTCGGCCCAGCCGCATCCCATGCCCCCCTGCCCGGGCTGGGAAAGGCGAGGAGAGAAATCCCGCACTGGGGGTAAAATAAAACAGCTCTGAAAACTGAGAAAATCGAGTCTTAGGCTCAGAAGCCGCGATGTGAGACACACAGGACAGTCTTAAAATAAACAAACCAAAATAACTCCCTGCTTTTCCCCAAATAACCCAACGTTAAGCACCAAAAAGAAGCAGCAGCATAAAATGAGTGGGAGGTGTCCCTGCCCATGCAGGGAGTCGGAACTGCATGGGCTGTAAGGTCCCTCCCAACCCTGACAATTCCATGATTTTATGAAACGCTCCAGCGTTTAATTGCAATCTGCAGGAATTACAGCGCACGGTGTTGCCAGCCGGGGGCTCCCCCCCCTCCCCAGCTGCTCCGCGATGTCCTCAGCCCCACCGAGAGCTGCCAGGGCGGTGAGAGCCCCTGTCCCCTCCCGTGGTGACAGAGGAAGAGGGGACAACATCCCCAGGCACCGGGGCAGCGGCAAGGCTGGGCTGGGGGGTACAGCAATGGGACAACTTCACAGGTAGTTGTCCTCTTCCTCCTCCTCCTCTTCCTCCTCTTCCTCGTCCCTCGCCAGCGCTTCGATGTCGTGGGTGATGTCGGTGATGATGCGGTTGAAGGATTCGTTTTCGGAGCGCAGGGAGCAGCTGTCGTAGCTGCGCACGGCCGAGGCCGAGGTGTTGCTCATGCTGCGCTTGATGCGGCCGAAGCTGTCGGTCAGGATCCCGCCCTCCCGGATCCCGATGCTCTCCAGGAACGTCTCGAAGTATCCGATGTCTTGGTCGGGGATGAAGGGTCTCATCCCTGCCGGGGGTCACCGTCACCTCGGGGTGCAGACATTCCAGCCCCATCCCCGGCAAGCAGACCCCCTCGGGGTGCTCTGGGGGGGTCCTGGGGACCCGGCTGCTTGCCTGGCTGCACCCCAAGGGTCGCCTGCACAGGGCGACTCAGTGGGATCCCGGACTCACCCAGGAGAAGGAATTTCCTGCGCTCCCCGTAGAGGCGCAGCAGCTCCCCGCAGTACTCCCGCACCGGCCCGCCCAGGCGGTACTCGCGGAGCAGGAGGGCGAACTGCTGGATCTCCTGGGGTGACAGCTTGTTGCGCAGCTGCGGGGACACGGGGACAGCTCGGGGCTGACGCACGGCTGGGACACGCAGGCAGGGTGCACCCCCAGCTCTACCACCGCCCCCTCTCTCTGCTCCCCACCGGCTCCTCCCCGGTGCGGGGAGCTCGCACCCCGCTTCCCCCACCCCCCCACCCTGGCTGCCGTCATCGAGCGGGGCCCCTGGCTTGTCCCTGTCCCCTCACTGTCATCATGTAGTCCTGGAGCTGCTCCAGCCCTGCGCCGCTTTGGTCGCTGCTGCTGCAGGCGGTGGCCAGGCTGTGGTGGGACCGGTGGAAGGAGGGTGAGGAACCACCGCTGTAATACGCCTCGAAGGTCTCGTGGGAGCCATTGCTGCGGGAGGATGGGGGTCAGGGGGCCCCAGCACCCCTTGTGCACCCGCCAGACCCCACACACACACACTGCACAGCACCCACCCACAGGCAGAGATGGAGCATCTCAGGTGGTACAGGAACCACCTGGGGCAGGGGCACCCACCCTGGGGGAGGGGCACCCACCCTGGGGGAGGGACACCCACCCTGGGACAGGGACACCCACCCTGGGGCAGGGACACCCATCCTGGGACAGGGACACCCACCCTGGGGCAGGGACACCCATCCTGGGGCAGGGGCACCCTTCGGGGAGCCAGACTCACAAGGAGCTGCAGCAGCTGAAGTCAGCATCGTATCCATACGTCCCGTCCGTGCGGCAGCTCTCACCTGGGGAGGGACAGCCACGGGCTGAGGGTTGGACCAAGTCTGTGCCACGGCAGCAGCCCCCCCTCCCTGTGCCCGTGCACTCCTGCCACCCCACTCGTGTCCCCCTGCCCGTCCTCGGCCACTCACTCCTGCTGGAGAGCCAGGGCCGCGTGGGTGTGGAGGTGTAGTGGTACCCAGCACGGTCCACACACTCGATGCTCTGGTCCCCGTAGATGATCTGGAAGACCTGGCAGATGAGGGCACAGGATTCTTCCCCGGCATCCTGGAGCAGCAGAGGGACACGGAGGGAGCCAGGAGGGCGGTGGGTGGGTGGGTGCTGGTGGGTGGCCGTGTACCAGCAGGAGACCCCGTGCCAGCGTGTGACCACGTGGCGGCAAGTGGCCAGGAGCCAGCGGTAGCCAGGTGCTGGGGGCACTCACCCTGTTGGGCACGGCGAGGATGACGAGGTTGGAGTAGGCGTCGGGACAGGGGTCCTGGGGGTCCAGGGGGTTGCTGCCCGCGTGTCGCCGCTCCCAGCTGCCGAACCCGGCGCCCCGTTCCCAGCTCCCGCCGGCGGTACCAGCTCGCCGCCGCTCCCAGCTGCCACCCCCGGGTTGTCGCCGCTCCCAGCTGCCGCCCCCGGGTTGTCGCCGCTCCCAGCTGCCCGAGGGCCGCCCGCGCTGCCTCCTCTCCCAGCTGCCCCCCCGCCTCCTCTCCAGGCTGCCGCCCTGCCTGCCCTCCTGCCCGCCCCGTGCTGCCCTCCAGTCCAGGCTGCAGATCGTGTGCCGCCGCTCCATCGGCCCCCCCAGCCGCCCCCCCGCCGGCCACGAGCCCCCCGGACGCTTCTCGGCGGGGAAGGCCTCGGGGACACCGGCCGGGGCTACCTCGGGGTGCGCTCCGGCGGGGACCGGGTCCACTCCCAGGCCTGGGGCAGCGAGGAGGGAACGGGCATCAGGGAGGGGGGGACTGCGCTGCCCACCCTGCCCGCCCCCCCTGGGTCCCGCCGTGGCTGCCCCGTCCCCCCGGCTGGGCGGGATGTGAGGGACGGGGTGCCCCAGTGGGATGGGGACAGGGGGACAGCAGAGGGGCTGGGGCAGGGGGTGAGGGGCACAGGGCAGGGGTCAGGGGACCTCCATGTGCAGGCTGAAGCCCGGCACAGGCCCCTCCCCGGGGACCCTGCCTGCAGCTGAGCCCCCACAACCCTTTGGGGCTCCGTGGGGGGGAGGGAAGGGGATGGGGGCCACTAGAACCCCCTCTCCTCCTGCCATTCAAGGGAACCAGGGCTGGGACCTGCCTGCTGGGGCCATGGGGAGCCCAAGAGGGGGGAGCAGCTCATGGCAGGGATAAGGGGGGCTAAGTCAGTGCCCCCTCCAGATCCAGGGCAGCAGACCCCCACTGAGCCCCTCACTGAGAGCCCGTGGACCCCTCCCTCACCCACCCCCCCCTTCCCAGGCTCCATCCTCCCCATTCCCTGGGGTGGCTGTGCCACGGTGGGGGGGTCCCCGGACCTGTTTTGAGGATGAGGAGGTGCAGGGCGTCATCGCGCAGGTAAGAGGCAGCAGCGATCTCGTGTGTGGGGATGCGCAGGATCAGCTCCTCGTTGTCCCGCCAGGTCAGCAGGAGGCAGCGGGCGGAGAGGCTGAGGATGCTGTCCTGCTCCGGGGTTGTCTGCAGCGGCAGCTCCTGCAGCTGCTGCGGGGGCACCACGATGGCGGGGGGGGGGACACCCAATGGGGGAGGGCATCAGACTATGGGCAGGCACCCGGAGGTGGGGGGCACCCGGAGGTGGGGGGGCACACTCAGGGCAGGATCAGGGCTCCTCTTACCCTGGCCGTGTCCAGCAGCTGCAGCACCTCATCCCGGCTGGAGGGGTTCAGGGAGGCTGTCACCCAGGTCAAGTGGCCTAAAAACTGGGGGGAAAGGGAGCACTAAACTCAAAAGTATCTTAATGGGGCTGAGGGTGCACATCGTCACCACCCCATGTCCCAGAGCCTCACCCAGAGCACACGCAGCCTGGATGTATGTCCCTGGGGTAGAGGAGGCTGTGAAAGGGGGGGGTTCCCTGCCCTGCAGTCCCTTCTCCCCATCCCTGGGTGCTGTCCAGGCAGAGAGGGGACCAGAACCCTCCTGGCCACCACAGATGGTGGGTTGGTGGCCTTGTCCTCCCTGCTGTGACCAGACAGGGGCTCTGGGCACCTCTGGGGGGACCTCCCTGCCAGCCCCTTACCTTCACCTCCTTCTCCACGTAGTCATGCAGCAGGATCTGGGGGTCAATCAGGTAGTCGGGGGGGTAGAGGGGCACGGAGTGGAGGGGCCGGCGGTACGCGGTGCTGCGGGGTGCGGGCTTGCGAGCGGCCTTGGGGAACACCAACCTCTTGATGGGTGACACGAAGCCCTGGAAAGGACAGGAGCACAGGGACGTGTCAGCTCCGGGAGGGGCTGGGCCTTCTCTGTTCCCTGACCCCAAATTCACATTGTTTAGGGTGCCGGGGTGACCCCACCTCTCCCCACTGCTGTATCCCCAGTCCCACCCTCATCCTGGTGTCCCCATATGTCCCGCTCATTCCTACCCTCCCACCTGCCCCCCGGGACCCCCAGCCCCAGCCCCACGCACCTTCTTGCCCTTCTTGGCTTCGCAGTCCATGTTGGGGCCGTGGTGCTGCTCCGGCACAGCCCCCCTGGCACAGCCCTCCCCGGCTCCGCTCGGCGCCGCAGCCTTTTCCTGTGTCGGAAACTCCACCAGGACGGCTGGGATGTGAGTTCCTGCCCCTCCTGGGGGGTGCTGGGACTGGGCTGTACTGGGCTGGGCTGGGATCAGGACGGCAATGGGACTGGGACCGGGACAGGGACTGCAACAGTGACAGGAGTGGGGGCAAG
The DNA here is from genome assembly GCF_036169615.1 of Heliangelus exortis. NCBI lineage: Eukaryota > Metazoa > Chordata > Aves > Apodiformes > Trochilidae > Heliangelus > Heliangelus exortis. Next base: position 2,075,008 of record NC_092437.1, read on the forward strand.
AGCAAGGGCAAGGACAGAACTGGCACTGGGATTGGGACTAGGGCTAGGACTGTGACTGGTCCTGAAACAGGTACCAGGAAGGGACTGGATTTGGACTGGGGCTAGGGTCAGGATCGTGACCAGGACAGGACAGGACAGGACTAGGGTTAGGACTGGAACTGGGTCTGGGACTTTGGCTGGGACTAGGACTGGGACCAGAGGCCCCCCCAGGATCTGGGGGGCTGCTGGGGCTCGGCAAGGCGGAGGTTGTCCCGGAGGTGGCCGTGTCCTTCCTCCCCGCAGGCTGCATCCTGCCCACACACCCCTTCCCTGCCGGCCACCACTGGCCAGGGACACTGTCACAGGTCCTGCTGTCCCCAGTGTACCCGGGTGCCCCAGGAGGGAGGGACTGAGCCCGGGGCAGATGCTGGGGATGGCAGCAAGGACAGGCTCCCCAGGCCAGGGCTTATTGAAATGAATTTAATATCTCATGTTGCAGCAAAATTAAAAATATACAAAAAGTTTGTGGTATACAAAAAAGTCTCGGTACAGACCCCGGCCTCCCGCTTGCCCCCCGCCCACGCCGAGGGTCCCAGAGGAGAAGGTGGCACACAGAGTATTTACAGTACGTGACAGAGGCCGCCTGGTACCGGCACCGGGGGAGGGGTGACCGGGGCAACGGCTGAAGCCCACCGGGAAGCATCCCCACCGGGAAACATCCCCCCGACAGCCAACGCCGGGAACTGATGCCCCGACCCAACCTCTGCCCGCTCCTTGAAGCCCTGGTGGCCCCGCTGCCACCCCCGGGGGTGACACCCCTCGGGCACCAGGACCCCCAGCCCCAGAGGAAGCTCGAACCCCCCCGGAGCCGCCCCCGGCCCGCAGCACGAGGCACGGGGTCCCGGTGGGCAGGAGCTGCCATCCCGGCCCTGCTGCTGGCCCCGGGGCCCCGGTTTGGCCTCCCCTGGGGCACAGGGGGGTGGCCGAGTCCCCAGGGACGGGCGTGGAGCCCATGGCTGCCCTGTGACCCCCAAGACCGGACCCCCACCCCGATCCGGGCAGCACCAGCTGCTGCCGAGACGCGGACCCGGAGCAGCCCAGGGCTGAGGGACCCGTGGCTTGAGTGCATAGAAAAGTGGCCCTCTGTCCCGCGTGGGGGTCCCCAGGGGGTGAAGGGCATGGAGGTGGGGGGGTACGGGTCACCCTGACCAGCAGCTCCCCTCTGGCCCGGGGGTACCGGGAGCGAGGCTGGGGGCGGGTTCCCGGTCCTCGAGTGACCCATCCCCGGTGGCTTCTCGGATCCATGAGGATCCGTGAGCCTCTCGGCTCCTGCCAGGACGACCCCGACCCCATCCCGGACACTCCCAGCCGCTGCCCCGACCTTCCCTGAGGAAAAGAGCCCCCCCAGCCCAGAGCAGCCCCTTCCCAGAGGAGCCCCCCCGCTCGGCACCGCTCAGCACCCGCCGCCGGTGTCTGCCCGTTAACGGCGCTGAAGAAGGGGAGGGGTCGCGGGGGAGCCGGCCCGCTGCTCGGCCCCAGCCGCGCTCTGCACCCTCCTCTCAAAGAGTTTCCGAGGCTTCCAGTTAGCACCAGTTAGCACCAGTGACCCCAGCGACCCCCCGCCCCAGCCCGCTGTCACCCGGGCCGCAGCTACGGAGAATGAGAAACAAAAGCGACGCGAGGCCACCGGGGCCGGGGGCGGCCATCGACCCTCGGGGACACCAGGGGTGGCGGCCAGAGAGGTCCCCAGGGGCACCGTGTCACCCCGGCCCTCCCCGTGGCCGAGCCTCGGTGCCTGGTGGAGAAGTGTCACAGGGCAGAGGTGACACCGCGACACGGGGCAGGCGGGACCCTGCCGGGCCGGTGCGGGGGGTGCGGGAAGGCACAGGGGCCGTGGGTGTGGGGGGAGAGGGGGTTCACAGCCCCCCCTGCCCTGCAAACCCCCGCCAGCCCCCGGGCACACACATAAACACGCACACGCATGAACTCGCACACGCACGGACACGCACACGGACCCACCTGAGACACGCCTGGCCCCGGGGGGGCACGGGGTACATTCAGCACAGCCCTTCGCGGGGGTGGGACACTCGCCAGCGGATCCGGACAGGACTGGGGGACACATTCAAATCCGGAGCCCGGGGCAGCCCCAGTGCTCTGGGCAGGCAGGGACAGAGGGACAGGGACAGAGGGACAGGGACAGAGGGACAGGGACAGAGGGACAGGCAGGGTCCCCGCTCACTGTAGACGTGGAGGGAGCTGATGCCGATGGGGGATGGATGGAAACCCCCCCGGGTTGGAAGCAAAGCCAAACCCGGGAGGGGGAACCTGCTGGGGGGTGAATCCCTCTTCGGGGAGCCCCGGGAATGCCGGAAGCCCCGCACCGCCCCCCCGCAGCCGTGCCAGCCGGGGCTTGTACCCTCCCGCCGCCCCCCCTTCCCCCCTTAGCCTCAACGGAGGTAGAAAATGTCACAAAAAATGTCACCTTTCAGGTGGAAACAAACCCAATGAGATGAAGGGGTTCCCGTGGGTGTGGGGATGAGGGGGTCGGGGCTCCCTGGGCGAGGGTCTGCACCCTGCAGGGCAGTGGGGTCCCGTGGGGTGGGGGCACGGCTGGGACCCGAGCCAGGGGGAACAAGGATGGAGGTGACAGAGTTGCCCCCTGGCTGGCACTGTGGGGCAGGAGACATGGGGAGGGCTGTCCAGACCCTGCCTGTGCCCTGCCCCAGCTCCCTGGGGGTGACAGGGGTGACAGGACCCCCGGAGTCACTGTGCTCCAGCCCTACAGGCACAGGGCAGCCCCGGCACCCCGTGCTGCCCACCTGGGCCATGCCCCCTGCCACCCCCCCGGCCCCCCTCCTGTCCCCGCTGAGCACCGGGGGCCGCAGCACCCACCGCCTGGGGCTCAGGCACCGGTGAGGTATTTTGGCAAGGAGGAGCCACGGAGGGGTTGGGGCGGCTGCTGGGGGGTGGGATGGGGGGGATCTTGGCTGTGGGCGGGTGGTGTGGGAGGGGGGATAGCACCAAGAGACCTCCCTGGGCCCCCCCGCGGGGCACTTGGCGTGGCGGCACCGGCAAACCCAACAGAAAGGCAAATGGCTGCGAAGCCGCGGGGTGGCACCGGGATGGCGCCGGGACGGCGCCGGGATGGCACCGGGATGGCGCCGGGAGGCCCCCGCCACGACCCCCACCCACCCACACCCCCTTACACGGTGGTCTCGTACTCCAGCACCTCGTGGGGGGCGCCGGGGGTGCGGTACTGCAGGCGGGGGGTGGTGGGGGAGGCGTACTCCAGCGCCAGGATGGTTTTCCTCAGGCGCCGGTCGATGAAGTGGGCGTCCCAGGCCGGGTACTTCTTCCTGGGGAGGTCAATCCGGATCACGGGGCCCTCGGTCCGCGGGGTGCGGGCGGCCGGCGCCGGCGGGGCGCAGGGCCGCACCTGGAAGACGGGGACGCAGCTGTCCCGCTCCCCCCCGCCCCCGTCCCGCTCCCCCCCTGTAGTCCGCGGCAGAGAGCGGGGGGGGCTGGTGACGGCGTCCACGGGGGACCCCGGGGGAGGAGCCGGGGGCTGGCGGAAAATGCAGCCCCCGGTCTGGGAGCCGAACACGGGGCCGTTGGGGTGCAAGAGGCAGTAGTAGATGAACATGAAGAAGATGCCGAGGGCGAAGCTGGAGCTGACCACGCAGACGAGGATTAAGGCGTCGAAGTCGGAGGTGGTCTTGCGGTCGTAGTAGAGGAACCAGAGGACGGTGAGGGCGGCGTTCTCCGAGAGCGTGATGACGTAGTAGATGCCCATGCGGTAGCGGCTCCGTCCCTCCTTGACGTTGAACCAGCAGAAGATGTAGATGATGCCCACCACCATGTTGTAGATGATCTCCTCCCACTTGGACATGCAGAAGTCCGTCTCTCCCTGGATGATCCAGAAGGTCATGATGCACCAGTGGGTGACGATGAAGATGCCGAAGTAGAGCTGGAACACGGAGGCGAAGAGGGCGAAGGCGATGGCGCGGGCGGCGATGGTGAAGAGGTGCCACAGGATCTGCACCACGGCCCCCTTGTAGGACATGGGCATCTTGTCCTCCCGAGAGTCCCGCAGCACCTTCTGGTAGGAGGCGATCATCCACGCCAGGGAGACCAGCGAGGCTGAGGCCGAGAGCCCTGAGGGCGCAGAGCAGGGAGGGGCAATCAGAGCTCGTGCCGGGACAGGGCCCCCCCCGACTTCCCCCCGGGGCCCTGCCAGGGGCACCCCATCCCTTACCCTGCAGCGGCTCGATGCTGTTCTGCTGCACCATGATGCTGAGCTGCAGCACCAGCTGGGGCGCGCTCTTCAGGAAGGTCTCCAGCAGCCTCAGCATGCTGATGTCTGCGCTCTCAAACATCATCCGCCAGTAGAAGTGGCGGCGGCGATGCTCGGCCTGCCAGCGGCTCTGCAGCCCCAGGTACAGTGCCCGGAGGTACCTGGGAGGGGGGTGGGAGGGTCAGAGGGGCCCCCCCAGCTCCTCTCCCCCTGCCCCGTCACCACTGCCAGCCCCATCCATCCGATGCTTTCCCTCCTTTGGGGACCACAGAAATGCCCCCCAAGCCGGGGGGGGAGCGGGTGCCAGAGGGCAGTGGCGATGCTGAGCACATCCCTGTCCCACCCCGTGGCCACGAGGGAAGGGGCAGCTTGGGCAAAGGCAGCCCAGCTCCCCCCTGCCCCAGGGCCCCTCCAGCATCACGGTGCCCACCCCCATCACAGTGCCCACCCAGCAGTCACCCCACCCTTCCACCCTCAGTGCTGCCCCTGTGCCCCCCTTACAGGGTCTGGGATCCCCCCGCAGCCCCGCTCTGTGGCCACCCATGGCTTTGGGGTGCCCTGGCCCCCACCCAGCTCCACGTCCAGCTCCAAGGGGCTATTTCTGTCCCTGGCACGGAGCCCACCCTCCTCCCCCTGCCCGCACCGAGGCACCAGCTGGTCGTGCCGCGGGGCTGCAGGGAGCACCCAGGCGCTGGTGCCGGCGCTGCCCCGGCTCTTGGCAGAGCTGCTGGAGCACACAGCGGCCTCGGCCATCTGGTCCTGGGCCGGGGGTCAGCCGAGGTGTGAGTGGCACTGCCACACACGCCGGCTGAGTCACCGGCACCGGGGACCCCTCCCTGCAGCACGGGGCCAGATCCGGGCACCGCGGAGGGGACGCGGGGCCAGATGGGCCGGGAGTGCCCCGGAGGGATGGAGGAGGATGAAGAGGGAGGGTGGGGGCCACAGAGCCTCCAGCAGTCGAGCCGAATCCTCAGGCAGAGCCACGGCCTCTCCGCCAGCTCTGGGAAGCACTGCCAGGCACCACACCACCGCAGTTGGTGTCCCCCGGCTCCTCTCCCCACCAGCCACTGCTCCTGTCCCTGCCGGACCTGGGGACAGAACCGCTGAGCCAGGAGGGTGCAAACCGGGGGACATCCTGGGGATGGAGGGCACATCACGGGGGAAAGGCGACCAGAGAGGCAACGCAGAGCCCAGGACACTTCATGGCTGGCCCCAGGGCACCCACGTGCAAGCAAGACCCAGGCAACGGTGACCTCAGCCTCTCCCCACAGTCAGCCCCACTAGCGGGCCCCATCAGCACCACGATCCCACCGTCCCCACGGCACAGCCAGGAGCTGCCCCAGGAGCTGTCCCCAGCTCCTCAACCACTCCACGAGTGACCCGTGGCCTCCTCCGGCTCTCGGCGGGGCTCAGGTACTCTCCTGTCTCCCCCTCAGCTCCGTAGATCTCATTAAATGAGGTTTCAGCTCCCATCAACTCGCCGGGATGAAACGCTGGTTGGGATTTGTTTGTGTGTGATCCCCCCGAGGTGTTTCAGCCCAGAGAACCATCCCAGCACTGACACCGCACGGCGAGCGCTCCCCGGCCCAGCGTGTGCGGCCAGCACTGAATCAATCACTGGAAAAAAAATAATTTAATTTTCAAAAGAATCCCGATGATGAGGCAGAAACCGACAGTGAGAGCTCTCCGAGGTAATTGCTCTCTCCTTTGTATTGCAACGAGAGATGCAAGAAAACCCCCGCAACGGGAGGGCAGGGGTGGGCTTGGGTGGGTGCTGGGTGGGAGTCCCACCACGACTGGGTCTGCCACCAGTGGCACCGTTTGCCCTCAGCTCCCAGATACTGGTTCTGCCTTTCAAGTGTTGGAAAGAAAGAAGCAAGAGGAGAAAAGCTCAGACCTGGTTACAATCAAATCCACCAAGGGCCTCAGGTGGATGAGGACAAGGGACCCCCTGGTTGAAGAGGGAGCGATGTGGAGCACCGTGTGCTGGGTCCTGTGGCCCTGAGGCAGGGACAAGCTGTCCCCAGCACAACGGGACCTGCAGGGACACACCAGGCACCCAGGGAGTGGCAGGGGACACCGGGTGGGAGGCAGGCGTGGCCTGCACTGTGTCCCCTTCTCTGGCATTTCTTTGGTGAGAAAGCAGCGTGGAAAACAATTCCTGAGTGGCAAACCCCTCCAAACAGCAGTGGCTGGAGCTTACACCAGCACACGGTCCCTGCAACCAACACCATCTCCAGAGAACACCCCTGCCAGAGCAGCTGTGTGACAGCAGCACGCTGGTGACAACTGACAGCAGCTCCTGGCAGCAGCTTCACTTCGGGCTGATCTCAGAGCTGTTGCTCAGAGCTACCTTGGGAAGCAGCTGCAGGGGCTGGAGGCTATGTCCCAGCATGGGCTGTGCAGCCATGGACGTGCAGGTGGCCCAGGAGGGGAGGAGTGGGGTAAATCGTGGAGGAAGGGGATGTTTTCCTGGCTGGGGAACAGCCTGCTCTTCCCATGAACATTTATTCCACGTTTCTTTAACTGCCACATCCACCTGCACCGGATCCAACCTCACTAATGGGTTTAGCAAACTGCATTTAACTGGTCACCAGGGCTAATCCCAAATCCTGAGATTAGAAAGAGCCTCAGCTGCAGCTTCAGACCAACATGTCCTGGAGGGTGAGTGCTGAGAGTTCCTGCTTTAATTGGCTTAAGAGCCTCTTTGGCACAGCAGATCAGGAGAGCACAGTGACACCCCGGGAGCAAAGCCCCTGACACAGCCTGGGCCTGGCTCAGGCCACTGCCCGGGGGCACCGGGGCCACGGCTGCCTGCAGGGAGGCCGAGCAGCCACAGGGCTCCCATCCTGTCCCTCACCAGCTCCTCCAGCACAGGAGGGTAAGGTTGGCACCCACTCTGCAGCCTGAGGATGGAGGGGGGATCAGGGAGGGGCCTGCAGGGGCTGTGCTACGGAGGGGAATCACGAACCGATTTGGGTTGGATGGGACCTTAAAATCATCCAGCTAGGGACACCTCTAGCACGGTGCGTGCTTCCCCTGAAGCAAAGTTAGAGCACCCCAGGAGCATCACAGGAAGAGCAGCAGACGAAGAAACCCATGCAGACAAGAACGGGGAGTGGAGGAGCTGCTGTGGGAAACAGGACGGAAACCCGAGCCGGGAGCGCTGCCTGCTCCCAGCCTTGTTCCGGGAATTTGCCATTGTCTCCACTCCCCTCCCAGCACCAACCTCCCCGGGCAGCAGCTCAGTGCCAGAGCCATCCCGAGGATGGAGCTCAGCAGATCCGGGAGGGAGCAGGGCTGGCTCCGTGGCACCAGGGGGGACAGTGCCAATAAACTGTCAGCTCCTGCTTTGGAACGTTTGCAGAGACACAGGGGAAGGGCCTGGAGCCTGCCCGAGCCTTCCAGGCTGCACTCACCCTGCCTGCACTCACCCTGCCTGACCAGGCCAGGGGACACAGCCAGGCCAGGCTGGGGACACAGAGCATCTCTGTGACCCCACATATGATTGTGAGCTCTGAGCTGGGATATGGGGAGGGAGGGACCTGGGAGGGACCTCTGAGGCTGAGGTGTTGGGTGCCCAGCAGAAGGACTCCTTGCCCCCCAGGACCTCTCTGCTATTGCTGGACAGGATCCCCAGCAGACCCAGCACCGCCTGGCCATGGGGACAGCAGGTCTGTGCCACCCAGTCAGACTGTGAGCTCCTCATGCCAGCTCCTGCCCACACCCACAGCTCCTGCCTGCACCCACAGCTCCTGCCCACACCCACCCGCAACCTCATTTGGGTTCTGATGGGAGCTCCCTCCATGGTCCCCACCTGCTCGAGGCTGCAGAGGGATTTGTCCCTGTGCCCTCCTCACCATCCACACCCACTCCCCTATATCCAGCCATCCTCACCTGTGCCCTATATACTGCACCCCCTTATCCCCATCCACATCCCTGCTGCACCCTGCCCCTCCCACAGCCCTCGCCTGGCTCCATGACCCCCTTGCATCCCATACCCCCGTTCTCCCGTACCTCCAGTCCTGCCCCAGCTGCAGGAGGTGGATCAGGCCCTGCAGCAGCCCCGTCCCCACCCTCTGCCCCCCTTCCCCCGTACCTCCAGACCTGCCCCAGCTGCAGGAGGTGGATCAGGCCCTGCAGCAGCCAGACGCAGAGCCGGCAGCAGCCCCGGGCCCCGCTGTCCCTGGTGCCGCGGGCGGTGTCCGCGGTGGTGCCGGCGCTGTCCTTGGTGGTACCGGCGCTGTCCTTGGTGCTGACGGCGCTGAAGTCGTAGACGAACCACCTGAAGCTGAGCATCTGCACCACCAGCGAGGGCAGCAGCACGAAGAGCAGCGTCAGCCCGAACCACCACCGCTGCCCCCGCACGTAGTAGTGGGCCGCCAGCCACAGGTCCGAGGCGCCGTCCGCGAAACAAACCAGGAGGGCGCAGAGCACCCAGCAGCCGTCCCGCAGCCGGTACCGCCGCGCCGGGGGGATCGCGCCGTCCCCCCGCCTCCCGCCGTCGCCCTCCGGGCTCTCCAGCAGCACGGCCGGGCCGCCGCCGCCGTCCGACTTCGCGGCCATGTTGTCGGGGGAGAGGAGGAGAAAGGAGGGAGCGGGAGAGACTTCCGGAGGGAGGACGGCGCCGCCGAGCCCGCCCCGGCAGCGCCCGCCCCCGCCGGCCTCGCCCCGCGCCCGCCGCCCGCCCCGGACCGGACCGGACCGGACCGGCCCCGCCGAGAGACCCCCGCCCCGCCGGCCCGGCCCCGGGAGCCCCCGCCCCGCCCCCGCCGCTCCCCCTCCGGAAAGGGCGGTCGCCCCCCAGCCGCCGCCGCGGGGTCCCGGGGGAGCGCCCGGTGCCGGTGGGCTCCTCCCCGCTCCCCCCCGGGAAGGGCAGCCGGGTCCCCCCAGAGCCGGTCCCGGGCTCCCCGCCGGCAAAAGGACACCGAGTCCCCTCCCTGTGCCTCCTGTCCCGGTCCCCACGCAGCTCAAGGACCGGAGCTCCCTGAGCAGCTGCTGAGCGGCCTTGGGCTCCGCCAGCCCCGAATCTGCCCTGCTCCTCATGGGCCCTGCCCAGAGCTGCTCAGGGGGTGTCAGCCCCTGCCAGGCCTGGAGGACGGAGCTGCTGCTGCTGCAGCTCCCTTTGCATCCCCATGGGCAGGGACACAGACCAGGGGGGTCCTGCTGGGACCTGCTGAGCCCCGCTCTGGGGAGAGAGCCCCAGCTTTGGGGGAGTGCCCGAGGAGCTGGGTGAGACCCGGGGCCCAGGGGTTTGGGTCCCTGTGAGCCCAGGGGCTGCCCTGCTCCTCGGCTCTGTGCCACCATCTCCCCTCAGAGGAGGGATGCAGCGTGTTGGGCAGAGCTGGGCTGGCAGTGCCAGGGCTGGGACCCCCGTGGGACACGGGCTGGCACGAGGAGCAGCAGCATCCCCGGCACTGCTGGGAGGGAAAAGGAGTTTTGCTCCTTTGCAGCCTGTCCCTAGGGAAGGCGATGGCAAAGGGCCCAGCTCCAGCTCCAGCTCCAGCCCCAAGGGATGGGCTCTGGCTCAGCCCCCCTGCCCTGCAGAGCAGCCAAGGGGGATCCCAGCAAACCCGGGTAGAGTCTGGGACCCTGGTGCTGAAAACTGAGGGAAGAAAGCAGGGGGGTTGGGAAGGTGTTAGTCAGCACAAGGGAGCAGTCAGGCCCTCGGAGAGGCTCTCCCAGTGCTGCATCTATTAGCATGGGTAATGTGACTTAAACACCTAACCTTGAGATGCTCCTGACAGATCCCCTCGACAAAAGCCTGCCTGGGGGAGGGGATGCTCCCAGCATCCCAGAGCCCGAAGAAAGGAGCCTTTCATCCACCACTGGGCCCCTGGGGAGGGTGGGCAACACAGTCCAGAGCCCCCACCAAGGCCTGGCCAGTCCGGTCCCGTTTGGGCTCAGTCCCTGGAAAGTCTCTGTCCTGGCTGGACAATGGAGCAGAGCCAGTGCCACCAGGAAGGTGGGCACAGCACCAGGGAGAGGGCACCTGGGGACCCAGGAGAGATGGATTCACCTTCCTCCCCAGCCCCTGAAACACCCCTTGTGAAAGCAGAGCTGAACATCCACAGCCCGAGATCATGAGGACCAAGGTTTGACATCTGATTTATCTTAATAACAGGGCCCAGCAGCCACAGGGAAAAATGAGAGAATAAAACACCCTATAAACCTCCCTGAGGCCTTCTCATTCTGCTGCCAGCAGGCAGGCAGGAGGGTTTCTAGCTGCACATATAAAAGTGTTGCAAGGAAGAAAAAAGCACAAGCTGAACCCAAACCCTGCTCTTTCCACAACAAAGCACACAGCAGAGCAGAGCAGCCCTTGGCCAGTGCCCAGGGGGGGCATAAAAATGCTCCATGGGAATCTGGGCCTCTTCCCTTCTCATCCCATCAAAGCAACACAGATCAAATGTTGCCACGGTGCCTGGCAGAGAGCAGAACCCGAGCACTGCACAGCGGAGGCTGCAGGGGAGACGGAGACCCCCGGCCCACACCCTGCATCCCATCTCCCCTCCCTTGTCCCGCATCCTGCTCCGCAGCCAACCCAGGTGTCCGTGTCCTGCTGCAGATGGGACATCCTGAGGTGGTGGATGGGAAGCAGCTGCCCCCAGCCCAGCCTGTGGATCTCCAGCCAGCTGCCCCCACCATTAAAGGAGCATTTCCCAGTGTTGGCCTCACCCCCACAGTCCCTCTGCCCCTTTTGGTGGAGGCAGCAAAGAATCCATCCCGTGTGTGGGTCCCTGGGAGCAGCAGTGCCCGTGCCCTGGAACCTGCCTGGTCCCAGCACAGGCTGCTGCAGCTGGGGGGGCTCTCCCCAGTTAACTGGAACAAATGACTTTATGGGATTAGGGCCAGTAATCTGCCCGCCCGGGTAATCTCTCTTAAAGGATTATTTGCCCAGGGAAGTGTGGTGAGCACCAGCCAGCCACTGCCTCACTCCACCCAGCCCTGTCCCCTGTGGTCCCAGTACAGCCACCTCCCCATTTCCAGTAGCCCGGAGGTGCTGGGGGTCACCGAGGTGAGTCCCACGAGGGGCACGAGCCAAGGGGACAGTTCCCCCTCCGGACACTGCTGCAGGGACAGTGGTGGCAGCTCTGCCACGGCGGGGGCCCGGCAGCACCAGCCGGAGGTCCCAGCTGTGCCGTGCTCAGGGTCCCACAGCGCTTCCCGGGCAGCCCCAGGGCGCAGCCCCCAGACCCCTCGGTACCACCCAGGACCAGGAGCGGGACCGACACCCGCACGGTGCCGGGGCTGAAGGGAAACGAGCCCGGTAGCTCACAGCCGGGACCCGGGCAGCGGAGCAGCACCCCAGGAACACGGGACACGGAAACCCGCACCCCCCGTTACCCCCCGGCCCCGGGCAGGGTCCCCTCCTCACGGGCGAAGAGCCAGGGCCCCGCTCCGCCCCCCCGATCCCGTCCCCTCCCGGGGAACCTCCCCGCCCGGGGGGCAGCCGGTGGCCGCGGGTCCCCGAACCTCCCGGGGGTCCCGGAACCTCCCGGGGTCCCCGAACCTCTCGGTGGAGCCTCGGGCAGTGCCCATTACGGCCGCCAGGGGGCGCTGCCAGCCGGGCCCTCCCGCCGCGGAACCCGCACGCGCGGCTCCGCCACCCACCCGGAGCGGAACCGAGACGGACCCGGAACGGACCGGGGGGCGGTACCGGAGCGGTCCGGGCGGCGCAGCCCCGGCAGCGCCATGGCGCGGGACCCCGCGTTCGTGCTGCGGTACCTGGCCGAGGTGGAAGAGCTGGCCGAGGACGTGCTGGCGGCGCGGCAGCAGGTACGGCCCGGTCCGACCCGGTAGTCCCGGCGGGCGTCCCCTGCCCCGCCGGTATCCCCCAGCTCCGGCTGCTTTTCTCCCGCCGCAGATCGTGGAGTTGGATATGAAACGGAACCGGAACCGCGAGGCCCTGCGGGCGCTGCAGAAAGATCCGGAGCCCGAGGGTGAGGCCCGGTCCCGCCCGTCCAATCCCCGGAGGGACCGGGAGCCCCCGGTAAAACCTTTTCCTCTCTTTCTTCCTCCCCAGGCCAGGCCATGGTCTGCTTCGGGGACATGTTCATCCAGCTGCCCAAGGCCCAGACCCGGGAGATGCTGCGGCAGGGTGAGGCAGAGAGCAGGGAAAAGGAGTCTGGGGAAATAAAACCGCCCAGAATGTCCCGCGGGCAGAGCCCGGTGGAGCGGGCTCAGGCACGAAGCACCCCGGGGGAAGCCCTGAGGGTCCCTCTGTCCCCTCACTCCTCTTTCAGACCAGGAACACCTGGATGAGGAGATCAGCAGCCTGCGGAAGGAGCTGCGGGTGAAGGTCAATCGCCTCTACGAGGCTCAAGGTGAACGTTCCCATTCCAGAACCTTCTGGGAGCACCTGGGGGGATCCCGAAGCTCCCGAGCTCTGCACGTCCCTGAGCCCTGTTCCTGGGGCTCCCCAGGCCCCTCCTGGAGCTGTCACCCTGAGCAGACCCCACGCCACGGCAGCTCCCAGGGGTGTCCCTGCCCTCCTTGCAGCCCCTCTGGGGTTGGCTCCACTGGCTTTGTAGCAAATTCCTGATTTTTCTTTTTTTTTTTTCTGTGTGTTCTCTCAGGTAAACCCGAGCTGAAGGGGTTTCACCTGAACCCCATGAGCTCTGAGGAAATGAAGCTCATCAATCGCATCCTGCAGGGCTGAGGTGGCAGAGGTGCAGGGACTGTCACCCCCACAGCCCCCGGGGGAGCTCCCTGGGAAGTGTTTGGCTCCTCAGCTCTGATGCTGCAGCTTCCTTGGATCACAAACCCAGTGCTGGGGCCCAGGGATGGTGTGGGTGTCCGTGGGCAGGCTGCAAATGGGGTTATTAAAACCAGAGCAGCTGCATTCCCAGCTCCACGTGTGTGTGTGTTCCTGGGGGGGTTGTGTGAGCTTCAGGGACAGCTCCTTGTCCTGCTGGGAAGGGGAGTGGGAGGGGGAATCCAGAGCACAGAGAAGTTGTGTGGTGTTAAACAAAGGCAAGTTTAGAGCTGAAGCACGTCAGGAATCTCCTCCCAGATGTGTAGGAGGGGGCAGGGGCAGGCAGTGTCCTTTTTGTCTCCTTGGGAAACGTTTCTGCTGTGGGGTTGTGTGGAGGAGAAATGAGAAGCACAGAACTGAGGGTTCCAAAGGGAGATGAGAGGGGAAAACGTGCATTTTCAGCAAGCTGCCTGAAGAGGGCTGAGCAGGAGCAGGGGCCAGGCCTGTCCTGTAGTGCAGGGGTGATGGAACCAGTGAGGAGTTCTTCAGAGGCTTGAACACTCACCATCTTCTGCACAGCCCTCCCTTGTCTGCACCTGCTCCCCCAGCACAATTGGGTTAAGACCATAAAAATAGTGTTGGGTTTTTTTTTAAACTCATCATAACTGCCACTGAACTGAGACTGACTCATTTCTGTGTACAGGGAATGTCTGGAGCAGTTGCCAAGAAAGGCATGGAAGCAGAGAACCATTCCAAACATTCCTGTAAAACCCCTTAGAGGGGAATAAACATCTCCCTCTCCTCTGTGCCTTCCAGCAGATGACACAGAGTCCCCCAGCTGAGGGGGTACAGCAGTAATTAGGCAGAAACAGGCAGATTTGCCATGGTTTTCCTCCCCACGACACCATCCCCATGCACACAGGCAGGAGTAAGCATGAGGCAACAGGAGATCCAGCCCTAAATCTCTTTCCCATGCACTGAGCCAAAGAACATTCTGAGCTGATTGCAACGTTTCTATTCCTGCTCTCAGTGGCACCAGAGGAAAAAAAAAAAAACCAAAAACCAACTCCCTCTGGCTTCCAGAAAGCCAGCCAAGGGGAACCCACAGTCCAGCTGCAGCAGAACAGCCTGAGGAGAGTTCACAGAATGAGAATTAACCCCTGTTCAGTGCTGGGAGGGGACACCTCCCAGGAGCAGTTTCCTGGCACAGGAGGGCTCAGCAGCACTCAGTGCCCTGATGACATCCAGAGCTTTCCCTCTGCTTCATTCCTCTCCTGACCAGCTGAAGTTACTCTCAGTCCTGATTCTGTGATCCCACTGATGTGCAGGAACAGCAGATGGAGAGAATCAGAGAGCCCCAGGACCTGTTCTGTGCTCAGGGATCTAACACTGTCCCCAGCAGCACCTGAGACACTGAAGCTGACAGGACACAGGGCTCTAACAGGTACCTCACCTACTCAGGGGGGAAAAAAAATAAAACATGAGAGGAAACACTTGGTAGGAGAGCACTGTCAGCATGAATCATCTCCAAGGGAAATTTCCTTCCCTGTGGTGCTGCTTCTGCTTTCCATGATGAAGGCTGAGAGGACAATAGTCCTGTTTGTGTCTCCTTTCTGAAGTCCCATTGGCTGCTCCTGCAATAAGCCAGTTGTGCTCTGGGGTTCCTGCAGCACTTGGGCTGTGTGTGTAAATTTCTGAGGATTTCACCCAAACTTCAATGTTATGAATTTTTCACTTAACCAGTGAGGAAAGCTGGATTTAAAAAGGAGTAATGATAACCCAGACTCAAAAGGGTTTTGTTGTTTTGGTTTAAATACCCTCAGCTCCTCTGCAGTCCCCTCTTTCTCTCAGCTGCCCCCTCGTGAAAGGGGAAGCTTCCCAGTGACAGCTGTGTGCACTGGTGAGGCCCCAGAGCTGCCAGTTGTGACCAGAACATCAGGAGTGGTGAGGAGATCAAAGACAGACACTGAACAAATCAGGACTTCACATACCAAGCTCTCCTCTTCTGCCCTGGAGCCAATAATTATCTGTCCTCCCTGTGATCACAGGCACCCGAGCTTAATCCAAGCCCACAGGATGAAACCTTACTAAAAACTGCAGCAAAACAAATAAATCAGAAGTAATCAAGGGTAGTAGGTGGGAAATGAGTGACTGGTGAGAGGCAGCACCATGTCTGAGGGCTGGCAGGGAGCTCCTGACATCAGCACAGCTCCAAACCTCAGCTCTGCCACCCAGGGCTGTCCCTGGGGGCTCTGGGAGGGCTTTTTGATCATTCTGAGCAAGAACAAACTCTGCTGCACTCACACGGAGAGCAGGGAGGGATTCTCCATCCAACAGAGGTGGGATGGGATGGATTCTCCATCCAACAGAGGTGGGATGCCTTTGGGAAGATGTGTTATTCCCAGGAAAGCTCTGCAGCTCGATCCAGCAGCAAGTGTGGCAGGCAGGAAACCAAACTCCTCTGGCATGGCTCACCCTGCCCTGGCACCCCCTGGAGGTGTGGCAGGAGGAGCCTCCCAGTGTTCCCAGTGTTCACTGGGACACTGACAGTGATCTGGTGACACCAGTGTTCCAATAAAAAAAAATACAAGAGAGAGCTGGGGGGTCTGTGGCAGGAGAGCCAAGTCCTGTAGGTGTCTGGAGGAGTCTGAGCCATGGGAAGAGCCATGGGAAGGAGCTTTGCACCAGAGAGGCAGAGGACACAGCAAGTCAGCAGCACAAGGTGAGGGGTAATAAGGGTGAGAAGACAGAGTTGTTCTCCCCTTCTTCAGCCAACGATTTCCTTCAGGTTTTGGCACAGCACCATTCCTTCACCTCCTGACCTGCCAGCTCCCAGCTGGAAGAGCAGGATGTGGCATTTCCTGCTCTCCCCCAGTGACCTGATTCATCACCTCTTTGTCTGCAAGCTCACGGGGTGAAGAGGCTCCAGCACCACCTCTAAAGTGCACAGAGTGCTCCCACTCTTGTCCTGGAGGGGAGGGCAGAGCAGCAGCCAGCAGGGAAGTGCCACAGCACCAAATAAACAAACACTCACATGCTTCCAGACACACAAGTAACACAACATATGTTGTTGGGAATTTGTTCAGTCACATTTTAAATCTGTGTATGCTACAGAAGAACTTAATTAACCAGGAGAGTCATAAAAGGTGTCAGAGAACCATGACAAGCAAGAGCAGGACAATCTTGGAGACTTCCAGGCTGGTCCATGGGGTGGCAGCTCCTCAGGGCCCCTTCCCTGGAAGGTCCAAGCTCCTCTGAGCACCTTCCCAACCCCATCACAGCACGGGGCTGCTCCTGGGCTCAGCCAGGAGGAGCAACACCCATTTTTTTTACACTCCTCTGAATTCTGAGGTCAGCCACAAGCTACTTCGCTGAAGTTGGTTTAATCTCAGTAATCACAGGCTGTTCTTAGAGCCTTGTTTACTGTCTTCTGGTTATTTACCACGTTAATTGAGGCTGTAGGCATCAAATCAGCTTAATACCAGGCTTCTCTGCTGCCAATTAACACGTTCGTTCGTGGAGGGAGATAATCACTAACTGATACCCTCCTGGCTGTAATTCCCGTGTTAGTTTGCATAATTACCTCCCAGCCACTCCGCACAAGCCTGTCCTTACCCAGGGCTCTGCGGGGGGGGTAAATCCTCCCCCCAGCTCTTCCCCGGGCTGCTCACCCGCAGCTCACAGATGGGAGCAGCCTCAATTCCCCAGCCCGGGGCTGGGAGCAGGAGGCAGAGGCGGCTCCAGCGTCACCCCGGGGGGTGTCACTCCTACAGGAACACAGGGTGTTTGGCTTGGGGTTTAGTTTCTTTTTTTTTTTTCTGGTTTGTTTTTTTTAGTCCCCAAGACGCTGCCTGGAGTGGAAGTTGCTGCATTCAGCAGCGAGTTGCCAGGAGCTTGGGGGGACAAACGTGATTCAGAGCCTGAGGCTGACCTCAGGTCTCTACTGCAGGGCACAGAGAAGTTCATGCCAATAAAATGCCCCCCAAGCTGCACTGCAGGCTGCTCAGGGAGCCTCCTGGAATCTCTTTGCATTCTCAGGGGGGAAATCCCCTCAGGAAGTTGGCTGGACTTGCACCAGCTGGCAGTGGGATTTCCCTAAAACCACACAGATTTTTCTATGGCCCCATCTTTAGGGGTTGCCCTGGAAAGCTGCTGCACCAGAAGCCCCCTTAGGCCCCTCCCCACCCCCCCAGCCCCTGGCACTTCAGAGCATGAACTTGGCCATAACCCCCCCGTGAGAACCCTGGGAGCACATCCTGTTCCACCACACCAGAACTCTGCACTTTATACCTTCACCACTGAGTTAACTTTGGCTCTGCAAACAACCTGAGCTGTTTTCCAGCTGCTGACAAACCCCGTTTGCTCAGTATAAAAACAAGAAGTGGTTTGGTTGCCAGTGTTGACCAGGGAAGTGGCCAGGAGCGTGGCTACCCCCAGCCCCCTCGCTCTGCCCCACTCTTCCTGTGGATTTCCCCTATATTTTCCTTTCCCTCCACAGAATGAAGGAATCTCTTCATCTCTGCCTCCCTTTCCTTGGGAGAGCACAGACTTACCAGTCTCAAAATCCAATTTTGAAAATCCAAGCTGTGCCAGAATTCTTGTAAAATTCTTCCACAAACAAACACGGCTCTGGAGACATTCCCAAGGTCTTTGGACTAAAGGCACACTTTGTCACCTCAAACTTTCTGGCTTCTCTTCCTAACTGCTTCCAAAACCTCTTCAGACTCTTCTCTAAGCAGCTCTTCTGACTCAGCTGGGTAGATGGAAATAGCACAACAAACCTTCCCACTCACTTCGATTGCCCTTGAGAAGTTTCTGGGGGTCAACTGCACCACACGCTCTGAGGAGAAAAAATAAATAAATAGGGCTAAGAACGAGAACTGCTTTCTCTTTGTGGAGCAAAAGGCTCAGTGTCAGTTTTCTATACCTGTGTACGAAGGGAGCTGTAGCAGAGCAGTTGCACAGCCCTGGGCAGCCATTCCCAGAGCACGGGGCAGGCCGGAGGTTTGGGGCACAGAAACCTTCCCACAGACACGCACATGGCTGCTGCAAAGCCCCCCACACAACGGCCCCGACTCGGGGGGTTTCAAGGGAACAAACTCCTTTATAGGGGGCAGCTGGGACAGAAAAACCGGGCCGGGCCTGGGCCTGCGCCTGCGCCCACCGGGCCGCGACCGTCGCCATGGCAACCGCGGCGCTGGGCGACAGGGGGCGCTGAGGGACCGGAAGCGCGGGGGTTGCCCCGCCCATCGCATTGACCCCGCCCATCCCGATGGCCCCGCCCACTGCCCCATTCCGTGCCCCCCCCCCCCCCCCCCCCCTCGGTCCTGGCCCCCCCCCTGTGCCCCCCGCCGCGTCGCGGTCCCCTCAGCCCTCCCACTCCCCTCGGGCCCCCAGACCCTTTCATCCCGCCGTGTGTCTCCCACCCTGTGCCCCCCCCTCACCCTGCACCCCCAGATCCCTCAGGACGTGGGGCAGGGGTAGGCAGAGCGGGCAGGGGGAGACATACCACAGGGAGGGGGGACATGGCACAGGGAAGGGGGGGACATGGCACAGGGAAGGGGAGACATGGCACAGGGAAGGGGGGGACATGGCACAGGGAAGGGGGGGACATGGCACAGGGAAGGGGGGGACATGGCACAGGGAGGGGGGGACATGGCACAGGGAAGGAGGGGACATGGCACAGGGAAGGGGAGACATGGCACAGGGAAGGGGGGGATATGGCACAGGGAGGGGGGGACATGGCACAGGGAAGGAGGGGACATGGCACAGGGAGGGGGGGACATGGCACCCAGTGCCCGGCCGTGTGGCCGCCCGGCCCTTCCTTGCTGGCGCGGGACAAAGGTTTTGTTCTTCTCCCAACAGCGCAGCCTTGTGCGGCCGCGTGGGCAGCGGGGACAGGCGGCGGGGACAGGCGGCGGGAACAGGCGGCGGGGACAGGCGGCGGGGACAGGCGGCGGGGACAGGCGGCGGGGACAGGCGGCGGGGACAGACAGGCAGCGGCCTCCGCTCTCCCCCGCCACGGCGAGGAGGGGGCAGTTTCTCCTTTGTCTGCTCCCGGTGCCAGCGGCAGCGCCCGCCGGAGCAGCGGGGGGACGGGAGGACGGCGGCCGAGGTGCCTCTGCCCCGGTACCACCGCCACCACCTCGGCCTGGCTGCGCTGAGCACGATCCCACCGCGATCCCGGGAGTAACCGAGCTCTTCATGACGGAACAGTGACCGGGAAGAGTCCGGTAACAGCGGCTGCGTCCGGGGAGGACGACAGCACTGGGGACAAGGACACCCGCGCCCCGTCCCCCCCGCGGCACCCGCCGCCGGCCATGGGGAACGGCATGAGCCAGGTACCGGGGGGCACGGGGGGGGGCTGCTGGGCTGGGAACCCCTCTCCCGGTTCTGCCGTGCGTGGCATCGGCCGGTACCGAACCGGCCCCGGCTTTCCGGCACCTTGTTTACCCTGCGGGCAGCAGCGGGCGGGGACGCGGCCCGGAGGTGGTGAGGGCAGGGGTGGCAGCCAGCACCCTGCCCGAGGGAGGGGGCACCTTTCCCACCGCCTTTGAAACCAAGGCAGCAGCTCCCAGGACCCCCCAGGAGCCGGGTGTCACCCCAGGAGCCGGGTGTCACCCCCGGAGCCACGGTCACCCCGAGCCACGGGGCTGGCCGTGCCTGGGGCGGAGGGAACAAGGGCGATTTCATGCTCGGTTGAGCTTCTCCCAGAGACCCCTTCTTCCTGCAAAACTTCCAGCTCCGGAGCGTTAACCCTCGCTTTCCCCAGCCCCTGCGCCTTTGGGGAAGTGCCCAATACTGCCCAGTACTGCCCAGTTCCCCAGCGGTCAGGAGGGTGCTGGGGACAGGGACGTGCCTCGGTGTTCTGTCCTTGGGCGCTGCCCTTGCTAACCCGCTCATTTCAGCGCCGCAGCTGCCAGCTAAAGGTGCCCTGGCAGTTGAAAATAATCTAAAATTTCAATAATCATAGGAAAAAAAAAAAAAAAGTGACACGTTTCCAAACATGGGCAGTGAGAGAAGTGGGAGCCCAGCTGGGCTGGTAGAAATCCCATCTGCTTGCCCCGGTCCTGGGTGCCCGACACCGCGGCAGGGAGAAGCCGGGAGGGATCCGGCTGGACACGGGCTGGGAGAGAGGGAAAGCAGAAAATCCCGGGCAGGAAAGGATGCCGGGTATCCCGCTTCTGCATCCGCAGTGCGATTAATAGGGGCGCTGGCAAGTGGTTATCTCCTCATCATGAAAAAATGGCATTTCACAAGGAAAATGAGGTGAGGACAGGGTGCCCGGCTGCTGGAAAGGGGCTCCCTGCAGCGCAGAGGGAGGGGGCAGAGCCTGGGGATGGGGGGAGACCACTGCATCCCCCCCGGGCTCCTCCGTGCCTGGCGCTTCCCCGTCCCACGGGCAGCGGAACTCTGGCAGAGCCCAGGGCAGTGCCGAGGCGAGTGCTGAGCTCAGGGAAAAGCCCCAACAAAGAATTAATTGATAATAAGCAAGAGGACCAATAAAAGAGCCGCGGCTGAGCCCTAGGAGGGCGGTTGCGGGGGTCGGGGGTGCCAGGGCTGGGTGCCAGAGCAGCCTCAGGAGCACCCACTCTTGGCTGCACCAGCACCAATCCTGCACAACTTTTTGCCTTTGCAACTGCTGCTTCCCGCGGGGCAGGGCGGGATGAGGTGTCACTCACGCTGTCACCTCTCCTTGTGTCCCACAGATCCTCCCAGGCCTCTACCTTGGGAACTTCATCGGTAAGTGGAGCCCGGCCAACGCGGAGGTCTCCTCCAGCCAGGGAGCTGCAGGGGAGCCCAGGCAGCCCAAGCTGAGCTCTGGGTTGATAGAAGCAGCTGCAGCTCCTCTTCCATGCTTCAGAAGATGGAGCAGATCCCTGAGGCTCCAGCGAGTCCCATTATCATAGAATCACAGAATCAGCTGGGTTGGAAGGGACCTCAGAGCTCATCAAGTCCAACCCTTGCTCCACTCCCCCCGTGGTTCCCAGCCCATAGCACTGAGTGCCACATCCAGGCTCTTTTGAAATATCTCCAGGGATGGAGAATCCACCCCTTCCCTGGGCAGCCCATTCCAATGTCTGATTGCTGTGTGTGTGTCTGCACAGGGGGGTGCAGGCAGAGCACATCCCCTCCCCAGCGTGGGGACAAGTACAGGCAGACAGCTCGTGAGCAGGGAGTGTTCCCACGCAGGTTGGGTGCTCACCCCAGCAGGAGCAGTGAGGCCTTGGGTGGGAGGAGGTCTCTGGGTGGGCATCGTGGGTTTGTGCATTTGCCCAGTGCTGGGCTGTCTGTGGGAGCGTGGCAGATGTGTCTGTGGGAAGAGAAAGGCAAGAAATTAATTTCTGGTTTTACCCTTTAGATGCCAAAGACCTGGAGCAGCTGAGCCGGAACAAGATCACCCACATTGTTTCCATCCATGAATCTCCCCAGCCCTTGCTGCAGGTAAGGTGCCACACCTGATGCCACTGCTTAGCTCCTGCAGCTCCTTCCATTGCATCCCCCCGTGTCCAGGGGGAGCTGCCCCATCCCAGCACAGCATCCCCCTGTGCTGGGAGATAAGCATTGGGGTGAAGAGTGAGGGTCCTGTCAGCACCCCCGTCACCTTCCCAGAGAGCCTGAGTTTCTCCTCTTCCTCTTGTGTTTTCCAGGACATTACCTACCTCCGCATCCCCCTGCCCGACACCCCTGAGGCCAACATGTGAGTACCCGAGGGGACCCGCAGGGCTCTGCAGGGCGATTCGGGTCTGGCACCCACAGTGAGCCAGTGACCCCACAGGCTGGAAGTGCTCCAGTGCTGGGGACCACCTCCAGACCCCAGGAGCTCAGTGGGCACTGGGGAGGGGGCCCGGGGTCAAGGTGCCCCTCTGAAGCACCCATGAAAGGGAGCAGGAAGCATCCCCCCGAGAGGTGCCCGGAGGGGTAAAGGGTGGGGAGCCAGCCAAGGGTGCTGGTGTGGCTGGAGGGGTGAGCAGCCAAGCCCCTGCCAGCCCAGCACAACTCACACGAGTCCCAGGGCAGCCCCACAAGTCCCCAGCATGGCCCGAGCTGCCATATGGAACTTCTCCTGGCAAGCAACTGCACTGAGCTGCTCAGGTCTCAGCCTGTAAAGCAAGGGACAGGTCATGGCACTGCTTCATTTGCAAACCCCCAGGGTGGCTCTGCCTGTCACTCCTGCTCCCCTCTTCCTTCCCCCCTGCATCTTTATTCTCTGTTTTGTTTCCCCTGCTAGCAAGAGGCACTTCAAGGAATGCATCAGCTTTATCCACCAGTGTCGGCTACGTGGAGGGAACTGCCTGGTCCACTGGTAACTCTTCTTTCCCCGTGTCCCTAGAGCATAACAGAGATGATAAAACCCAGCCCGTGCCAGAGGGCTCCGTGCCCACCGAGGGCCCATTCCGGGCTGTGCCCCCAGGGCAGCGGGATGCGGGCAGCCCCTCACCGGGGCGTTTGGGCTGCGGCTGGGCAGGGACAGAGCAGGGCTCGGGGTGGGCAGCAGCCACTGCTCGTGTCCCCGGGGAGGCACAGCCAGGCACCAGTGGAGGGGAGCTCGGAAGGGTTCAGGTCTCCTAGAGAGCAAATTCCCGGAGAGGAGGAACTGAAACGGCTGAAAAGCAGAGGGGGGGAGGGAGGGGTGAGCGTGTGCCCAGGCTGTGCCGCTGCCTGCAGCTCTCCTGCTCTTCCCTTCCCTCGCCAGCCTGGCCGGCATCTCCCGCAGCACCACCGTGGTTGTCGCCTATGTCATGGCCGTGACGGAGCTGAGCTCTCAGGAGGTGCTGGAGGCCATCCGGACCATCCGGCCCGTGGCCAACCCCAACCCGGGCTTCAGGCAGCAGTTGGCTGAGTTCAGTGGCAGCGCAGCCCGCAAGGTGGGTCCGGCCCCAGCCCCCCGTGTGCTGCCCCCCCCCAGCCCCGGGGGCTCAGCTCCAGGCTGCTTCCCCACTCCTCTTGCTGGCAGGCTTGAACCTGCCCTTGGAAACAGGCACCTCAGCTCGCTTCTCCCTCCTTCCCCAGGTCCGCAGGCACCTGAAGCAGAGGTACGGGACGTCCCCTTTCAACGACGAAGAAGAAATCAGAGCCTTGCTGCCCGCGGGGAGAGGAGGAGCGGCCAGGACGGAGGGAGCCCTGCAAGGACTGGTCCAAAGGGGCAGAGACATCAGGAGCACGACCCCTTTTCTCCTGCGGGTGAAGAGGACGTTCTCCTGCATCCCGGCTTGTCTGAAGTGACCCCAGCCCAGGGAGAGCAGCGGGACTCACCCAGCAGCCAGGGAGGGACGAAGGAGCCGCAGGAGGGGGGGCCGGGGAAGCGCTGTGCCGGGCAGCGGCACCAAACCCAGCTCCTTCTTCTTACCTGGGGAGGGGGGAGCGTGCCCTGGCCTGGCCTTCAGCTGGTTTGGGGAGGCGGGGGGGACGGGGACGACCCCGTGCTCTGCAGCACCTGGGGGACTCAGCCTCTCCACCCCTGGCATGTCCGGGCTCCCTTCTGACAGGCGCAGATCTCTGCCCCTGGGTCACTGCGAGCACCGGGCCGGCCCCGGGGGTCTCAGCAGCAGCTTTAGCCCCTGGGTTTCTGCTGCAGGGGCCTGGGGGTGCACGGGGACCTCGGAGCAATTTTCCCACCATCAGCACAAGCTCCCAGAGCCGGAGTGGCTGCGGAGCAGGGACCCTCCAGGTACATGAGCCTGGTGATGCCACCACACCGCAGCCTGGGCAAGCACAAGCCCTGAGCAAGCGCTGCAGCTTTAGGAGCCCATCGCACCCCTCCCCAGCCCCCCCAGGGCACAATCCTTACCCGGGGGGAACTCAGCCTTTAGCCTGGCCAGACCTCACCACAGCAGAGCCTTAAAGCCATTTTGCTCAGACTTTCTATGTCCTCGCAGTAATAAACACCAGTTCTCAGCACCCTGCCTGGGGCACAGCCCGATTCCCCTGCAGTGGCTGGGACAGGATGGGGACATTGGGCAGGAGAGTCCTGGCATGGGGCAGGGCTGGAGGCTGCTACTGGTTGCAGCCCAGGGAGGAACTGGGAAGGGACAGGCTGGGGACAAAGGGACACCAGAGGAGCCAGAAACACACTAGAGGGTTCCCCACAGGGGCAGCGTCTGCCCCAGGAGGTTGGGCAGCAGCAGGCAAGCGCTCACCTGGAGCCTGGTTCAGTGCAACCTCTCGGGTCCAGGAGCACTGGCACCAGCAACCTGCTGGCTCTGGCTGCTGGGAGCACTGGGAGCCTGGCACAGCCCCATCCTATTTACACCTTCCCCTGGGACAGAGCCCAGGTGGGGAAGATTATGGGGATGCTCACCTGGGCCATCAGCACCACCCCTGCTGGGAGACAATGTTTCTGGGGTCCCCTTGTGTCTGCCACCCCTCTCCCCAAGGGACAGCATCCCCCAAGAGTCAGACAGGGACAGGCACCTGCAGGGATGTTTCCAGCTCTGTGTTTGATGCCATGCCAGGCATGGGTGTCCCAGAGTGAGGGACCTTTCAAGGACTGCCCCTGCCCTGTCTGCTCCAGGACGTATCAGACCCAGGGTTTCCCTGTGCACATCATAAACCCACAGCTGTATGCAGAGCACTGGCACCTCCAGCCCAGCTTCCCTCACAGCAATATGTGTTTATTTGGGCAGATCTGGTTTGCACAATGGGAAAACCCATGGGAGGGCAGGGTTAGCTGCTGGTTAATGGTTGACTCCTTCGGAAGGCTGTTTTGGCATAAAAAGTTTAAGGATTAAGCAGCTTGACCTTCCCTACAAAGGGAGCTGGGGAACTCCTGAGCTTGTGCTTGGGTCATGAGGCCCCGTGGGTCTTGTGTGGCACCCTGTGGCTGTCACATGAGGTGAAAACCTTGGTGGACAAAGGCAGCTCCACAGCCCGGGTGGGCAGAGGCAGGGTGGGCAGGAGCAGGCAGGGTGTGCAGGCTTTGCTCTGGGTAAAGAGGCCAAGGGCAGGCTGGGCAAGAGGAGCCCCTGGCAGCGTGAGCAGTTCCTACACCCCCACACAGCTCCGTGTCCCCTCTGTGCCACGTGGCTGTGTCCTTGTCCCCGTGCTCTGTGGGGAAGCCCAGGGCTGGGTGCCGTGCCCTGGTTATTCATCTGGAGGCTCTGCAGCCCCAGCATCCCGCCAGCTCTCGGGCCCCCCCCTGCCAGAGGTGACTTTCTCTGAGTCAGGGCTGGAAAGGAAAGCGGGGGCTGGGAGGGCAGAGCTGCTGGGCCAGGTCCGGCTTTCCCCACACGGCAGCAGCGATGGAGGAGCCACCCCCAGAGTCTCACCAGGGCAGTCCAGAGCACAGAGCCCACCCAGCCCATACCCTGCTGCTGGGGGGACAGGGGACAGGCCACCAGCCCTGCTCCACCACGGTCCTTTGTGCGGTGCTTGGTGCCAGCCAGCTGCATCCTGGGCCTCTGTGGGGTGAGGTCCCTCTTCCTCTTCTGAAATCAGAGTCCCCCACCGGGCCCCAGCAGCCCTTGGCACGGCTCAGCTCGGTCCTTCCCACACAATTCCCAGAGCCTCGGAGGCCCCCACAGCCGTGGGCTGCAATGCCAGTCCCGTGGGAGGACGTGGCAAGGAGGTGACCTGGTCCCCGAAGCAGGAGCACAGGGGAGCAGAGTCTCTTGTGCCCTACAGGGGGTGTAAGGAAGTCCTAAAAGTCTGGGGGGAGGCACTTAGGGTGCGGGGGGGTCCCCTGTGCTTTCTGGTGCCCTTGATCCGTGTGTCCCAGGTGTCTGTCCCCTCTCCCGCGGGTGGCCCTGTCCCCTCCCCTCTGGGTGGCCCTGAGCTCCTTTCTGTGGATTGCTCTGTCACCTCTCCCGTGATTGTCCCGTGTTGCCATCGTTGTCCCCCCCCGCTCGGTGCTGGCAGCACATCCTGAGCCGGCGGCGTGGGGCGGGAAACGGAAAGTGAAAGTCGGGGCCGCACTTTCGCTTTCACTGCCCCTACACGTTCCCGCGGGGCCCGGGGCCGCGATGGCGGAGCCGGGGGGGCCCATGAGGCTCAAGGAGTGGCTGATCGCTCAAATCGACAGCGGCCGGTACCCGGGGCTGCGCTGGGAGAACCGGCACCGAACGCTCTTCCGCATCCCCTGGAAACACGCGGCCAAGCAGGATTACCGGCAGCAGCAGGACGCCGCTCTCTTCAAGGTACCGGGACCCCTGGACCCCCGCCCAGCTCCGGGAACACCCCTGGGATCCCCTCCTGTCTCCGGGAGTATCCCCAGAACCCCCGCCAATGCTCGGGAGCACCCTCGGGACCCCGCACCCAGCACCAGGATCGTTCCCTGGACCGCCCCGCCCAGGGACCGTTCCAGGGACCCCCTCGTCTGGCTCCAGGAGCACCCTCGGGACACGCACCCAACTCCAGGAGCACCCCCGGGACCCCCGCCCGGCTCCATGCACAGCCCTGCGGCTCCCTGCTGCCCGGCTCCATGTGCACCCCCAGGAATCCCCATCTGGCTCCTCGTGCACCCCAGGGACACCCCACCCAGCTCTGTGCACACCCCCGGGGCTCTGCACTGCCCGGATCCATGTGCTTCCCTGGGATTATACCTCCCTCAGCTCCCCGCAGCCCCCCAGGACACAAATTCCAGCCCTCCCCCTCCCAGCCCCTGGGGACTCATGCCCCCTATGGACCCTCCCAGAGTGCAGAGCAGGGGTGTGGGGCACGGGAAGCCCCCCCAGCACAGGGCACCCTCTGCTTCCCTTCCCAGGCTTGGGCCGTCTACAAGGGGAAGTACCAGGAGGGGACGGACAAGGCTGACCCCTCCACCTGGAAGACGCGGCTGCGCTGCGCCCTCAACAAGAGCACCGACTTCCAGGAGGTGCCCGAGCGGAGCCAGCTGGACATCTCCGAGCCCTACAAGGTGTACCAGATCCTCTCCGATGGCACCCGGGACACGGGTACGTCCCGTCCCCTTCCGTCCGCGCCAGACTTGGGGCTGATGCCTGCGCTCTGCCGGAACGAGCCCCGCAGACATCATCGCCCTTCCTCCCCGCTCCTCTTCCTCTGAGGGTGTCCCGGGCATCCAGGCGACTTCCCGGGGGCTGCTCTGCTCTTCCCTGGGGGCTCACCGGGTTTTCCTTGCGCTCTGCAGAGAAGGACGGTGACACCGTGTTCCCAGCCAGTGAGGACCAGCAGGTAAGCCAGACCCCTGCCCCCAGCCCCCCGCCCCTGCCAGCGCTTCCTGCAGGCCGGAGAAGGTGAGAGCCCCGAATGTCCCCTCCTCTGCCCGCATCTGCCCCGGGTTTTGCTGAGGGTCCCCTGTGCCACACAGCTGCAGGCAGGGGCTGTGCCACCACACGGGGCCTTGGGGGAGGCAAGAGGTGGCCCAGGGCCCCCCAGTCCTCACTGCAGCCCCTTTCCTCCCCAGGGCAGCACTGCGGGGAGCCCGGTGGAGCAGAGCCCAAAGGGCACGATGGAGATGTGCCACGTGTCCCCACATCCCCTGCCCCCTGCCCACCCGGCCCAGCGAGGTGAGGAGGGTCCCGGCAGTGGGATGGGGCTGTGGGCAGGCAGCATGTGGTGCTGGGCAGAAACAGCAGCCCCACACCCCCCTTGTGCCAAGAATGCCCACAGGAATGGAGCCAGGGGCTGGGGGCTCCCACCCTGCCCCAGCAATGCCACTTGATCAGGCACTTACGGGCTTTAATGAGGCTCAGTGATGAGCAGCAGTTGTGGAAAGGACCCTGCTGCCTTCCTGGCCCGGGGACTACAGCCAAGACAGCACCCGGGGGGTGTCCTTGGGGACATCTGCCCACAACTCTTTGCCACCTCATGTCTGCCCTGGCCCAGGGTACCACGTGAAGGGGGTCTTCTATGGCTGGAACCCGACACACAGCCCCCTCCTCCCCAGACCTGTGGCCTTCATCCCCGTGGGGGACGTCAACCACTCAGGTAGGAGCCCCAGTAGCCAGGCAGGGTCCTGGTTGGCCACCCCACCCCAAGAGCTGCCCACGAGCTGCCCCTCTCCTCACCCCAGACTGCTGGCTCCACGTCCGCCTCTACTACTGCGACGTGCTGGTGAAGGAGGTGACGACCCGCACGGCCGAGGGCTGCCGCATCGCCTCCCGCCCCGGGACACCTGATATCCAGAGCCTCTACGGCCCCTCCTGCATGGAGCAGATCGAGTTCCCCCCACCCCGGGCCCTGGGAGGGGGCGGCAGGGTGTCCAGCATGACCGACGTGCTGGAGCGGCTCCTGCCCCACCTGGAGCGCGGTGTGCTGCTGTGGGTGGCACCCGAGGGGGTCTTCATGAAGCGCCAGTGCCAGGGCAGGGTGTACTGGAACGGGCCGCTGGCCCCGCACAGGGACTGGCCCAACAAGCTGGAGAGGGAGAAGACCTACAAGCTGCTGGACACGCAGCAGTTCCTGCAGCGTAAGTGTCTGCCCTGCCAGCCCCGGGACGCCCCATCCTCGGGGAGCGGGGCAAGGTCCTGCCCTGGCCCGGCTGCTGTGGGCTCTGGGGACCCCGTCGTCCCCTGACAGGGCCGGTGTCTTGCAGAGCTGCGGGGGTACCTGAGCCAGGGGCAGCCCATGCCACAGTACCAGATCCAGCTCTGCTTCGGGGAGGAGTACCCCACCAGCACCAGGCACCACCTCCAGAAGCTCATCATGGCCCACGTGAGTAGAGTCACAGAATGGTTTGGGTAGGAAAAGACCTTTGAGCCCATCCAGTCCAACCCTTCCCCCAGCACTGCCCAGGCCACCACTGCCCCATGTCCCTCATCCCCACATCTCCAGGGCTCTGAAACCCCCCCAGGGATGATGGGGACTCCAGCCCTGCCCTGGGCAGCCTGGGCCAGGCCCTGACAACCCTTTCCTGGGAGAAATTGTTCCTAAGCTCCAATCTCTCCTGGGCAACTTGAGGCCATTTCCACTTGTCCTATTCTCCCTTTCGCTCCAACCTCCTCTCAGGGTTGCAGAGAGCCAGAAGGTTTCCCCTCAGCCTCCTTTGCTCCAGATTGAACACCCCCAGTTCCCACAGCTGCTCCTCACAAGTTCTCCAGACCCTTCTTGTGATCCAGACCCTTCTCTGCACACACTCCAGCCCCTCAATGAGAGGTTCCAGGGCTGGCACTGGGGTTGGCACCAAGCCAGCTGTGGTGGTGAGGGTCCAGGGACCCCTCTCCCGTCCTTCCCTGCAGGTGGAGCCGGTGTTTGCACGGGAGCTCTTCCATCACGCCCAGCGCACGGGCCCAACACTGCTCCACAACTGTCCCCAGCCCTGTGCCCCTGGCACCTCCAGCCGCACCATCCACATCCTCCAACAGCTCTGCCAGCCCTGAGCCTGGCCGGGAGGAGAGCCCAGAAGTCCTGGAGCAGCCACAGCCCTGCCACGGTCCCCAGGCCAGCATGGATGGAGCTGAGTGCTGCAGGGCTGGACGCAGCGTGTGCTGGGAGGTGACACTGCCCCCAGCACCCGTCGCTGGATTTATTCCTTGGGGGAGGGGGTGCTGTGTGAGAACAGAGCCAGCCAGGATGAGCTGCTCACCAACCTGACCTGAGAAATAAAGGTTGTGTTTGGGTACCACCAGCTCTGGTGTAGGGGGGGTGGCACCGGGTGGGGGGGCCACGGGCAGAGCCTCACACTGTGGGCAAAGCCACCCCTGTCCCCTAGCTGGCTTGAGTCCCATCTTGCTCTGGTCCCCAGCCCCTTGGCAGGGGTGCAGGCAGTGGCTCTGCTAACCTGGCAGCACAGGAGCCATCCCAAAGGCACTCGCTGAGTGTGCCTCAGTTTCCCCCGGTGAGTGGACTCCTGTGAGGTGGGGGCTGTGCTGTGTCCCGGAAGGTGCTGGAACCATCACAATCCCGGGCTGGGGGCGGGGGCTGAGGCCCTGGGGTGGGCAGGGGGGAGCCAGGGCCCGGCTGTGCACCGTGAGCAGGATGAGCCCCAGGTCGTGGGAACCTCCTGTGGGAAGAGGGGCCGCGGGTCGTGGGGCCAAGGCCAGCGGGGCTGTGCCAGCCCTGGGGCCGCCGGCTGCTGGCCGCGGGCCTCGGAGGCGCGTCCGTCCGTCCGTCCGTTTGTCCGTCCGCAGGGACCGGCGCTGGACGGTGGAGCCCCGCTCCGCCCTGGGAGAGGAGGGGCCGGCCGCCCCCTCGCCGGCCGCCGGCGGGTTTTAACGGGGCTGTGCGGGGCCGCCCGGCAGAGCGGGGAGGCTGCGGCGGGCCGGGAGGATGCAACCGGACCTCCCCGTTGGCGACGCGGCTCTGCGCAGCCCGCCGGCCCCCGAGCCGGCCGGTGCCCCCTTCCCCAGCCCCGAGGCCACCAAGCCGCCCTACAGCTACATCGCCCTCATCGCCATGGCCATCCAGAGCGCGCCCGAGAAGCGCATCACCCTCAGCGGGATCTACCGGTACATCATGGGCCGCTTCACCTTCTACCGGGAGAACAAGCAGGGCTGGCAGAACAGCATCCGCCACAACCTCTCCCTCAACGAGTGCTTCGTCAAAGTGCCCCGCGACCACCAGAAACCCGGCAAGGGCAACTACTGGACCCTCGACCCCGACTGCTACAACATGTTCGAGAACGGCAGCTTCTTGCGGCGCCGCCAGGAAGAGGGGGCTGCGGGAGGACGAGGGGGACGAGGGGCGCGGGAAGCCCCCCAGGCAGCGGGCGCGGGGGACAATGCCCGAGGAGGGGAAGGCAGATGGGGGCTGTTCCGTGGGGCACCCACCGAGCCCCACCGCGCTGCCCGAGGGTGCTGGGGTGCCGGGGTGCGCCCAGCCCTCTGCCCGGCGGCAAGCCCCCAAGAGCGGGCAGCCCTGCCTGTACCTGCCGGACACGCCGCAGCCCAAGGGGTCGTTTTTGGCCCCCCCGGAGAGCCACCCACCCAAGGAGACTGCCTGCGGGGTGCTCCCGGCCGCGCTGCAGCTGCCCCGGCCAGGTCAGTACCCGCTGTCCGGCGAGCGCCCAGCACCGCACCCTGCCCTGCTTCCCACCCTGCTGCCCACCCAGCCCAGGGACCCCCCGCAGGATTGTCCAGCCACCCCAGGCACCCCCCCGAGGCAGCTGGAAGGCGAGGAGCCCGTCACTCCTGGGCTGGGACCCGGCCAGCCCTTCGGGCAGGTGCCTCCCGCCTTCCCCGGCAGCCTCCTGGGCACGGGCAAGCCCCCCCCGTCCTGTTTCCTGGAAGGGGAGGGGTACTCGCAGCCCCCCCTGCCCGTTTTCGGCTCCTTCGGCCGGCCGGGGCCCGAGGGGCTGGGCAGCCGGTACCAATGCCGGGTGCAGGCGCTGAGCTTCTGCGTGCAGGAGCGGCCCTGCGGCCCTTCGCTGGAGCAGCTCCTGGCCGTGACCCCCCCTGCCCCCGCCGCCCCCCGCCAGACCCCCTTCGGGGCCGTGGGGCCACGGGCGGGAGAGCCGAAGGAGCCTTGGGGGCCGGGAGGGCCGATCCCGCTGCAAGGGGGCAACGGCTACGCCCTGGGGGTGCCCCCCTGCCTCTACCGCACCCCCGGCATGTTCTTCTTCGAATGAGGGACTGACCCCCCCCGGACATCCCCGGCACCGAATAAAGCACGTTCCCCAACGCTGCCTCTGTGGTCTCTGCGCCCCGCTTGTGG
The DNA here is from genome assembly GCF_036169615.1 of Heliangelus exortis. NCBI lineage: Eukaryota > Metazoa > Chordata > Aves > Apodiformes > Trochilidae > Heliangelus > Heliangelus exortis. The sequence goes on from NC_092437.1 coordinate 2,106,528, forward strand.
TGGGCAGGGGCGAGATGGGGACTCGTGTCCCCGGGGCCACGCAGACACCAACCCCGCTGGCCCCTCAATTGGTGACCAGCAGCTGGATACTGAGGCCACGGGGGCACAGCCGTGGTCAGGGAACCCCCATCCAGATCCCGCATCCCGAGGAGATGCTGGGGACAAGATCCAGCCGGAGCCCCCGAAGCCCCATTCCAGGGTGTCAGGAAGGAGTCCGTGAGGGGCAGGGGGACACTGCAGGGCAGGGGTGCCACTGCCACCTCCCTGCTCTCAGGACTGCTCACAGTGCCCGGCTTTGCCCCAGGGGCCACACGTGGCATGAGCTGCACCGGCCTCAGCGCTGGACCCCAGAGGAGTGGGGGGTTGGTGGCACGGTGTGAGGGGCCCTGCAATAGGGGGAATAGGACTCCCCCACCTGCTGGAGGCTGTGCCGGTGCCTGGCTGAGGTCCCACCAGGTCTCCCGAGGCCTGGGCACCCCCAAGAGCCGGAGTGTGTCGGGAGGGATGGGGACAGCAGATTCCTTCGACCTGAATCACGTCGGGCGGCTGCCGGTGAGGAGGCACCGGCTGAGTCACTGCAGCTGGCACCGGGCATCGGGACCTGCCCCGCCGGTCAGTGTAGGGGGCACTGGGGCGGGCGAGGGTCCCCACACAGCCCTGGGCTGGGATATGGCCGCCAGCCCCTTCCCACGCTCCCCCGGGACACCGGGGCCAGAGAGATGCTGGGGAGGGGGCTGATTCCCCCGGACCCCGCGGCACCGCCAGGCACAGGACGCGGCGTTGGGCAATGGGTATAGCCCCCCCCGGACCCCCGGACCCCAAGGTCAGCGGGACCCCCAGCGTGTCCAATCTCGGGGGGCTCTGCGAGGGCCGGGCTGGCACCGAGAAACTGCGCTGGCGTCACCCGGGGACCGGGAACACCGTGTCCGCTTCACCCCCGTTATCAGCCCCCAGACGATCACCGCCGGGCGGTGACCATGTCCCAGCCCCAGGCAGCTCAGGAGGGGGGCGAGGGGCACCCTTCATCCTCCGCGGAGCGGGGCTAGCCACCCAGCCCCAGGCTTCGCCTTTACTATTTTTCCTTTTCTCCCATTTTATTTATTTTTTTGCCCTCGCCAGTGAAAAACAATATTTGAGCGCCTACATCATGCTGGCGTCTCCGGCGCGGCGGGCGGCGAGCGCGGCTGACCTCAGCCCCCCCTCCGCCGGTCCCCGGGGGCGCGGGAGGAAGCGAACGCCACAGCCGTGCCCAGGGGCCGTCTGGTTCCCACGCAGCGCGACCGGGACCATCGCCCAGCCCGGCTCCATCGCCCACCCTGGCTCCCTCCGGCGCCTGGGAACTCCGGGGTCCCTGGGCTGGGAACGGCATCTCACGGTGCGATGCTAACCCTAACCCAAACACCCCCCAGAACTGCAGCCCTCGGGAGGAGGGGGGGAAGAGGGAAGATGGAGGTTCCCATTGGAGCTGATTCCCCGATGGAGACCCCTATCTTGCCTCTTCCCCTCCCCGGAGGTGCAGAGCAGGACGGGCCGTGCTCCCGGTGCCCCTTTCTCTGCTCCCGCATCCCAGCCTCGTTCCCGCTGCTTCCCTCCCCTCCGGCTCGCTGCCGGCTCGCAGTGGGTGGTCTGCCCCCTCCCCTCTCACGCCCCCTCCCCGCCCTCCCCCTCCCTTAACACGGGCTGTGCCGTGTCCGGGGACCGTCCCGGGCTGAACCTGCTGCTGCCGGAGGTCTGCCCGCTCCCCGGCCCCGCCGTGCAGGGGGATGGGGTGGGCAGGCAGGGGTGGAGTGACGGGGGAGGGGGGCAGAATGGGTGCTGCTGGGAGACGGATGCTGTGTACACCCCCCAGACCGTGCCGGGTGTCCTTGGAGGTGACAGGGACCCCCCCATACGAGCTGATGTGGTCCGTGATGAACCAACTCTGTCACCGCCGGGATGGGCAGGATGGGTGCCCCCTCCCGAAGGCTCCTGAGCCCTGTGCTGATGTTTGGCCAGCAGCGTGGGATGGGGACATGGCTGCTCCCACGGGTGTCCCCCACGTGGCTCCAGTGGGGTCCAGGGTTGGCAAAGGACGGCTCTGGGGATGCCAAAGCGGGCTGTGGGGTGGGGGATCCCCACACCCTGGGCTGGGGGTGCCAGTGCCCATGTGTGTCCCTGCACAGGAAGGGGAATGAATCCCCCAGAGCTGCTCGGGGTGGAGGGGGTGGGTTGGAAGCATCCGGGGGTGACATCCCGGCCAGGAGCACCGGGGCCCATCCTGTTTCAGGGCCATGCAGCCCCCGCCACCAAGGCCGGGGCGACGCGCGGCTCCTGGGGCCAGGCAGGAAGGAGGCGTCACCACCACGGAGCGTAACTCAAACCAGATGGGGCCGCGCTGGCTTCCAGGCCCGCAGGGTGGTCACCGGCAGGAACCGGCCAAAGGCCGCCGGCAGGAAGCGGCTGGGAGGGACGCCCACGGCAGCCTCAGCCCGGGGAACCTTAACTGCTTCAGGGCTGCCACCGGGCAGGGGGGCAGCAGCCCCACCACTGGGCTTTGCCTGGGTAGCCCACCCCACCGGGCAGATGCTGGAGATGGGAAGACACCTCCAGCCGACAGACCATCCATCCCTCCATCCCTCCATCCATCCATCCCTCCATCCATCGCCCCGTGCCCCCTGGGGTGCTTAGAACTGTTCATGGGGTGCAGACTGGACCCCTGACTAGCACCACGAGCTTCATGACCCTGCCTGGGACACACTAGGGGGTTCCTGTCCCCAGCCAAGGCCCCTCTCCATCCCCTCTCTCCCTGCTTCTCCCCTCCCTCCCGCAGTGCCCAGGAGCACCCCCGGCTGCGGGCAGACCTGTACATTTATTTACAAGAAGGCAAGAGCCAGGCAGGACCCGGCATCGGGCAGGGTCCCGCAAGCTGTGTCCCTGCCCGGTGGGGACAAATCCGAAGCCTCTTCCCCCGCTGCCTCTCCCCGCCCTTCCCCAGGGTTTTCCCAGCAGGTGCAGGGGGGAGAAAACTCGCGACCCTGGCTTGGGGGGCTTGGCCACAGCAAAAGGCAAAGCTGGAGGGCTAGGGGAGCCTGGGACCCCCTGCCAGCGCCTCTAGGACCCCCTGCCAGGGCCTCTCCCCCCTCCCCCCGAAGCGGGCATGGGTGGAAGCTGCAGAGCCCGGGGGATTCCCATCCTCCGGCAGCACCGGGTGGAGGGGAAGGGGTTCTTAGCGAAGCGGGGGCAGCACCCGCCTCCCCCTCCCCCCAGCCCAGCCCAGCCGGTCCCGGGGGAGCCCCGTGTGCGGGACGGGGGGGCTGACAGCCGCCCACCGGCAGTTCCTGTGTGTTGGTGGTCGGACTGGAGCGGTTCTGGGGAGCGCGGCCCAGCTGCACACAGTGCGGGCCGGGGGAAGCAGAGGTTGTGTTTTTCCCCCGCTGGCAGAGCCGAAGGGCAGGGAGGGCAGGAGGAACACAAAGCCTCCTTCTTCCCGCGCTGGCTCCCAGCTGGGGATGCTGCTGGAAGCGTGCTCATCGCTTCCTCCCTTCCTGTGCGAGCAGCAGCTCAGGGCCAGCTCCGCTCCCGCACCCGGCCCTCCAGGGAGGAGACGTTTAGTCCCCAGCTCCGGTGCCAAAGCGCCAGGGCGAGGGTCCTCGACTGCTCCCCGGCACCCCCACTCTGAGCCACGGGGCCGGGTAGGGGGGTGGGGGCGGGCCGGGGTCCAGCGGCAGCGAAACCGAGCAGGGGGGAGGCATTTACAGGCAGAACCAGTCCCGGGCCCAAGGCAACCCGCAGGCTCCGCGGGGCTCCGGAGCGGCTTTTCTCCTTCGAGGTCGCGGGAAGGGACAGGATGTGCTGCGGGTCGGAGACGAGATCGGGAACCATCACTCAGGAGTGGACTCACAGTCCGAGGAGATCCGGGAGGGAGCGTTGGCTGGACCGGCACCAGGAGGGCGGGAGCCCCGGGGGTGCTGCCGGTGACCTCAGGGACGGGACGAGTTCGGCAGAACAGCTCTGGGTGAGCCCGGCGGGGTCCCGGCCCCCGAGCAGCCCCTGGGTGCCCCCCCGGCAGGTCCCGGGGGACGCGGCAGGACCCGCGGTGCCACGGAGCAGGGGTGCAGCACGAGTGGGGAGGGGGCTGCGCGGCTCCAGCCGTTGGCCCCAGGGGGGTCCCTGTGCAGGGTGGATGTGGGACCCTCCTGCGTGGCTCCGCCCCCCCAGAGCCCCCACTCAGACTCCCAGCGCAGTCAGCGACCCCGAGCTGGTGATCTTCTTGAAGCGGTTGGCAGCGCACACCCCAATGAAGTTTTTCTGTAGAGGGGGAAGGGGGGAGATGCTCATCCCACTGCCAGGGCGGGACTCCCGGGGCTGGAGAGGAGCCGGGCTGGGGCGGGGGGCAGCCCCCCAGGCCCCCGCTCACCTGGGCCGTGTGGGAGGGAGCCAGGGAAGGCGCAGGGACCATCCCCTGCTCTGACCCCACACCACCCCTGCCCCTCAAAGCTGCTCTTGGGATGGGCTCGGGGAGACCCACCGCGAAGGCACCAATGCCTGGGGGGGTCTCACCCTGGGGGCACCACATGAGGACCGTGTTAGGGTCGCCCAGGCTCAGGCAGCACCGCAAGACAGAGCCATCCCCCATGCCCCAGACCCCATCCACCAAGACAGAGGCTGGCAGCCCCTCCAGGTGGCACCGACCCTCTAGCAGCCCCCCCGGATGGCAGTGACCCCTCCTCCTCCCACTCTGGCCCCGCACCTTCCAGCGTCGCCGCATGACATATTTCTTGAGCAGCACCTGGGACTTGAGCCGGCGGTTGCTGCGTTTGGCTTTTTCTGCCAGGTTGTTGAGCCAGGGGTGCTGCAGGCACTGCCCGGCGCTCATCCGGGCGCTGGGGGGAGAGGAGCCCCCGGTTACCCCTGCTCCAGCCCCTCTGCCCCAGCCCCCTGCTCCAGCCCCTCAAGAACCTCAGAAACCTGCAGGGAGGGACCGGGGGGGATGCACCCAGGGACTGGGGGGATCAGCAGGACCCCGAGGGGTTCAGCACCTCCCTGAGATGCCCTGAGAGGCCCTGGAGGGACGTGGGAGCACAGTGGGGCTCAGTCAGTGGCCAGGGCAGGGCTGAGAGAGGCTCATTTGGCACGGGGGGACGCTGGGGGGTGGTCCCATTGTAGCCAGGGGCTGGGTACGAAGCTGTGGGGACGCCCACCCCAGGCCCCTGGGGCTGCTGCTGGCTCCACACCTCTTCTCCTTGATGATGAGGTTTGAGACAAAGTCCTTGGCCTCCTCTGAGACGCTCTCGAAGGTCTCCTCGTCGAAGTACCACTTGGCAGCCAGGACGTTGTTGAGCGTCTCGGTGTCATCATCACCCAGGAAGGGGGAGAGGCCACTGAGCCTGGGGATGCAGGGGTAAGGAGGTGGCTGCCCGCGGGCTGTGCCACCTCCAAACCCCCCAGAATGGAGAAAATATGGCCGAGGATGCCCCGGGGGAGCAAACCAGGGCAGCCCCACCCAGGGAAGTGCTGTGATCCTGTCTGCAGCCCTGAGCTCACTCCCCGGCATTCCCGTGCCCATCTCCCCACACCCAGAACCCTCCACCCAGCAGCCGGATGCCTGCATGGCTTGGGGACAGCTTGGGGACAGCTCAGTGCCCGGGGAGCTCTGCCCCAGCCCCCTGAGAGCCCACTGAGAGCCCCCACGTACAGCATGTAGGTGATGACTCCCATGCTCCACATGTCCGTGGAGTAGGAGACCTGCTCGTAGTTGACCACCTCGGGGGAGAGGAACTCAGGAGTGCCAAAATTCACCTTCAGCTTCTCCTGGGGGTTGAACCTGCAGCCCGGGGGGAGAGGGGGAGTCAGCAGGAGGGGGACAGGCTGCTACCCCAAACCACCATCCCCCTCCTGGCACAAATTGCCACCCCCAGTCCTCCTGTGCCAGCCAGGGAGAACCGGAGCTGGAGCCACGGCCAGAGCCACGGCCCAAAGCAGGTCCTGGGGTTCCCAGCACCCCGGGGGCGGTGGGAGAGGGATGGGGACCGAGAGGAGAGAAATGGCACCTTCGAGCCAGCCCAAAGTCGATGATCTTCACCATGTGCCCGGTGGCGGTGACACAGAGAATGTTCTCAGGCTGTGGGAACAAGGAGCCCCATCAGAGCCTGGCAGCCTGGCTGGGGGGGTCCCTGCCCCCCTGCCCAGAGGGGATGTCCCCAGCACGCCGGTCGGTGGCTGAAGGGGCAGGACAGGGAGGGTCTCCAGCTCATGTTGGTGGCCGGTGCTGGGGACACACTGCCCTTGGGGACACGCTGTCTTCAGCACGCAGCACTCCCCACTTTGGTGGCTCAAACACCCTGTGTTCCTCCATATCCTCTCCTGTCCCAACCCCACAAGCAGCTCCTGGGCCCTGCCACCACCCCTGTCCCCTGCTGCCACCCCTGTCCCTGCACCTTGAGGTCGAGGTGGAGGACACGCATGTGGTGCATGAAGCGGATGCCCTCGCAGATCTGCCGGACAAACACCATGCAGTCCACCTCTGTCAGCTGGTAGTCATCATCAATGATCCTCTCGAAGAGCTCACCGCCCTCCACACTGCACAGGGGATGCACCACGGGGTCACCAGGGAACTGCGCAGCCCCCCGCCCCCCCCAGGGGACCCTCAGCCCAGCCCCATCGCGGAGGTGCTGGTGTTGAGCCGGAGCTGTGGTGGGACACGTGTGTGTCGGGGTTACCCCCCCGGGACAGGTTGTGGGGGGGTCACCCAGAAACCCCACAGCTTCCCCTGGAGCGGAACAGCCCCGGCTCCCCTGGAGCAGCGGGCAGAGGCAGCAGGAGCTGCGTGTGTGACTTGGGCCCCCTCCCCTTCAGTGCAGCCATGATGGAAGGAGCTGCAGCCCCAGACAGGCAGAGCCCGAGACTGCCAGGGAATTCCCAGGAGGGGACAAATGAAGTGAGGGACATCCCCTGGGGCCACCTCCTTGTGCCAGGTGAAAGGGCATCACATCTGCTCCACTTCCACAGCATCCCCCGCGATGGTGCCCCTCACCCAGGCATCAGGCCCCGCACTCACAACTCCATGAAGAGGATGATCTCCCGCGGCGTCTCGATGGCGTCGTAGAGCTGGATGAGGTTGTGGTGGTTCAGCTGGTTCATCACATCGATCTCCAGCAGCACCATCTCCTGCAGAACCAGCCCCGAGGCAGAGCAGGGTGTCAGCCCCAGCATGGGGACAGTCTGGGTCACAGCACCAGGGATGACCCGACAGCCCCCACCTCGGCCGTGCCACTTGCTGGTGGCACGGTGGCCAGGAGAAACCCGGCCCAGCTCAGCTCTGACCTTGTCCTTGGCACCCTGCTTCCTGATGACTTTGGCTGCCAGTTTGAGCCCCGTCTGCTTCTCTGTGCACGCGTGGACTTCGCCGAACTTGCCCCTGGGGAGGGAGAGGCACCAGTGCCACCACCCACCCTGGCTGCAAGGGACCCCACATTGCTCTGGGAGGCTGCCCACCGTTCCCTGACCACCCCCCAGCCCCTCATGGCCAGTGCGTTCTGCTGCCAAGCACTGGGATGGCAGTGCCAGGGGACAGCCCTGCCCCTTTGCCCTCCCGGGACCCCTCCTTATCCCCCCAGGATCCCTCCTTACCCCCCCAGGATCTCCTTGGAGCTGAGGTTGAACTGGGAGGTGACGCTGGCTGAGCGCAGGGTGACGATGCGGTGTGCGAAGGGTGCTGGTGGTGGAGGGACATCATCTGCCCAGAGAGGGGGGCTGGGGTGAGATGGGGGGGCTGCCCGGCCAGGGGACCCCTCTGCTGGGCTGAAATCAGGGTGACCTGGCTGCCTGTGGCCCCAGGGGACACAGCACCCCCTGACAGGTCCCTCACCACAGCATTGTCCTGCTGCTTGTCACCCACCCCCCTGCAGGACACCCATCTCATGCTTATCCTCTCCGTGCCACGCTGCTGCGTGTCCCCATTCTCCAGGCCACCACCCCTCTGTGTCACCATGTCCTGCTCACCCTCCCCAGGGTCCTCCCCAGGACAGACCCCCCCTCACTGCACCCCACAGACGCAGCCCTGGGCCACCCCCCCTGGAGTCAGCCACACAGGGAGCCCCCCCGAGCACCCACTGCCCCCAGCCCTGCCACCCCCCCAGGACAGCGGTGCAGGACACAGGGACACGCTGTCCCCTGCCACTCGATGTCACACCCTGGGTTCCTCTTCCTCCTGGGAAGTCCCGGCTGTGGGGACAGTGCCAGGCTGTGGCAGAGGAGTCCAGGGAGGTGACAGGCTGGATTTAGCCCTGTTTACAGTGAAAGAGGAGCCCGAAGGCCACCGGGCAGGTGACAAGCCAAGAGCGTGAGCTGGCAGCGTGGGCAGGGCCACGGGGGACCCCGGGTGGGCAGCGGGCAGGACAAGGGGGTCCCCTGGCTGTGGCCCTGCAGAGACTCCCGGGGTACAGGGGATCAGGAGAGCCCCACGCAGCCTCACCCAGGATCTCGAAGGGGTCTTCCCTCCCGAAATCAGGGGTGAGGTAGGGGCTGGGGGGGGGCTCTGCCACTCCAGGGAAGCGTTGTCCCCCAGGGCCAGGCTGCTCCACAGCCCCAGGGGGAGGTGGAGGCTGCCCCCCAGCATGGGCCAATGTCCTCTGTGGTGGGGTGCCAATGGTCCCTGAGGAGTCGGGGGGCTTCGGGGGTTCCCCTGGGGCTGGTGGGGCAGGGCCAGGCTCTGCTGGACCCTCCCTGTGCTCCTCTGCCGTGGCCTCCTCCAGGATCATCTCCATCTCTGCCGCCTCCACACAGGGCTGATCCTCCCTGGAAGCAGGAGCAGGGGGTGAGCAGAGCCTGGGCTGGAGCCCCTGGGGGAGCAGCCAGGGCAGGGACCCCCACCCCGGGTACCTCTGGCAGGCAGCTGGGCAGCTCAGGCTCTGCAGCAGAGCTGGGTGGGGGGGCTCTGGGACCCTCGGTGTCTCCATCTTTGCTGCTTTCTTCCCTTCACCCTGAGCTGTGGCAGCAGCTGCGGGCTCCTTGCCTCCATCCCCAGCCTTGGCAGCTTTCTTCCCTCCATCCTGAGCCTTCTTTGCAGCAGCTGTGGTTTTGTCCTTTGCAGGCTCCTCTTTGCCTCCATCCTGAGCCTTTGATGCAGCTGTGGGTTTTTCTACCTTTGCAGCTTTCTTCTCTCCATCCTGCACCACTGCAGCACCCAGGGCTTTCTCCTTTGAAGACTCTTTTTTGCTTCCACCTTGAGGTTTCTTTGCAGCTGGGCTTTTCTCTGCCTTTGCCACTGCTTTCCCTCCATCCACAGCCTTTGCAGCCACCAGGGCCTTCTTTGCAGGTGCTTCAGGTTTCTCCTTTCCAGGCTCCTCTTTACCTCCATCTGGAGCCTTTTTTGCAGCTGGGGCTTCTGGCTTTGCCACTTTATTCTCTCCTTCCTGAGCCTTTACCATAGCTGGAGCCTTCTCCTTTGCGGGCTTTTTATCTGATGGGGTTTTCTCTACCTTTGCAGTTTTCTTCCCTACATCCTGAGCCTTTGCAGCTGCTGGGCCCTTCTCCTCAGCAGCTGCTGGGATTTTCTCATTTGTTTGCTTGGTGGGTTCTGCCTTCTGCTCTCCAGACCCTGCTGCATCTGGAGCCTTCTCTGTGGGCTCTGCTTTCCCACCACCCTCAGTCTGGGACCCACCAGAGTTTTGCTCCTTTGTGGGCTCCTCTTTCCCTCCGTCCTGAGCCTCGGCAGCAGCTGGGCCCTTCTCCTCCACGAGGGGCTTTGCTTTCCCTCCTTCAGGTTCTCCCACAGCTGGAATCTTCTCCTCCCTGGGCTCCCTCTTCCCTCCTTTGGGCTCTCCTGCAGCCGGAGCCTTTTCTTTCCCAGGCTCGGCCTCCTCACCCTTCCCTGCCCCCTGGGGCTCTGGAGCACTCAGGGCTGTGGTGTCCCCCGGCTCTGCCCGTGCCCCGTCCTGAGCCAGGGCAGCACCCGAAGCCTTCTCCTGCCCCGTCTCGTCCTTCCCTGCATCCCGCACCGTCCCCGCCGCGGGTGCCGCCTGCGGGGCTGCGTTACCCTCAGCTTCGGGGGCCCCGGGATCGCTGCCCACGCCCCCGCCCCGCTCCATGGGGACTCTGCGGGCAGGAGGCGGCTGCCCCGCGGTGCTCCCGGTTCGGCGAGGCTCCTGCGGGAGAGAAGAGAGGCGCTGAGGGGTCCCCCCGGCCCGACGCCCCGCAGAGGGGCACGGGGACAAAGGGCAGCGGCTCTGCTCCTGCGGGAGAGGGGCTGGGCTGCTGTCACCCGGCTGGTGGCACCCGGCCGGGGGTCCCACGTGGCCGCCGGTCCTTTGCACGGTCCCATTGTGTCCCGGTACCGCCGGGGTGAGTGATGGGCAGTCCAACCCCGGCACCTGTCGCTGTCGCGGAGCCTCCGGCGAGCAAACAGCGCGGCCGGGGTGACAATTTAAGGCCCCGTCCCCCCGTGGCGGGGCAGGAGACGACAGCTCCGGCCCCAGGCTGGCGGGTGGGGATCAAGCGAGGTGAGCATCCCCGCACAGCCCCGCACAGCCCCGCAGCTGCTGCCTGCTCGGGAGCCACGCCGCCTCCCAGCCCCACCAGTGCTTGGGGGGCACCCTGGCTCCTGCCCGGGCAGTCCCCGACGAGGGAGAGGACTCCTCGGTGGCCCTGTGCCTCTTTGGGCTGTCCGCACGAACTGCTACCCCGTCCCCAAATCTCTGACCTGGCCTGGGCTCTGCTGCTCGTCCCCGACCCAAAACACCCCCCTGCACACTCTGTGCCACCATCCCGGGGCCAGGACAGTGTGGAACAAACCCACCGGCGACCATCCCACTGACAGAGGAGCCACTCGCTGGTCTTACTGGGCCAGGACTGCCCCTTTCCCAGCAGCACCAGTCCTGCAGCTCGGCACAAAGAGCTCTCTGGGACGGAGCCATTCCTGCCGGGACTGGGGGCTCTGCTCTCCCCAGTGCCCCCCACTGCCATGCCCTGAGTGGGTGGCCACGGGGACCCCCCAGCCCCTTTACCTGTGTCCGGAGCAGAGGGCGCTCAGGGGGGCAGCATCCGCACTGGGGCAGCGCCCGGAGGGAGCAGCCTCTTCTATCCCGGGTGTAACGGAGCCGGATTAGTGCGGGCAGAGGAGGATCCCTTACAACAGCGGGAGCCGTCCCGCTTCGCCTTTCCCAGCACCTGTCGCTGCTGGAGCCGGTTCAAAGGACACGCCACTCTTCCCTGTCCCCCGCGGGCCGGGGACGCGCAGACGCTGCGCCGGGGACTGTCGTGACACCGCGGGGAGGGCTGGCACCAGGCACTGCAGCACCCCAAAAACATCCCACCGGGACAGCCCGGCTCAGCTGGACGCTGTCCAAAGGGCCAAACGCTTCCGAGGGGCCCGCGGGTGACACGAGGTGGCCACTGGATGGAGATGGTGGCTAAGAGCATCTGGTGACGGTGCCAGCCTCCCGTGGGGCTGAGCTGCAGCTGGCTCTGCCCGGTGACACTGCTCCGTGGGGACAGCAGCTCTGAAAGGCACTGTGGTTCGGGAGGATGGTGTGGCCAGCACTGGCAGTGTCCCCCGGTGCCACCTCTTCCCGAGGGAAAAGCGCTGGCCAGCGGCTGCAGCCTCTCCCAGGAACCAGTTAAAAGACTTCAGTTTCCTGCAAAATGAAGGATCTTGGGGATCAGGGAGAGACCCGAAGGGGCTGGGGGTTCCCGGGGGGGTCGGGCCAGCCCCTGCTAGGGTGCAGCACCCCTGGGCACAGCCTCAGGAATCATGGAGGGCAGGATGGGCACAGAAAGACGCCCAGGGGGCCGGGTGAGGGCATGGGCTGGGGCTACACCAGAGTTCTGCTTCATTCCTCCCCCCCTAGCAGAGCCCCCTTTCCTCTGAAGCCCAAGGACAGGCAGCCTCCTGGGAGCCGCTGCAGGAGGAACCCCCGGCAACCGGAGCCATTCCTCCCCTGCCAGCACTGCCGGGTGAAAGCACTCCAGTAATACCAACTATTAAACCCCCAGAACACCCATTTATCACGAGAGAGCATCAGGAATGCAGGTCCTGTCCTTTGCTGGGGACAGGCCTGGTGACAGGAGGTACAGGAGCAAGAGCAGCTTGCACAGAGAAACAAAGAGGGGGCAGAGGCTCCCGCGTGGCTGAGCTGAGGCCACCACTGCCAGCAGCAGCATCGAGGTGACCTCACTGGCCCGATGAACCCTGGCTCGGGAGGGGCAGGGATGGTGCTGCCCCTGGTGCCAGCTCCCGGCCCGGGGGTTGTGGTGAGGCCGTGGGCCAGGAGCTGTGGTTCCCACGTGGCACTGAGAGCAAAACAAAGCAGGAGGGGAGGTGTCCCAGAGGTGCTGCTGTCAGAGCCCTCCCTGCCCAGGGGATAAAACCTGCAGGGACCAGCCAGGATAGTGAGGGGAGAAAAAAAAAAGTGCCCCCCAAGCCCTCCCCCTGCCACAGGAGCTCTCCCAGCTCACAGTCACGGTTCCAGTGAGCCCAGCTCCGTGCTGGAGAGCATCCCCCTTCCTGGGATCAGGGGCAGGACCTGCAGTGTGCGGGGAACCAAGAGGGAGCAGGCAGGAGCAGCCAGACACCCCCTGGGGCAGCTCTGCTGCAGTCACCTACAGGCAGATGCTGGAGCATCAGCAGCATCCTCATCTCTTGGGGACAGTGGCACCTGTGCCACCTACTCCCAGCACAGCCACCAGTCCTGTGGCAAGCAGGACTCCCCTGGCTCATCCTCCCCAGGGCACCCTGTCAGGAATAACTTCAGACATCGTGCCTCGGGCAGTGGGGCCTCTGCCCACCCCCTGTCATCGCCAAGGTACAGTTTGGTATTGCCTCTCCCCTCCTCTGGCCCAGGGCTGCCAGGCACCTGCAGGCCACCAATGTCACTTGGGGCACGCTCTGCCACTGCCCTGCCAGCCTCAGAGCCCTGGGGGGAAGGAGAAGGAGCATATCCAGCACCGGGCAGGGGAGCAGGAGCCCACCCCCCATGGCCGTGCCCCTCGGGGTGGGATAAAATCCTCCAGGAGAGCAGGAGCTGGCACCTGGGTGGCTGCCAGGGGTCCCGGGCAGGGTCGGTGTCCAGGCACAAAGCCCTGGGACAAGGTGAGGAAGCAAAGCTCCGGGAGCAGGGAGTGAGGAGCCGGGGAGACACGGGAATGGTTTCCAAAGGAAGGGTGCGGGAACGGGAGAGCGACCGTGGCTTGGCACCAGGACAAGACAAAATTCCTGCGTGAGCAAAGAAACCGAGAACAGCCCCCTGGGGAGAAGGATCCGAAATACTGAAGGGCAATGCTGCTGCACGCCAGGATCTCAGAGGCCTGGGTCCAAAATGTCCCCCGAGGAGCAGCCCGGCCAGCACAAAAGCAAAGCAGGCCCCAGCGAGGGTGCTCGGGCTGGGGAGGGGTGGGTTTTTTCCTTTCTTCCCGACCCATTCAGGAACTTAAACCAGAACCTACGTTGGCTGCAGCTGGAAAACAGGCTGTCCCGGGGCTCTCTGGCAGAGCCTCAGGCACGCGGTTCCTTAGCGACACCGTTGTGACAACTCGGGAGGGAGCACACTTTAACTTTAACCTTTCTGCCTTCCCCGGGCAGAGGAGGCTCCGCGCAGCCGAGCGGTGTCCGTGCTGCAGGAAACCCAACACCCGGCTAAATCGAGCTGCGGGGCAGGCGAGAACATCCCCGGTGCTGGAGCCCGGCCACAGCACCGCCCCGGCAGCCAGCACCCTGCCCCGGCCCCGGGGGACACACCCGGGCGGGAGTCTCGCTCCTTCCATCGGCAGCCGGCACTTCCCCCGAGGAGCTGCCCCGTGTCGTGACAGACCCATCGGGGTGATGGGGAAAGGCAGGGAAAAAAATCCCAATATCCCCACAAGAGCTTCCAGAGCCAGGCAGCAGCTCCGGGACAGCACCGAGTGTGGAGCCCTGAGTGCCAGCTCCAGCCAGCCCGGCCCAGCAGAGAGGGGGTGAGACCCCAAGCTGTGGTTCTGAGAGCATCTCCCAGCCTTTTCCTAGGAATCTCATTTGCTAGCTAATAAGACCTTGCAATTCTCAGCTACCCTTCAACAGGAAAGTGATAAAAAACATTGGTGGTCTTTTAGTTCCAGCTCCGAGTTCAGCAAATTACTTGGTTACAACTCACCCAGAAAAGCTTCAGATGTTGCACCCAGGTCACACCTGATCACAGCTCCCTCTTCTCATTGCACACTCACAGAGGTGACAGGTTCTGAGCTCCTGAATACAAGAATATTTCTGCAACCTCCAACACAGCAAGAACACAGATTTTACATCTGTTTTTAACCTGGGTTAATCCCAGCCTCCTGCTCCAGGTTTGTAAATTTATTCTCCCACTTCTCTGCTGGGAACTGGCACCTCCAGGATTCCCACCTTTTAAGCATTTTCTACACTAGAGCTCTTTTTCCAGTATATTCCACTTTCACCTTGATGAAGAGGACAAGCTACACCCCTCACACACAACCCAACACCCAGAGAGTCCCCCGGGTGTCTCTGAGCAGGGTTACAGTGCCTGGGGAGTATCAGAGGCCGTGCTTGCAGGAAGAAGTAAATCTCCTTTAATTAGACCCAATGATCCCATGGGGAAAGAGCTGAGGAGCTGTCAGGCACACAGACCCTTCCTTAGGCCCAAAGCAGAGGCCATGTAGGGGCTGTCACAGAAACACAGTTGCTTCTCACAAACAGAATTAATTCTCCACCCAAATTAAAATCTGACTGGAAGACCTCACGCTCTATGAACACTTCTCCAATGGCACCCAAATTCAGAGGAAGTGAAAGCAAATGTTTGCTCTAAGTCCCAAACAAGAAATTTTGTCCCACCTGGCCTCATTAATTCTGTTTCCTACATTTTCCTCAGCTCAAGCCAGCAGTGAGCAGCCCAGCTCGCTGGGTGCCAGCAGGTGATAGAGGTAAGAGCAGGGGAAAGGCAACCACCGTGTCACCACAGCCAACACCTGGAGCTTTGTGTTTTCAGGTCTGAACCAGAACACTGCCAACAGCTTTTCAAAACACCTCTGCACCAGCTCTGGTTTGCAAATCCCTTTTCAGCTCAGGAAACAGCACCATTAAGACAAGTTCAAGGGAAGGCCTCAAACACACTTATGCCAAGGTAAGAAATCACACCAAAATGCTAAGAAATAATTCTTAGTCAGTTTTAATCAAAACCTGATCAGCTCCTCTCAGTGCTGAAGTTGTGTCCCCAGCACACCAGAGCACTTGGTCTATGTTTAGCTCTTCCACCCACACTGGACCAGTCAGGAGCTGATGAGTCTTCAGCAGCACTCTGAGCAGCAGCACGTCACAGGCCAGGCCATCAGGTCCCCAAATCAAGTGACTTCAGCTCTAGCACAGCAGCAGGTTTCATGCTCTGTTATAAACAGAGAGCTGAAGGGGGGTTAGGTTCACATTAGTGCTCAGCTAAACATCAGCAAGAAAAGGTCAGACCTGCAATATGCTGGCATCACTTAGCACAGCTCAAACCTAACATCACTTAACACAGCTTGATACAGACTGAAAGCCTAAGAAATAGACACTTCAACCCAATAAATACTTAGATGTACAAAGACCAGGCAGCTCTTTTAGATGTACACAGCCCTGAAATACCTTCCTCCAGCACCAAAAACTCTTCTGCAGGAGAGAAATTCAGCCTACCAGCAAGAGACAGCAATCAGATTAGGAATTTTTATTTAGTTCGGGTACACAATGTTTGTATACAATATCAAAACCTGGTTTAGCCTTTTGAGAACCAGAGGTTGAGCTGAAGTGAGGCCATGGAGAAGGGGTGGCACCACCCCTGTGCCCTGCCTCAGCCACCTGCCTCAGGTGGGGGGAAACTACCCAAGAGGACAATAATGGAGCCAAGTGTAGGAACTGAGACTGAGCAGTCACATAAAAACAACTGTTCCCTCTCTACCAAAGGAGTGGGGAGGGACAGGATCTCCCTTCCTGCCATCGTGGGGATGGATATCAGCACCGGAACCTGTCTGAGAAGTTGGGAGATCTTGGCATGGTCAGGGGCTGGTCACTGGGCTTCACCTCTACGCTGCGGTATTTGCGTATTGGGTTCGCCTTGTGAACCTGTAAGGAAAAAAAACAAGGACAAAATGAAGCAAAACGGTTGCAGTTATGGTGAAACTGAAACCTGTAGCTCAGCCACGGGTGGGATGAAGGCAGGAGTCTGTCCACCAGACTGCCACGCTGCCTGGGCACTGCTGTGAGCCAGCAGGGACACACAGGGGTTGTGGGTGTTGCACCAAGATGATCCCACCCCAACAGCTACAGGTGTAGAGCTCAGAGAAGTTGGGTACCTCAGCAGAACTGCCTTTTCTTGAAGATTTAAGGCCAGTGGTAAAGTTTATAAAGTTATTGAGAAATCAGTTTGCAACAGGGAAACCTGAAGCCTTAACACAGCAGCATTGCTCATTTAATGCACCCACACATCCCCTGGGTTACTGTTCAGCCTCTGTCCACAAGCAGCTCACTCACCAGTTCTTGCCTTAGTTTGGCAACTTCTTCCTTTTCACGCTCTTCTTTCTCCTGTCTGGCCACCTCCTGGAGCTTCTCCTTCCTGGCTTCTGAATCTGCCAAGCGTTTTTCAAACTCTTGCCTCTCTTTAGCTCTTTTTTCTGTTGCCAGCTCAAAGCTTTCAGGAACTATGGAACCAGAAAGGCTCTCTAAGTTTAGAAATAGAGGAGATAACATTGGTGCAAAGACAGTCAGGTAAAGCAGAGCAGTCCTAGTGTGCAGGGGAAGGCTCCCTCTGGAGCACCTTGCAGGGGAGGCAGTGGGTACCTCCAGACTCCAGGGACTGGGAAACCTCAGGCCCAGAGGTGAGGCAGCCAGGGGTGTTCTCACAGCAGGGAGCAAGCACACAGTTGTTAGTACAGGCAAGGTTTTAGCTGGTTCTACACCAAGTTTAGCCAACCCCATGCTGCAGATGCCTCCCATCTCATTAGGAGGGTGACAGGTGGCACTGGCTGCTGCCTGCAGGGAGCTCTGGGCACACTGAGGAACACACATCAATCACCCAGCAATTGCAGCAGAGCTGGGAATGCAGCTGCCATGGCAGAGCAGAGCTGGGGCAGCCCAGGGGAACCCCCTGCTCCCTGGGGACACGAGCTGTTAGGGAATTAGTTCATTAAGTGCAGGGCACTATTGGCTGTGCTGAGAGAGAAGAGGCAACAGCCAGTCTAAACACCATTTAATTGCATCAGTTCTGAGCCATCAGCCATGCTCTGGTATCAAGTAACTCCACCTGATAGCAGCTTATTTTCCTTCTTAGGCACAAAAGGCTCCTGGTACACCACTGTGTTGGGACGAGCTTTAAAACATGCTGCCTCTTTCTGCCTCTTCAAGTCTTCTTTAAGCTGCAAGACAAGAGCACCAGGTGTAAGGAAGAGACCATCTCCCCTCCCCCAGACATTCCCAACACTGGAAAAGCCAGTTTGACCCAAATCAAAACATTTGCATAAAAAATTATGCTAAAGCCAAGAAGTTGTGTCACTTGTCACCTGCCAGTTACTTTTGCCAAAACAGCCTGAAGAAAATTTCAGGTGTTCCCTGCAGATTTCCCATGAGAAAAGCAGATTATTATTTATATGGCAATAAATCCCCAGAGATGGGCAAAGGGACCCAGCTGCACACAGCTGAGGCTTTACATGCATGTGGTAAAACCCATCACTTGCTATAAAAGGAGGGGGGAAAAAAAACCCAAACCAAAATATTGTACCAGTCCTTACCCCATAGTACAGGTTTTACACCAAGAACAGAAAAATCCTTTGCTCAGACTCAGATCCTGAGCAGAACACTCTCTGAAGTCACAACTCCACTGCCACTCTGCTCACACCTGGTAACTTTTCCACCCTACCTGCTGTTTCCAGCTCTGCATCTTGGCAGCTCCCCGCTCATCAACCTGCAGGTTGAAGGGTTCAGGCTGGGTTGGGGTTTTCACCTTTTTTTCTGGCAGGTTGATGTGGTCAAAGTAAGGCAGAGGCAACGCTTTGAACTTGGGCACCTGAAAGAAACAACCCGAGATATTTCTTGCCCCTTTCTCAAAGGCACAAATCTTCATCAGTTCAACAGCTAAGAGCAAGTGGCAAATCCTGCCACTCCTTTTTAACTTCAGGAGTGGAATTTCTAGGGACTTTTTGTCCTTACCTCTTCCTTCTGCAATTCTTCTATTTTCTTCTCTTTTTGTATTTGTCTCTCTCTGTCACGGGCATCGAAAGAGAAGGGGCAAACCTCCACGTGCCTCTGCTCTGGCATCTTGGGTTTGAAGGGCACTCCATAATGTGGCATGGGGTTAGCTTTGATCACAGGGACCACCTCCTTTTCCTGAAGGGAGATTACTGTTAGGATCTGACACAGCACCAGATTTTTGTACAAAGACAAAACTGCCACCCAGAGCCATGAGTTCCTTTAACAAGGATCACAACAGCCTCAAGCAAACACTCTGGACACTGCAAAAAAAAAAAAAAAAAAAGTCCCAAAAGTACCAATTTACAAGCATCCTGAACCACAGGAGTATTCTTCCTCTTTCCAAACCACTATCAGTTCTAGCACTCAGCCACAATAGACCTTAACATCCTCCTCACAAGAGGGAAAGGAGGAAGGACAGAATACATTCTGAATCCTGCTCCTGGGATCCAGGGACTGCAGGAGAGGGAAGGTCACATGCAGTATCTGCTCAGCCCTTTCACAACTCTCACCTTTTCTTCATCTCTGCCAGGCATTCGGGTTCTGCTTTTCAGGGTGAAGGCTGGGGACCTGGGGACTGTAACAGGAAGAGCTTTCTTCTCTGGAACACCCTGTTCAGAAAAGCCAGAGTTACCCCAGCACCAGTGTCAAAAAAACACCACAGACAAACAGCCCAGCACAGTACAGACTGTTACAGTTCTCACCTAATCACAGGCAGCACTTACTGAAGATTATGTAATGCAACACTGCTACAAATTTTTGTAAACTATTTACAACCTCAGTCCTAATTCCCAGTGCTGGGTATCACTGAGCTTCTTACCACAACATCTTCCAGGATTTTTGTTGGACATGGCCTGGAATGGAATTCAAAGTGCTCTTCCTCCTGCTGCTTCTTACTCTCTCTCTCCTGAATCCTCTTTTCTATTTCCAACTCAAAGCCAATAGGTTGAGTGAGTTCCTTCACAGCAGGTTTCTTGGGGAGGAGGGGTCCTCCCTCAAAGATTTTGTGATTGAGTTCTCGTGCTTTGAATTTGTACCTACACAGGAAAGACAGAGAGAGTCAGCACATCCTGGCAGGATGCAGCTTCTAACAAATGGCTCCTCTCACAGGCAGCTAATGAAAGCAGCTGTGCCACACAGACATCCATGGTGTGCAGCTCCAGCTGGCAACTCCTCCTTTGCTTTTGAAACAACAAAGTGTTATGGCAAAATGTATGGACTGCCTCCTTGGAAGTCCAAACCAGCCTACAGGAGGGTCTGGAAGTGTAGACAGGCTGCACAGCTGAGCTGGGTTTGCTTTACCTATCAGAAGCTGCACTCAACCCTAGCTCAGCTGTCCTAAGACACTTTATGCAAAAGGAATTTGCTGCTCTTCACATCCCTACAACCAGACCCATGGGGTCATGCACAGGCTAAAAGAATATCCATGGGTTTTATGCTATTTGTAATCCAACACAAAAAAGCTATTCCTGAGAAGTGAAGTTTTGGCATCTGAAAGATATTTCCAGGGTGCTACAATACTTTCTTGGAGAACCAGAGTAAACCTTGACTTACTGCTGAAGTTTCTCTATTTCCTCTGCTTCCAGCTCTGCTGCAGTTTTGCAGGTGACAGGTCTGAAACGTTGCCTTGTCAGCAGCATGGGGGTCTTGGGCTGTGTCAGCCGAGCCTTCGCCACCTTCCCTGCAACTGAGCCTAAAATTCAAGTCACAGAGAGCAGCAGTGAGTGGCAAGGCTGGCAGGGGACACACTGTGTGCTGTCTCAGAGCCCAGTGGCAGCACGGGCCCTGCAGGGGACAGGCCTGCTCACCTTCCTCAGACTTCCTGCTCCTCAGATGGTAACGAGGAGGTGTCCGTTTCTGAAAGGCTTCCACCTGCTCAGCAAGGGACACGTATTCTGAGGGGGTCTCCTCCAGTTTTCTTTTGTTTCCCTGGGACAGATTGAAAGGTCTGGGGACAGTGGGTCCCTTTGGCATTCGTCCCTGGAGACAGAGAAGAAAAGACATCGTGGCTGGGTGACACAGGATGCTTCAGTGACTTGTCCTTCCTTCTGGAAGAGGGAGTAACAACACGAGCCACAGGTCTGACCTGTCTGAGACATGGAAAGGTGAAGCATGGAGTGTGATGACCAGAGGACCTGACACTAAAGGTGACCCTTTAAGAGCCCTGAGGCAATGCAGAGAGGCAGTGAGCTGCCAGCTGTGTTTGCACAACCCCTGCGGGTTCCCAGCAGCACGTGTTGCACAAGTAGAAAGAAGGTGATGTCAAGAATCCACCAGCTGGCTGTGGGCAGCCCTCTGGTTCTCACCGGGGAGGGAGGATGCTTTCTCAGTGCTGCTGCAAAATCCAGCTCCTTGTACTCATTCCCAGGCTGGCTTTCCACATGTTTAATTCTGTTCTCCGTGCAGAAGTGGAAGTCAACTGGCTTTGTGACTTGACCAGCAGCTCTCTTCACAGGTTGTCCTAAAGAAAAGAACATGTAAGGTCTGGAAAACTTTTGGAGTTAAGATGAGGAGAGGATTAGGAGTGAAAAAAATCATTTTGTTTCTAATAATGCAAATAGTTTTTAGAGAACTCAGCTATAACCTTTCAAAATTTAAAAACCAACCAAACCTGTTTCCAAGCAGTTCAGGGGCTGAGCTACACGAGAAGCCACCTCCTACTTAATGTTTGGTTTTTAAAGGTCTCTGAACAGCTCTGTGCAGCACTCTCCAGCTGAGCCCAGTCCAGCTGCCATTCCAGTGCCTCCCAAGCCCACCTGCTCCTGCAATTGCTGCTTTCAGGGACTCTTCATTCTTCTTCCTCATCTCCATAACCTCCCGCTGCAGCTGCTGCATCTTTTCCAGCTCCTGTTCCTCTGTGCTCTTCAGCTTCCCAGAAGGATTGGTCCTCCTGCAGGAGCACAGGAAAGACTCAGAGATGTCTTCCTGCTTCACTGGGGTTTAACATGATGTCAGTGCAAGGAACTTGCTCATCTCTGACACCTTTGCAGAAGAACCCTCATTATAAAAGCAATCTCTTCAGAAAAGATCTGTTCTCACTTTGTTTGCTCAGAACAGCTTGCAGCTGACTGCTAACTCTGCACCCCCTTTGCTGTTTGCATACTTCAGCCATCAGCAAGGACAACTTTTTCCTCAAAAGCCAAAGCTTCCCCTCACACAGGCTCAGTTGATGAAGCACATTCCATGCCCGTATTGTTGCCCTGACCTGCTGTTTACTGAACATGACACCATCACATGCTAAGGCAAAGCTGCAAACACTGCAGCCAGGGCTGTCCCCTAAATCATCTGTGATTAGCAGAGACAAGTCACAAGGAAGAGACATACTTCAGCATTGCTGGTGTGGAGGGCATGGTCAGCTTGCTCTTCCCTCTCCCTGGGGAGCAGTTGGCATTCTGCAGGGGCTCTCTCTTGGTGGTTACCTCTGTCACCTTCTCCCTGCTGCCAGAACTAAGGAAACAACTTGTTAGGGCAAAGCACTGCACTTAACCAAGCTCTAAACGCCAGGTCACCCTCAGTGGTCACCACTGTGCACGAGGCCCCGTCACCTGGTGAGCTGTGAGGTGCTGCAGGGTGGCCTTACCTCAGCCCTGGCCCGGGCAGAGACCTCCTGCTTTTCCCTGGCACTGAATGGCTGCAGGGGGGAAGAGGAGTTACTGACATTTTGGAATCTGTCTGGAGGTAGGGGTGCTGTGGTTCATCTAGGTACAGCAGCATCTGTGAGACCACACTTCCATCTCCTGACCTCAAGCTCATCCCCAGATGATATTTTGGTGGTTAAGCAAACTGGAGACTTACTGGAGGCTTACACTGCCTGCTGCCCCCCCCGTGGCCAAGTTAAACCAAATCCAAAGCCAGATTAAGGAACTCAAACTTATTTCATTCACATCTCCACCTCCAATACAGCATTTCCTTCAGGCCTTGTAGCCATTTCTTCTTGTTTATGAAACCAGTATCAGGAATCAGGTTTCAGTAACCTCTCCTGACCTTCCCGGGACAACCCTCCCAGCCAAGTGGAAATCCTTTCCAAAGTAACAAATCCTTTGCCCCTCCCCGGCCCCAAACAGGAAGGCTTTGATGACTTACATTCTCATTTTTTTCAGGGGTGGAACCTCTTCTTTATTAACCAAGGCATCAGCATTTCTCTCCACTTTGACTCTAGCTGGCTGCTTGTGCTGCTGAGGTTTTCTCTGCTTTGCAGCCTGTCTTCTGCCCGCTCTGGAGCAGAACAAAAAATGGACATTAGTTTTCTGAGAAGACATACAACCTACTTAACACTTTTTATGTTAGTGCATCATGTAACTCCAACATATCTGCCATGCAAATTGTCTTTAACACAACTATCCAAACGCAGCATGAATTATGTAAGTTTAACAATCCACTAAATTAACATTCTTTGGTATATAGGAGCTCTCAGAGCCTCTTGCATTCATATCACCAACGTGTTCTGCCCAACTCTGGCAGATATAAACAAAGAAACTTTATATGCCACTTCAGTTTCAGATATCCTCCCATTCCAGAAGCTCCTAGTGCTACCAAGTCTCATTTAAGAAGTATGTGAGACACTGCATTACATTTCCATCCCTAGAGATTGTCCCTCCAGCTCAGCAAGCTGCTCAGCTGTGCCAGCCCACCACCTCTGTGCTGCAGAACTTCAGACCCCAGAGCAGGACTGCAGACTCTGAGAGCAGACTGCTGGGTTGGGCTGTCACCAAGCTTTGTGCAAACTGAGTACAAGTTTTTCACCTTTGAGAGGCATCTCCAGGAGCAGCAGCTCTCCAGCTCATCAGGGATCCAACAATATTGGGAGGAACCCCAGTGGCCTGCACACACTCTGCTTCACCCTCCTCTTCACCGTGGCTTTCAGCTGAGAACAGAGAGATGTCAGCTCATGAAACACAGGCAGACACAGAGGGATGTTCTGTCAGACAACAGGGTACAAAGATGGTCCCTCAAAAGCCAGGCAGAGGCCTTTTCATTTCACCACTGAAGAGGAGGTAGAATTTATGTCTCTCCCCCCCATACCATGCCAGCTTACTCATTGTTACTTCTTGTGATGTGACAGAAGTCAGGATAATGTCAGGCTTGAAAAAAGCAGGGCTGTTCTGTGAGACCTTCCCCAGGTTCTCTGCAGGAGGGACATTCTCCAGGTTGGCTTTCTGGTCTGTGAGGAGAGAGAGAGACTGTTACTACCCATGGTATGCCAGGAACTTTTAACATTACCTCAGAATCTCATTGTGATACCAACACAGGAACCTCTCAGGTTACAGAGCAGAACCAAAGGGTAAATCCAAAATCCAAACAAACCCCAGGAGTGATGCAGTTACCAACACCACTGAAGCACTGCCACAAACATCCCACTGAGCCCTCACCCAGAGAGAAAACAACTCCAGGAGCTGGAAGCTACTCACCAAACCAGGAATCTGCATTGTGCACATCATCCTCACTCAGAGTGGCAAAGTTGATGCAAGGGTTTGGGACATCGAAGGAATAACGAGATTCGGGGTGGGACATCTTCACCTGCTCTGTCCCCACCAGTCCCCCACCTGCACAGCTCCTCTCCTGTGTGCAACAGCCACGGGTCACCTGCTGCACCAAACCCCACCTCCAGCCACCCAAACCCTGCCCCACCCCTCTCCCCATGCAGGGAGGGGACAACCTCTGGGACATTTACCTGCTAACAGCTCCCAGGAGCTGGACAGAACCCCCAGGAGCAATGGGGGGGTTTTACTCCACTCTTAATTGGCAAAGCTAAAGAGGTTTTCCCACCATTGGCATTTGCACATTGAAAAGTAAAAAGATCAAGTTTTGAAGGTTTTCCTCATACCTGTAGGTGCTAGAATTTTATTTTATTAAAGGAAGCACAAGGCATTTCCTTCCCTCCCTCTCACCACACCACCAGAGGAAGCTGACACGAGTGCAGCCTCTCTCCTGAAGGGCTCCAAGCAGAACTCCTGGCACACACACGTGTGCTTGTGCAGAGCACAGTGATTCCCAGAGCACGGGGAGAGTTCTGCAGGGTTTCATTACTGGGCAAAGAGCAGTCTGAAGGGCAGGGTAGGGTCCTCGCCACGTTCCACAGCACTAGCCCCGTGCTGGCCAGGCTGTAAACAAACCAAGCCCTGTGACCCTGTCGGGAACAGTCCCTGCAGTTAATTAGTGGAGCACTGACAGCAGAAGGAGTCCCCCATGTCAGCAGGTGATATTAAACTCGACACAACAGGAACAAAGCCAGCAACAAAGTTTTAAACCCCTGAATTGTAACAAAACCTTTTGGCAAAGGTGTTCTCTGCTGGGGTGGTGCAGCACACAGCTGCGGGGCCAAGCGCAGGAGGAGGATATGAAACACCCCCTGGGAAATCACCTGAACTTGGCTTTTGAGACCAACTGGCTCTGAAGCAGCAGGTTCTTAATTCACAAAGTCTCAGACCTGAACCATCTGCCTAGGCAGACCACACATGGTCCAACCCATCCAGTCTGCTGGGTAAATAAGAACATTTTCAAGAGAAAAATCAAAGCAGCATTTTGGAGGGGGAGGACGAGGGGGGTGGTCAGGTCACGGCTGGAATCGAATGCTTTCCTACTGCCCTTCATCAAGATAGAGTTTCTGTCAACACCATCCACTTTTTTAAAAATCAAATGCGTCATCTGCATTCTCCCCCCCTCCTCACCCACCCACTGCAGCTCTGGGGTGGCATCGTGTTTCACAGCTACTCCTGGGCACTGCACTTGCCAGCATTGCCCTGAGTGAGGTCCCCACAGTGCCAGCACCCTCACTGCTCACCCCCATCTCCCCCTCCTCCATCCCAGACAGAAGCAAATAGCCAAGAGAAGAAAGGGAGGGTGTCGGTCCCACAGTGGGGAGGTCCCTGACCTCCAGGGGGTCCATTTCAGCTCAGAGGCATCTCAGGGTTGGGGATGTCGGGGTGATGGATCCCCGATACCCCACTGCCTGCTCCCTCCAACCCCCCACTCTGGGGTTTGATGGCAGAACCACGATTTCCCTCCTTAAAGCCAGGAGACACAATTCTCTCTCTGTCTCCACTGCAGGATCCTTGCACCAGGAGTGAGGAGCAGGAGTTTCTCCTCATTAACGGGACGATTCCCAATTAGCAGGCAGCGGGAGCCTTCCCCAGCCTCCAGGCACTGTCACCCCGCATACCTCCAGCGGGATTTAAGGTCTCACCCTGCTCTCCCGACATCCATCACCTCCCGTGTCGACACCGGGGGCTGCAGCGAGCCAGCCGGGGAAGCCTCATCCCGGAGGATGATCCCGGCAGGATCGGCTTTCACCCGGCAAGGCGGGAGGAGGAGCCTCTCCTCTGGCTTCCAACCCCCAAATTCCTCCCCTAAGGAAAGCCAAAAGCCGCCGTTTTGTTTCCAGTCTGCTCCACTCAGCACAGCCCCGGGGTTCTGCCCAGCCCCAGCCGGGAGGGGAGCAGAGGAGTTTCTCTGGACCCCCCGG
Source organism: Heliangelus exortis (assembly GCF_036169615.1). Taxonomy (NCBI): domain Eukaryota; kingdom Metazoa; phylum Chordata; class Aves; order Apodiformes; family Trochilidae; genus Heliangelus; species Heliangelus exortis. The sequence goes on from NC_092437.1 coordinate 2,132,159, forward strand.
CAGGTTCCAGCAGGGCCCGGTTTACACGAGTGAGCTTAGGAAAAGGATTAAGCTAAATTGGAACAAGCATTCCTATCCCAGAATAAGGCTGATCCGACAGCAAGTGCAGTGAGTATTTTGGAATAACTTCACACCTCGCTCTAATCCAAATTAGCTTTAAAATACCGACAGGATTCCAGCACATCAGTGCTCGGGGGCTTTTTCCTCAGGGGAGTTGCTGATTTGTAGCCAGAAACGTTAAAAACTGGAGAGGAGAAACTCGGCCCTGGCCTGGCAGCATCACGTGAGATGGCATCAGGTACAACCTGAGAGCACTTCCTCAGTAATACAGAACCAAAAATCCTTTCATCTTTAGAGCAGCCCAGCCCAGCCCAGCCTGGCAATCATCAGGCCAGGCAGTAACAGCACCCAGCACCTGGGCAAAGCACCCTCGGGGCTGAATGAGCCTTGGGGGGAGGAAAGGAGGTCCCAGGATGAGAAATAGAGAGAGGATGGAGGAGATTGGGTTTGGGGGAGCAGCAAGGGATGGACAGAAGGTGGGTGCAGAGATCTGCAGTGTCAGCAGAGGAGCCCCAGCTCAGCCTGGGCACCGCCTTGTCCTGCACTGCAGCTCCAGTTCTCACCCCAAACCCTACGAGGTCTGGGCAGGGGGAAACAGCTCCAGGTGTACAAACAAAATTCTGAGCTCTATCAGCAGCTCAAGGCGAAGCCCCCCCAGAGGGACCCTCGGGAATGAGCCAGAGAAGCTTCCCAAGGCTGAGGACACTGCCCAGTCCGTGCTGCAGGAATTCCAGTGCCTTCTGCTGGGCGTTCAGCACAGGGCCCTCAGCTGACAGGCAGCTCGTTCCCTTCAGCCTGGCACCTGCTCGCTGCCCAGCGCCCCGGAGCTTTCCATCCCTTTTTTAGGGACGCTTAATTCAGATAAAGTTCCCAGATGCTTTTCATGGGGTAACGTGCAAACTGGACCATCACGAGGGGTGACACCTGCCTCTCCAGGGACACGGCCCTGGCACCAGGGATCTACAGCTTCTCTTTCCTCTCTGGGGCTACCACCCAAAACTCGGGTGTGCTTTTCCCAAGCGCAGAATCCACGTGAAGAATTAATTAATCCTCCCAGGTGCAGAACAGAGATAACGCTGCTGTTCCAGCCTGCAGCAGCCCAGCTTGGAAACAAAGCCTGGGCAGGAGATGAGGACGCTGAGAGCTGCCCAGAGCCCCCCGCTTGCTGCCAGGAGCTGCTCCCGAGATGAGGAGCGAGGGCTGGAGCTGCAGCTCTGCCCCCGGGCAGCCTTTTGCCTCCCTTTCCCACAGCCCAAAATAACCCTCCCTGGCGGCTCCTGCTCCGTACACGAGATCCCACAATTTTTAGAAGACGGGAGGTTCTAAAAATAGCAGTTCACGGAAAAGTAAATTATTTTTAGCCAGGATAACCTCAACTATTGTCAGACACGTTCAGGCTCCTCTAAAAACCGGAGCTGGGCACGAACCAACTGCACACCTTCCCCTGACACCTGGGGCCCAACGGGACAGGGACCCAGAGCTTTCCTTCCCTCCTTTTCCTCGGGATGTGGAATGAGAAGCACCCCCGGTTTTCCGTGGCTCCAAACCCAGGATGCACACGGGGGGTTTGGAGCAGCCGTTAACGGCCCGGCTGGGGCCCGTTCTGCTCCCGGTGTGTGCGGAGACCTGGGGAGGGTTGGAAGAGCTCGGGCTCAGCCCAGCGCTCACCCCCCCAGCACCCCCGGGCCCGGGCCCCGGGCTTTGCACACAGCTCCCGGCGACCGCGGCCGGCGGAGCGCTCCCGGTTACCGCCTGAGCCCGGAGCCGGGAGAGGCTCCCGCTGCCGCTTCCCAGCCGCGCCCTGCGGTACCGAGAGCGCGATCCCGATACCTGGGCTCCGAGCAGGCCCCCGTACCCCCGGTACCCCCCACAGCCGGAGAGACCCGACGGGATCACGGACCCGGGCACCGGTACCGGACAGCGGCTGCCAGGGAAGCGGCGGAGGGGCCCGCCCGGTGCCCCCCCCAATGCCCGGTACCAGTCCCGGTGCCCCCCCCAATGCCCGGTACCAGTCCCGGTGCCGCTCACCTCAGCGCCGCCGCCTCGCGCGGCTCCTCCGCCCGCCGCCGTTAACGGATTTCAAACGCAGCTCCTCGGTCCGAACCGACCAATCACATCTGAGGCCACGCCCACGACGCGCGCCGATTGGGCGAGTCGACAAAAGACCCGGATGAGAAAACCCCGCCCTGGCAGCCGCAAAGCCTGACGGGAAGCGTAGTGGCCGAGCGCAGAGCCCCGCCCCCGGGAGTGGCGCGAACTACGACTCCCACAAAGCACCGCGCGGCGGCGCCCGACCAATCGGGTGAGGCAGCGCTCGGTGTTGTCAGGAGGCAGCCAATCAGCTGCCGGTAGGCGGGTCCCTCGCGCAGAGCTGGTACCCGGTACCCGCAGCCCGCCAGGCCCCGGTGCAGCGGGCGAGGCCGTGCCGCTCGGGCAGGGAGCCCGCACGTTAAACCCGCACTGCCGCCAGGAGACAAAGGGCCGCGGCAGCACTCACTACCGTCCCCGGGGGTCTGACCCGGCCCCGGGCCTGGCCCCGCCGCCCAGGCCTTACCGCCAGGGGGCACCGGAGCCTCGCCCCTGCGCACTGCCACCGCGCGCCCTGCGCAAGCGCCCGCCCCGCCCCCCCGTAACGGCCGCCGTGCCCCGCGCATGCGCACCGCCCCCTCCCACCCTACCGCACCCCCCCGGCGCGGCCCAGCAGCGCGGCGGCCTCTCGGCGGGAGATGCGGAAGGAGCCCGGGCACTGCTGAGCGGGCCCGAGGCCCGGCGGGGCTCCCGGCGACCCCCGGCGTCGCTGCCGGCCGGGCCCGCGGGACAGGGGCGGGAAGGACGCGGAGCCCCCGCCGGCCGAGGAGGTGAGGGGCGGGGCGGGGCGGGCCGTGATGGACGTGCGGCTCGGCCAATGGGAGAGCTCCTCCCCGGGCTCCGCCCCTCGGGGCTCTCCCCGCCGGTGATTGGCTGGCGGCGCGGGCGCCGTGTCGGCCTCGTGCGCGGGCCCCGTGCTCGCCGCCCCGCCCCGGTACGGTGGCCGCGAGGGGCGGAGCGGTGGCCGGGGGGCAGGTGACCCCCTCCGGGCCCCCCCCCCCCAGCCGCCTTCATCACCGGAGCGAGCGGCCGGAATCGCTCCCGTAAGGAGGCAGGGACGGGCAGACCGGGCCCTGCGAGCCCGTCCGTCAGGGCTCACTGGATTTATCCCCTCGGTTCCCCTCCGCCTGCGGGGATCAGGGGGCGGGGGGCCCGGCGGGGGCAGCGCCGCGGTGACCGTCACTGCGGTTCCCGCACGGAGCCGCCCCCCGCCCCCCCCCTCCGCTTCCGCGGCCGCCGTTGGGCAACGCCGGTGGAGAGGGGCGGGGGGGAGGCAGGGCCGGACCGGGCCCTTTAACGGGCGGGGCCGGGGGCGGGGCCGCCTCCGCCTCCGCGGCGCTCCGGGACTGGCGGAGAGCGGCCGGGCTGAACCAAGAGCCGCCTCCGCCCCGGCCCGGCCCGCAGCCGGTGAGAGCCCGGGGCTGGCGGCCGCTCGGAGGGAGCCTGGGGGCGGGGGGGGTCCCCGGGTTCCGGGTCGGTTTCCCGGGAGGGGGAGGGCGTCGCGGCGGCTTCGATCCGGTGGCCCCGAGCCTCGGCATCGAGCCTCGGGGCGATCTGAGCCCGGCGGTGAAGCCCTCGGCGTTCGTCTCTCGGTAACCGTTTCTCCGCCTCTCCTCTCCCCCGGTGCCCCTCCGTGCGAAGGTCAGATGTTCCCCCGCCTCGTCGGGAAGGAAAGCGGCGCCGGGACCCGCTGAGCACCGATCTGCTTCTGCTCCGGACCATGGACTCATTGAGGCCGCCCCGGGTGTGAAAATGTCCAACGGCAACCGGGAGCTGGTGATCGACTTCGTGTCCTACAAACTCTCGCAGAAGGGATACAGCTGGAGCCAGCTGGAGGAGGAGGAGGAGGAGGATGAGCACAGGACTGACCTCCCCCCCGAGGAGCCCGAGACGGGCGGCGTGCTCAACGGGAGCCCCTCCTGGCACCCGCCCCCCACCCACGTAGTGAACGGAGCCCCCGCGCACCGGAGCGGCCCGGAGCCGGCCCGGGGGGGGGTCCCGGGGTCCCGGGTCCGTCAGGCGCTGCGGGAGGCGGGGGACGAGTTCGAGCTGAGGTACAGGAGAGCCTTCAGCGACCTCACCTCCCAGCTCCACATCACCCTGGGCACTGCCTACCAGAGCTTCGAGCAGGTCGTCAACGAACTCTTCCGCGACGGGGTGAACTGGGGCCGCATCGTGGCCTTCTTCTCCTTCGGGGGGGCCCTCTGTGTGGAGAGCGTGGACAAGGAGATGCGGGTGCTGGTGGGGCGCATCGTGTCCTGGATGACCACCTACCTGACCGACCACCTCGATCCCTGGATCCAGGAGAACGGCGGATGGGTAAGAGATCCTTCTGCTGATGGAGGGGGGATGGCTGCCCCCACACACCCCCCCACACACCCCCTGCCTCGCTCTGCTCTTGTCCTGGGGCTCGCTGGGGCAGTGACCCCCTGGTATTTTCCCTCCCCCCCCCCCTCCCTCTGTGAGGGTCCATCCCCCACACACGGTTTGTGCCGGGTGTCCTTCCCCATCCCTGCTTTGTCTCCTCCTCCCCGGGTGTTATGTAAAAGCCCTGGTTTCCCAGAGCCCTTGGAAATGTAATGTCACCCAGGCTGGTTCTTCCAGCGCAGCTCTCGGCCCCGTTCCTGGTGTCATTTCACAGCAGGGAGTGGATGGAGCTCCCTCCCCTCCTCCCCGCAGCGCAGCGCCCGGGTTCTGCCTCCGGGAGTCAGGGCTGAGCCTCCCGCTGGGCCGGCAGGGAAACGAATCCCGGGGCAGATCCCGGTGGGTTCAGAGCTGGGGAGGTGGGAGCACAACCCCTGCTCCGGGAAAGCTGCTGAACCTGCAGCTGCTTCTCTCTTGGCAGGAGCGATGCTCCCAGCTGCCCCAGCAGCAAAACCCCAGTCAGCTCCCAGTGGTGAGGCTTTAACATGAATAAGCATTTCTCCAGGAAGCATTCCTGAAATGCCGGGTCCGGCAGCGCTGCCTGGGACCGGGGGTGACCTACAGATGTCTCCAGTTTGCTTCTGCATCTGGGTGATTCCCTCCTCCTGGTGCTGGCTGGGAAGTGTCGGTGCTGCCTGGCCTTAACCTGAGCCCTGGGGAACGGCCAGGGCTGGGGGGCTGGGGGGGCTGGGGAAGGGAATGGCTTCCTTGGCAGCTTGGGGAGCCCCAGCCTTCCATCCCTGCTGATCCCCTGGAGCAGCAGCAGCTCTGGAGGAGGGGGCAGCACCTCTGGGCCCACCCTGGTGCTTCGCACTCTCCTGCAGAGCTCCCTGGGCCCGGGTCCTCCACGCCGGGGCCGTGGGAGCAGAGGGGAAGCCAGTGCACCCAGGGAGAGGGAACAGGTTCACCCAGGGTGCAGGAATTCCAGGAATGTGGCTGCCCTGGGGCAGTGCCTGGGTGGGGCAGCTCAGGAGGAGCTGGGTTTGGGTGAATAACCCGGGATCTGGTGACCATTTCATCAGCCTGCAGCTGGCCCATCAGCTCTCATCCTGCAGAGAGCCCTGGCCAAAGCAGAGTTCCTTCCCCCCCCCCTCCTCCTCCTCCTCTTCCCTCCCCTCTGGCTTTGGCTTTTAAAGCCACAGATTAGTCTTGGAATTGAGTGATCAAATTGAGGTTTCCAGGCCTGGTGTGGCTGTTGCTGTTAGTGACGGATCGGGCTGTATCCTGGAGACCTGGGCGATAATGCAATCTGATTTTTTGTAAATGAACTCTCTGGGGGATTTAGATTAAATCACTGGTGGAAAATCACTGGTCCCTGCTTGCAGGGAATGAAATACCTCCTCCCTCTCTTCCCCACCCCCAACCATCACGATTCAGACTCTACAATTTTTTTTATTTTGTGTGTGTGTGTGTGTATCTTTTAAATTAATTGTTTGGAACAAATATTTGTTCAACAGATTGCAGAAGGGTCAGGACTCCTCTCTATCTGACCCACCCACCAGCTCTTGCTTTGGAGATCACCATGAGCTGTGTTTCCCACCCCAGGGAGCAGCTTTGCTCTCTTCTAACCTTGAGCAGGGTTTCTCACTTCCCAGCCCAGGCGGGGGGACTGGGCTGTAGTGGAGGGGGTTCCACCCCCACCAGCCACCAAAAAAAAGAAAAAAAGCAGCTTTGAGCAGCTCAGGGTGTGTTTGGTGTCTCAGCTGTGGTTTTCCTCCCCTCTCAGGTTTCCCCAGGTCCCTTCTGCCTCTCCACTGCAGGGACACTGCAGCAGGGGGGCCACGAGAGCCCCTCAGAGCCTGCCTGGGGATGCTCTGCTTCTCCCTCCCATGATTTCAGCTGCAGGGAACAAGCTGGTGGCCTGCTGCCAGCCCTCCCTGCCAGGGGATGGTGCCATCCCGTGCTGCCTCTCACACTGAGGGTCCCTCTCTGCCCCTCCTGTGTGCCCAGGGAGCCCTTTGGAGCTGTGGGACTCTGTCCCCCTGCCAGCAAAGCTCTCCAGAGGGAGGTGCAGCAGGCAGGTCTGGCCCAGAGGGATGCAGGTTGTGGCAGGCCTGCTTGGCAGGGCCCTCAGGTGGTTTTTTTGGGGTTTTGCAGCATTTTTCTTCCCGGAAAGCCCCTCTGAAAGGAGGAAGCAGAGCACAGCTCCCTCCCAGCTCCATTCCCCAGCAGTGGAACAAAGGAGATGGGATGGCTGTGGGGTGCTGGTTGCCTTTGGAGGTGCCTGCTGAGGCTGCTGGGGTGCAGTCTCCTTCAGAAATCCTTCTTGGAGGGCAGGGGGGACAGGGTGAAACCTCAGTGCCTGGTGGCAGCAGGGCTGTTGCTGCCCTCTCTGCAATCAGAAAACAAACCCGGGTGACCCAGGGGGATGTTTCATAACCAGCCCTGCTGAGTCCTGGGAATCAGAGGGCAGGATTCCCTGGGAATCAGAGGGCAGGATTCCATGGGAATCAGAGGGCAGGATTCCATGGGAATCAGAGAGCAGGATTCCCTGGGAATCAGAGAGCAGGATTCCCTGGGACAGCTGGTGGAGGTGCAAGCAGGGATCCCAGCAGGGTTCTGGAGTCCTGGGGGGAGAAATCTGGAGGAGGGGGAAGCAGAGGGTGAGCCTGGCAGGCAGAGAGGGTCTGAGTGGGTGGGATCTGTTTTAGCTGTGGGTCCTGGCTGGCTCTGCCCCTCCAGGGAATTCCAGCTTTACTGCAAGGCTCCAGCTACCTCCAGGGTGGGATTTGGAGTCAGATCCGTGGACACAGGCAGGAGGCTTCCTGTGTGCAGGGCGTGTGGTGCAGAGCAGCACGAAGGGGCTGTGCCAGGCAAACAGTGTCACCAATCTGTGACATCTGAATCCTGACAAACTGGACTGGGCTGAAGGAGGAGGGATTGCCTCTGCCTCTCCCTTGGCTCTGGGCTGGCCCTGGCCAGGCAGGGTGCTGGGATGGAGGGGTTGTGTGGCTCTGCAGGGCATGGCAGCTGCTGGTTCTGGTTGGGGAAAACCCTCTAGAAGATGTCCATGCAGCAAACTCATTTTCTGTCCTTTTAATTTTTTTTTTTTCTTGAATGGTAGGAAATGACTCAGCCTGTGTCATATGACAGAGTGCAGCTGGGATTTCATCCTGTGCTCTTGATCCAACCTTCTCAATGGTGTCGGGTTGGGAGCCAGACTGGATCCTCAGCTCTTCAGAAATCCTTTTGGCCCCGAGCTGTTGTCCTGGTGTCCCACACAAGCTTCCCTCAGCCCCTCTGTTATCCAGCCCATCCCTGCAGCCCCAGGCTCCTCATGCCTTGTTGGTTCCAGCTTTTTGGGCAGTGTGACGTTGAGCCCTGTGCCCCGAGACCCAGACAGGAGCTGGGGGTGCATGAAGGGGCACAGCAGAGCCTCTCAGCTCCCCTGGGACAAATCCTGATTGCCAGAGCTCTGCGTGTCACCCCTTGGGTTTTGGGGGTGTCCAGGCTCAGCTGCACCAGTGCTTTCCTCTCTGTCCTCTGGAATTATTTTACTCTCTGAAACGATGCCCACGCTGTCACCACCTGCTTGGGATGAAAGAGCACCCATCCCCTGCCAGCTGAGCCCCTCGTGTCCCCCCACAGGACAGGGGCTTCCTCCCCCTGCTGGGAGCTGCTGCTGGCAGGGCTGGGGCTTGGGATGGACCAGGGAGCTGCATCCTGGCTGGAAATCCCTGGCAGATCCCTGGCAGATCCCTGGCAGCTCCTTGCCCTGCCTGCGACCTGGGAGGTTTTTCTGCAGCTCTCTCCAGGAAATGCCATTGGAATGACTTCCACTGGAGCTTCCTGCCCGGCCCGCAGCAGCATTCCAGAGCCATGCAGAGGCCAGTGTGCAGTTTTCAGGGCTTTGCTTTTCTCCCCATTTCTCCTTCTTTGGGGCCCTGCCTGTCCCCCCCCCCTGCAGCGTGCCCAGCACTTTGCTAACGTTCCTTAACACTGAGGCTGGAGCAGGGAAAGCTCCTGCCCAGCACTGGCTGCAGCTCAGAGCAGCCCCACTTAACCCCGGGGTCTTCCAGCAAAAGGGATAACGTTTCCTTCCCTCCCAGGGGAGCCACTGGGAACTTGGATTCTTGAAGCATGCAGGTTCTTTAATCCGAGGCATGGAGTGTCATTGCAAAAAAAAAAACCCCAAGGCCCTGTGAAATAATTATCAGGCTGTTCCTTGCTGCTCTGTGTTCACAGCTGCTCTTGGTAAGGTCAGCCCTGAGCATCCTGCTCTGAAACTGGAGCTGGGTCCCCCCTGAGCACTGCCCAGGGTCTGTCCCCATCCCAGCAGCCTCGGGATGTCCCCATCCCTGCCCCAGCCAGCGTGCTGGGATGGAGCCTCCTGCTCTCTTCTCCACAGCTCTCTGTGTGTGTCTGGGTGCTGCCACGGGGCTCTCTGCAGCCCTGGGCCACGCTGGGTATGGGCTCAGCAGTGCCACAAGGCCTCAAGGCCTTTGCTTCAGCTTCCCTGCTTTGATTTATTTTTATTTTTTAACCAGGCTGCCGAGGGCTGCAAGCACAGCCCCATCCTGACGTGCGCAGGGAGCGTTTCTCTCGCAGCTCTTTCCCCACTGGCTGTAAACCCCGAGTATTCCCAGGAGGAGCTGGGGGAAGGGATGGAGATCTCTTGCAGGAGTGTTGCAGACCTGCTGGACCCAGAGCAGAGGGACCGGTGGTGGCTGCTGCCCCGGGAGCAGAACGGGGCCGGGGGCAGCTGCTCCCTCCCCTCTTTGACATCCCCACAGCAGTGGAGACTTTGCCCTCCCCGTGGCTGATTCAGAGCCCAGGTATGCTCTGCATGCTCTGCCCCAGCCACTGCTCCTCCTGCCTCCCAGAGGATGTTACCCTGCAGCACCATTGTTCTCAGCAACTAAAGATTAACAAGGGCTGGGGAGGCATGAAAGGGAAGCAGTGTCCCTGCCTGCCAGGGCACTCCTTGCTTGGCCTTGGACAGGGAAACCAAGCAGGGAAGGGTGTGCAGGGAGGGCAAGATGGCTCTGAATTCCCCCTCCTGAGTGTCCTTGGGATTCCAGGGGCTCCCATCAGGGGCTGGGACAGAACCACAGCCTCCCCCACAGCGTGCCCGGGAGGGAGGACACACACACGGGGGCTTTGCCTCTGCTGGGGGCTGGCCCTGACCTCCCTGGGGTGGGGAGGGGGCTCCTCTGGGCCACAGGAGGGCCCGGGGGGGGCAGGGGCTGCCGGGGGGGCAGGGGCTGTGGGGGCAGAGCCGTTGGCAGATGGTCCCAGCTGGGCTCCCCGGGGTGCAGGTGCAGGTTTCAGGCCCATCCTTTGCTGGGAGGTTGGAGGGGGCTGAGCTGTGCCCGCTGCCTGCTGGGGAGCTGTGACCTACTTGTGCTGCTCTGGAAAGGCTCCTTCTATTTATTTATATATATATATATTTTATTTTTTTTTTCCTAATTATTATTTTTAAGTATATTGCTTATCCTCATGGTTAATTTAGTACAGAGAAAATGGCCAAGCAGCCTGTGGGGAGCTGCCGGGGTGGGGAGGGGGTGCTGGGGTGGGAGGGGGTGCTGGGTGCTGGCTCCATGCTCTCCCCAGCCCCGTGCCTTCCCTCGGACACGTGCTCACGTGTACCAGCCCGGTGCTGTCTCCCAGCATCTCTTTAATGGGAAACCCAATGCACTCAGCAATGCTGCTGCTGCTGCTGCTGCTGCTGCTGCTGCTGCCTCCGGGGCAGGCAGGGATGGATCTGGAGCATTAGGCAGAGAGGGACTGGCTGGATGCTGTGCTGGAGCTGTGCTGGAGCTGGGAGGCTCTCAGGAGGCTTTGGGCTGCTCACTCAGCCACCCCCTGTCCCTCTGTCACTCAGCATGCCCAGGAACGGTGAGGGGCTCCATCTGCCAAGAGGGAAGTTCCTTGGGGAAAGCTGCTTGGATTTATTGCATTATCCTCCTCCTTGCTCGAGCTTGTGTTTCAGCTGTGTCTGCAGACCCAGCTTCTCCTCTGAGTGGATCCAATTAGGAGCTGGGTTCTGGCAGGAGCCTCCTGCCCGGGGAGGTGCTCTGGAGGTGAGGAGCTCAGGGGCTCAGCCTCTGCCCCTTCTCCTGATCTCTGGAGCTCCAGCCCCAAGCTCTGAGGGAAACTGAGGCAGGTGTCCTCTGTTCCACCAAGAGCAGGAAGGTTCTCCCTGCACACTGAAACCAAACACCTCAAACCCTGAGGGCTCAGAGCAGGAGCTGCTCCCTGGGGCTGGGAGGCAGAGGGGTCCTGGAGCTGTGCACCCCAGGAGAGGGGATTGCTGGAGCTGCTGCTTCCCTGAGGAGAGGGAAGGGGGTTATTCCCTAATGGAGGGTGATGGGGGAAGCTCAGAGAAGAGGCCAGGGCTGACATGGAGCTTGTTGAGCTTGAACACAGCTCCCTCACACTCACCACAGAGCTGTGGAATTGTTGAATCAGTTTGGTTGGAAAAGACCTTTGAGCCCATCCAGTCCAACCCTTCCCCCCCAGCACTGCCCAGGCCACCACTGCCCCATGTCCCTCATCCCCACATCTCCAGGGCTCTGAAACCCCTCCAGGGATGACGGGGACTCCAGCCCTGCCCTGGGCAGCCTGGGCCAGGCCCTGACAACCCTTTCCAGGGAGAAATTGTTCCCCAGCTCCAACCTAAACCTCCCCTGGCACAACTTGAGGCCTTTTCCTCTTGTCTCATCCCTTGTTCCTGGGGAGCAGGGACCAACCCCTCAGCTCCATCTTCCTTTCAGGAGGCAGAGGGTGAGCAGCTCTCCCTGTGCATCACTTCAGGAGTTCTCCCTGGGGAGGCTGGGGACACCAGGAGCCTTGTGCAGGGAGCATGGCTGGTGGCAGCAGGTGACATTGCTGAGTGACTGTGGCTGGGGCTGGCACAGGGGCTGTGTGTGTGGCCCTGGGTGATGTCCCCGTGACACCTGTGGGGAAAATGAGGTGTTGGTAGCTGTAAATCAGCCCTCAGAGCTGTGTGGCATCAGAGCCACCCCTGCTGGTGTGGCTCACAGGGTATTTAGCTTGCTGGAGAGCTAATATCTTTTATTAGAGCAACTGACCTCATTTAGAAGCTTCCAGTGCACCAGCCAATGATTATTTCATGCCACAACACGGATGGAGGAGCCCAGGGCAGAGCACAAGGTCTCCTTCTCGTGCTGCTCCACGTTTGCTGCATCAGCTGCCTCCTCTGCTTCCTGCCCTCAAGTCAGCAAGAGTTTTGCTAAAAGGGACTCAGTGGCCTGAATCGTTGGAGATTTCATGTGGACTAACAGGAAGTGAAAACAGAATGAGCACATCTTCCTGCCCCTCCACCCTTTCCCCTTTTTTTTATTTTTTCATTCAAGTGCCATGTCAGAGGTGCAGCAGCCCTGGGGAGGTTGCCCCAAGCACCAGCAGCTCCAGGCAGAAGAACCCAGTGGCCTTTCCCCAAGACCCAGTCCCCCTGGGAACCATCCCTGCACCCATCCTGCTCCTTCAGCCCCTGGCACTGCTGCTCTTCCCAGCAGGATACAAATCCCAGGAATCGTGGAATCCCAGACTGGTTTGGGTTGGAAGGGACCTTGGAGCTCATCCAGGTCCATTCCCAACCATGGGCAGGGACCTCCCCCACAGCCCAGGGTGCTCCAAGCCCCATCCAACCTGGAATGAGACCCTGCCAGGGATGGGGCAGCCTGGGACAGGGGCTCAGCACCCTCACACCAAAGAATTGCTTCCCTGTCTCTAACCCAAACCTCTCCAAGTTTTAACCCATTTCCCTTGTCCTCTCCCTACCCCCCCATGTCCAAAGCCCTCCCCCAGCTTTCCCGTAGCCCCTGCAGATATTGGAAGGTTGCTCTGAGCTCACAGCCACCCCAACTTCCCCATCCTCTCCTCTCAGGGGGTGCTCAGCCCTCTGAGCATTGGGGTGGTTCTGCTGCCAGCATCCAGGGCTCACTCCCAGGCAGGAGGGGCCCTGCAGGTACCCCAGGGCAGGGTCTGAGGTCTGAGGAGAGAGGTGACAAGGTGAAAATTGAGGTGGGGAACAGAGAAATCAAAGGCAGAGCCTTCCCCAAGTCCCCCCCGAGTGTGCCCCTGGCACAAGGCAGGAGAGGGACTCAGACACCATCTGTGCTGTGGGGGGAAGCACCAGAGAACATCTTCCCTCTGCCTGTTCCACTTAATGCCCTTTGGAAAACAATCCCATTCCCAGCAGGTGCTAATCTCTCCCGTGGATCCTGCTCAGCCCCATGTGTTCTGTGCCTTTGTGTCCCAGCCCAGGCCCCTCTAGGAGCCCTCAGCACCCTCAGCCTGCTCGGTTCTGGCACAAAAACCCCTGGAAGAGGGGTGCAGAGGAGTTTGTCACTGGCACCACCTCCTGCTCCAGCACCCCTGGGGGTGTCTCAGCAGATTCCTGGAAGGAGCAGCAGAGTTCCCAGGTCCCCAGCAGCCTCCCGGGGCAGGGACAGGGGCAGGGACAGGGGTCACAGCTCTCACCTTGGCCCCTCTCATCTCTTTGGAAAAGGCTGAAACGGTGCTGAGTGCTGTGGGGGTGCTGCAGCTTCCCTGGAGCTGGTGATGGAGCAGTTTGACAGGAGGGCTGGGGGCTGCTGCCCAGGGGGTGCTTCTGGGTAGAGAAGAGATGGCTTGGGCCCCCCAGGGATGAAGCCCCGAGCTTTGTTGGAGCCCCCAGATCTTTGTTGCAGCCCCCCTGGGCTGTTGGAGCCCCCCAGGGCAGCCCCAGTGTGTGGCTGGGGGGGCAGAGGCCATGTTTTGGGGCAATGAACCCTTTCCAGGTGCTGGATGTGTCCCATGGGTTTCTGGGCGTGCAGAGCCCTGGAGCTGGGGCAGGACCAGCACCCCAACACCCAGCACCCCATCATCCCCCCAGGCCCCACTGGGGGCAGGGGCTGCAGGCTGTGGTGGTCTCTGCCATTGTCCTGCAGATCAGGAGGTGATCCCAGGAGGTCACCATTTGTGTAACATCTGGGGCTGGCTCTCCAGAGCCCTGGCACATGTCACCCTGCTGTCCCCAGAGCCCCTGCCCCAGTCCCTGGTGACACTGGGGACCCCTGACTGGCTCCGTGCCTTTTCCTGGGGTCCTGCCTGGGTGCTACAGGCAGTGTGCTCTGACTGTCCCTGCTCTGGCTGTCCCTGCTTGGTGTGACTGTTCTGTTCTGATTGCTCCTGTTCTGACTGTCCCTGCTCTGTCCCTGCTCTGTCCCTGCTCTGTCCCTGCTCTGTTGCTCAGGGGCTCCATGGATGTGGCTGCTCTCAGGGCCACCACACTCTGCTGTGTCTGGGGGAGCAGAGGGACCTTGGGTGTCCCTTCCCCGGGACACAGGATCCATCAGGGCCGTGTCCACAGCATCCCCCTGGCACCCTTTGGGAATACTCATGGATTTTTTTCCTGTGAGATCCCAGCTGCCTTCCCCCCCCTCCAGGCTCCCATATGCTGCTCCCTGAGGCGAGCTGGGGGGGCAGGGGGATTAGGGGGGTGCAGAGGGGTCAGGGGGAGCAGGTTGCTGGGGTGCAGGGGGTCAGGGAGCAGGTTGCTGTGGTGCAGGGGGTCAGGGAGCAGGATGCTGGGGTGCAGGGGATCAGGGAGCAGGTTGCTGGGGTGCAGGGGGTCAGGGAGCAGGATGCTGGGGTGCAGGGGGTCAGGGAGCAGGATGCTGGGGTGCAGGGGGTCAGGGAGCAGGTTGCTGGGGTGCAGGGGGTCAGGGAGCAGGATGCTGGGGTGCAGGGGGTCAGGGGGAGCAGGTTGCTGTGGTGCAGGGGATCAGGGAGCAGGTTGCTGGGGTGCAGGGCTTTGCTGTGTTCTGTGCCAAGCTGCTGCTTTCCTTTTTCCACACTTGTCCCAGCACAGGGCTGTTCCCAGCAGCTCCTCCACACACATCTGCCCCTCCAGGTGACTGCTCCCTGCCAGCCCTCAGCCCACACCTTTCAGCAGTGACACAGCTGTAGTTACAGCCCGGGTGTAGCAGAAACAACCTTGTTTGCAGGTGAAACACTCACTGCCTGGTGAGGGCTGCTCTGGCTCTGTGGGTGCCATCCAGGAAGAACACTGAGCTGTCCCAGAGCAGGGCTTGCAGAACCAACCCCTCTTGGATGGAACATCTTAAGATCTTTTGGGTGGGGAAGGCAGAGTGGGTGTCTGGCAGGGGTGTAGCTCCTGCTGGAGTCAGAGTCTCCATGGTGAAGTCACACCAAGAGCCTCACCATGAGGAGCCCTGGCAGAGCCTGGCTCTTCCCTGCTCTGCGATGGTGTCTTGGGGACACTTTGAGGACCCAAACGCTGCCCTCCCTGCCCTGCCCTGGGGGGCTCAGTGCCCACATCTGCCTCCTTCACCTCCCCTCCTCAATCCTCATCCCCCCCATTCCTGGGGTTTATCAGGAAAGAGGAACCTGCTCTGCTCTGCTGGCCCTGAATGGGATCCAGCCCGGCCCAGGGAGGTGCTGGGGCAGTGCTGATGAATGAAACCAGATGAAATTTTAGCAAGAGGCTGAAACTTCGGGTCTTCCCCTTCCCGTTTCCTCTGCCAAACCTCAGCCTGAGCAGTGCCTGTGGAGCTGCTCTCCCCCCCCAGGCACTGGGGCTCAGCTCTGCTGCTCCTTCCCCTCTGCCACAGCCCCGGCTGTGTCACTGGGCAGGGTTTAAACCTCTGCTGGGTGCCCCCCTCTGCTGGGCTGGGTTTTGGGGCACTGCAGGTGTCCTGGGAGCTTTTGGCCCTGCAGAACCTCCCTGGCCCAGCTCTGTGGGCTCTGGCACTGCTGCAGCCTGGACCTCCAGGGGCTCTGTCCCCTGAGAGCTGGAGGGAAAGTCCCCTCCCTGCAAGGAAAACATCCCTGAGCTGGGGCTGGGTTTGGTGAGGGACAGAACCTCCCCAGAGCATCCTGCTCCCCCCGAGGTGTCCATCCCCGGGTGTGTGGTGCTGGAACATCCTGTCCTCAGGGTGCTCCGGGACACCCAGTGCTGTTGCTACCACAGTCCTTGTGATCGACTCAGGAATTCCAAATATTTCCTCCCAGATAAAGGTGACTGAGGGAGGCCAGAAATATCTGGACGTGTCTGGGCAAGCCTTGAGATCCCAAACACCAGACTGGGGAGGTCAGGATGGGGACTGGGAGCACTGGGGCTTCAGGTGCAGAGCAGCCCAGGCCGGGGCTGGTGTGGGAGCTGCCTGTGCCCAACCTCCAGCTCCCTGCTCTGGGGTCTCCTTTCCCAGGGAATATCTTCCCAGCAGAGATCCAAAGCGTGGGGCTGTGTCCCCAGCCTCTGCTGCTCCATCCCAGGGGGGGAATGTCCCCTCCTCCTGTCCCCTCCCTGCCCACCCGGGGCTCTTGTCGTGCTCTGCTCCGCCTGGAGCACCCGATAGCTCTGCCTTCACCCTCTGCCATTTATCTCTTGTGCACCAAACACTTCCTTTTCTTAGAAGCTGTGGGCTTCAAAACATGATTCTTGGAACTGCCTTTCCCCCAGCTCGGCAGCACAGGGGCTGGGCTGGGCCTGCCTGTTCCCTGTTCCCTGCCTGTTCCCTGCCCAGCTCCAGGGCCTCTCCTGGTGTTGGCTCTGTGCCTCTGTGGTCCCTTCCTGGACTCTGTGGGGCTCTGGGTGGGACAGAGCTCATTCCCCCCTCCAGCAAAGTGCCTTTTCCTGGGAACACCTCCCAGGGTGCAGCCTCCTCCCTCCCTTGGCATCCCTGGGACGTGTGTCCCATGGAAGGACCTTCCCAGGGCTCAGAGCCCTGGAGCAGAAGGGTGTGGAATCCCAGACTGGTTTTGGGTTGGAAGGGACCTCAGAGATCATCCATTTGCAGCAGCCCTGCTCGGGCAGGGGCACAGCAGGGCCCAGTGGGACATGAGCTGCCTTCTGCTGCCCTGTGTGGGTGCTGAGAGCCACAGGGGTGGCAGCAGCAGTGACACGGCCTGGGGTGGGTTAGCAAAGTCCCTGTTGTCCCAGCACCCTGCTCCTGGGGCTGCTGACACCTCCTCGTGGTAAGGGGGTGGCAAAAGGCAACCAGGGGAGCCCCGAGGTGCTGGAGATGGTGTCTGGTGGGGTGAGGTGCCCAGCTCACCTGGCAGGCTCTTCAGATACCTGATTTCTCCTCGGGGGAGGCCGAGGAGGGGACACAGCCCCTGGGAATGGGCATGCCTGGCTGCTGCCTCTGTGCCTGGCAGGGTGAGGGGGTTCCCCCCCTGCCCCGGGGAAGCCAGGGGACTGTCACCACCTTCCCACGGGTGGGAAGCACCCAGGCAGCCCCGGGGGGCAGGGATGCTGCCCCTGGCTGGTGACAGAAGCACAGCTCAGCCAGGGCTTATCTCTGCTTCCCCAGGGCTGCCGGGTTACTGGAACTGCATCCACTTATCAGGGAGAGGCTGCTGGGAAGATGGGCTGGAGGGTGACAGCCCTGGGTGACAGCCCTGGGCCCTGCTGCCCCCCAGCTCAGGGCTCCAGCTCCTGCTGGCTCTGGGGCTGCTGCTGGGTCCTGATAAACCCAGGAGCTGCTGGGGTCTCAGGTTGACGTCTCTTGTCCCTGTGTGTGGCCCGGGGGTCTCATCAGCTGTCCCAGGGGAGCAGGAGGGGTGGGTGGGTGCTGTGGGGATGCTGTGGGGCAGGGGGAGAGCCTGGGTCCTTCAGCTCTGGTGGGATTCTCTGTCTCTGACCTTCACGCCCCCCAGGCCATGGCTGTGGCCGTGTCCCCGGCCCTGTCACCCCCCATCCAGGTGGCTCTCACTGCAGCCCAGGGGCCAGAGGTGTCCAGGGGGGACAAGCTGGGCTGGAGTCACCACATTCCTGGCTGGGCTTGGGGCTTGGCCTGCCTGGAGCCTGGGAAAGGCAGGGCTTTGCCAGCCCAGGGTCTACCTTCAGCACAGGGATCCACAGAATCCACGTCAGGATAACTGGGGAGCAGCGGAGCACCCGCTGGGGATGGTGCACAGGGAGGGAGTGCACAGGGTGGGCTCCTGCTGCACCCACCCCACTGCTGCTCCCCCCGTGGGATACTGCCCAGCCTTTTCCTGCTGCCACGATTTCTCTCACACTTCACTGCTAATTTTAGAGGGCACGTGGTGCAGCTCCTGCCCTGCCTGCTCTTCTCCTTCCAAACCCTCCCTGGCATCCCCTGCTCCTCCCGGGGTGGTTCCCAGCACGGGGTGCCCATCACCCACCCCCTCCCCACCCCTCCTTTCCTGCCCTCTCCCCTCCGGGAGCCCTGGGAAGCAGCAGCGAGGGTCCCAGCGCCCTCTCCCTCCCCTCTCCTCACCTCTCTCCTCCTCCTCCTTCCCCCCCAGGAGCGTTTTGTGGACCTGTACGGGAACGATGCTGCTGCCGAGGTGAGGAAGGGCCAGGAGAGCTTCAACAAGTGGCTCCTGACCGGGGCCACGGTGGCCGGGGTGCTCCTGCTGGGATCCCTGCTGAGCCGCAAGTGACCCGGGACCGCCACCACCACCAGGACCACCACCAGGACCACCACCACCACCACCACCACCGTGTCCCCCTCCCCGGCACCGGGACGGCCGCGCCTTCACCGCCACATCCGCCACACTCCGCTCCTCAGCACGGGGGGGACACACACACACAGCCCCTCCCCCGGGCCAGCACCCTGATCCACGGAGCTCTTTCCTCCCACCCAACCCCCCCAACACTCCCTCCGTGCTGCAGACCCTCTCCTGGCAGCCCCCCACCCCCTTTTCCCTTCCCCTTGTGTTTTAAAGGTGCCCCCCGGCCAGCGGCCCTGGGGGTGCAGGTGGTGGGGGCAGTGCTGGTCAGAGGGTGTCCCAGCCCCAGATCACTTTGAAAAGAATAAACAGACTTATTTTTGCATGTGTGAGTGCGTGTGTGTGTGTAGATGTGTCACTAATATAAGGTGTGTGTGTGCGTGTCCCCCAGACAGAGCAAGGGTCCCAAGGGTCCAGGCTCCGTGTCCCCATCCCCACCACCCCCTGGGCCCAGGCAGGTTGCTGGGGGGACCAAGTGTCCCTGCAGTGTCTCCGTCCTGTCCCTGCTCCCTCCAAGCAGAGAAAGTCCCTGGGGAGGAAGAGGCAGAGGCCGGGGTGTCACCCCCTCAGCCCCTTTGTCCCCAGAGAGCAGCTGGGGGGCTGGTCCTGGGGGGTGACAGTGGGTGCTGGGCCCGGTTTGAAGGGATCCTCCTCCCTCTGAATGTAGATTGTGGGGCCCTGCTCATCCCCCCAGCCATGCCCCCTCCTCCAGGCAGCAAAGGAGGGAGCCAGGCAGGGGGGGGAAGCACTTTCCCCAGCCCCCACCCTGCTAAAAGGGGCTCTGTGGAGAGCTGGGGGGGGGGGGAGGTTGTCCAAAAAGTGCAGGAATAGTGATCCAGGAGAGGTGTAAGGGACAGGGTGGGCA
Organism: Heliangelus exortis; assembly: GCF_036169615.1. Classification (NCBI taxonomy): domain Eukaryota; kingdom Metazoa; phylum Chordata; class Aves; order Apodiformes; family Trochilidae; genus Heliangelus; species Heliangelus exortis. Next base: position 2,151,048 of record NC_092437.1, read on the forward strand.
TCAGTGCCCCTGCCTGTTACAGGGTGGGTGACAGAACCACCCCACCAGTGCCCCAGGGAGGTGGGAGCGAGGGCTGGGACCATCCCCCCCACCAGGCCCCCTCCCCGGGGGTCTCTGTAGTGCAGGCAGACCCCTGCCCCATGGCCTGGCTGTGAGGGGTGTGTGCAGTGCAGAGGTGTTGGCTTCCCCCTTCCCCGGGGGCTTTCGAGTTGAAATTAGCTGAAATTACCTCCCAAAACATCCCCCCTCCCCAAAAACCCCTCGGAGCCCCCCCCTCCCCTTACCCCCGTGGGGGTCCAGCTGTGTGTGCTCTGCTGTACATATCCGAGTAGTTTTTAATTCTTTTTTTTTTTTTTTTTTTTTTTTTTGTGAATACTCCTTAATGCTATTTTTGTTATCTTGTCTGTCGTATTTATGTGTGGGACCGTGCTCCCTGCAGAGGCCAAGGTGGGATGGTGGCAGAGGGGGGGTTCTGGGAGGGGGGAAACAGAGGCTCCAGGGGGGGTCTCACCAAGCACGGGCTCACGTCCCCCCGCCTTGGATCCGATCCCGGCACCCGCCGATCCGCTGGGATGGGATCCAACGGGGGGGATGGGGGTTTTAGCATTAGCCCTGTGGAAAAGCTTCGGTTTGCAGGTGGAGGTGAGGCCACTAATAAACTCTTTGTCATTGAAACTGCCCAGAGTGCTGTGGTTTTTGGGGAGGGATTGGGGTTTTGGAGGAGGAACGGGGTCCTCCAGGGCTTTCGAGTTGAAATTTGCTGGAATGAGCTCCCAAAATACCCCAGATTCCCTTGGAAGCTCCCCCCCTCCCCGTGTGTGTGTGGTCTGGGGAAGGGCTGGGGGGGTCTGGGTGTGGGGGTGTTATCCCAAGGGTTGGGGGGTGAGGTGCTGCCTGCTGGGGATTAAATGTTGGGAGTGGGTCATGGTGCTGGGGTGGGGAGCTGGGGGATCAAGTCAGGCTTGGATGGGCTGGGAGGGGGTGGTTCGGGGTTCCAGGGGCAGGGGGAGAATCCAGGGGGGGGCAGAGGGGTGGGGAGAGACCCTGGGGGTCAGGGAGAGCATCCAGAAGGGATCCAGGGCCTTGCTGAGTCCCACAGCCCCCCAGGGCTGCCCCTCACTCCCCCTGGCTCTGCCCCTCTGAGCTGGGATGAGGGGACACCCCCAAGCACCACCTTCCTTTTTTTTGGGGGGGGGGGGGCTTCCTTTTTTTGGGGGGGGAGGGGAAGCACAATTTGAACCCTACCAGGTGGGCTTAGCCCCCGGGATGCCCCAGTCCGGGGGGCACCAGCGGGACGGGCCCCGCTTTCCCTACGAACCCCCCCGCGAGTCCCCTCCGGGATGCAGAGCCGGGGGGGGGGGCAGCAGCCGGTCCCGGGCAGGGTCTGTCCGGAGCCCCGGCCCGGCGGACACCAGCACCATCCCGTGGGCGAGCGGGGAATCTGCCGGGGAGCTGCAGCCGCTGCTGCGGGCGGGGACAGCGGGGGACAGACACCCCCTCTCTGGTCCCCAAGGGCCACCAGCCCCCCCCATGAGCCCCCCGGCCCTCTGCTGCGGGACCCCCGGCCCAGGGGACGGGACCCACACGGGGGATGGGGGGGGGGGGGGGGGGCTGGGACAGGCAGCACATCCCGGCTGAGCCCCCCTCCCAGCTCGGAGCCCTGCACAGGGGTCAGGGGTCCCACTGCCCGTGACTGCGGTGGCATCGGGTCCCCTGGGACGGTGAGAAGGACACGGCCGGGGGGGACGGGCTGGTTCCCAGGCTGTGACTCGTGTCACGGCTCGTACTGCAGGTCCGTGGCAATGAGCACGAAGCCCTGTGGGGAATTGGGGTGAGAAGGGGGACACGGGGGACACGGGGGACATGGGGGACGCGGGGATAAGGGTGGCACCCACCTCCTGCAGAGAGAGCCGGGGGTTGAGCAGGCTGAAGCCACGGGGGATGGGCAGGGGGACACCGGCCTGGAGCTGCTCTGTGGGGAGAGCAGGGCAATGGGGGGGGGATCTCTGGGGGGTGGGGGGACAGGGACAGTCTGGGGACAATACTCACTGTTTGCCCAGGGCACCCCGAAAAGCCACAGCCCGAACTTCAGCAGGGTCTCCAACCTCTTCACCTATGGGGGGACAGGAAACCCCCTGAGCCCAGCCCGGGGTCCCCACAGCCCCCCCGGGGAGACACAGAGCCCAAGGGCCCCCTCGGCTGCCCCAGCACTGCCACTCACCTCCACCGGGCCCACCCGTGATGTCACCTGTGTCACCCTGAGCCTGGGGGGTGAGAGCAGGGTGAGAGGTGGGGGTGGGACTGTCCCCTCCAGGGGCAGGGACAGGCTGAGCCCCCAGGTCCAGCTGAGCATCCAGCCAGGGGCAGGATGAGGGCACAAATGGCCAGAGGTGGGGAAATGGGAGCTCCTGGGTGCATCCCAGAGCTGGGGACTCACCCTGTCAGCTTCACTGTGCCCCCCAGCCTGTTCCCTCTGATGCTTGGTTTCCCTGTCACGTTGGCATCCTGGGGTGAGGAGAGACGTGGGGATGAGCAGGGAGATGTCTGTGACCCAGCATCACCCAGGGTCACCCCAGCATCACCCATGGTCACCCCAGCACCGCCCCAGCCTGGGGTGCAGGCAGAGGACCCTGTGCCATCAGCACCAGAGACTCACGATGTCCAGCAGGAACGCAGGGACACGAGTGGCATCGGGCAGCACCACGAAGGCTTCAGCAGAGCCGAAGAGGGCCCCGTGCAGGGCCTGGGGGTGGCAGGAGAGCAGAGGCTGCCGGCGGGCAGAGAGCTGCAGCTCCATGGGCAGCTCCGGGTAGCGCTCCTGCAGCTGGAGGGGAGGGGGCTGGGCTGGCACCGAGCTGTGCCGGTACCATCAGCACCGGTTCGGGAACCCGGCACCTCCCCCGTGTGGCCCATCACCACCCTGCCCTGGGGAACACATCCTGTGCTGCCCAGGGTCACCTGCATACATCCCATCCCACCTGCATCCCGTTCCACCCGTGTCCCACCCCGTGTCCCTTCCCAGCTGTGTCCCCTTCTCCCCGTGTCCCATCCCACCTGTGGGGCAAAGACCCCCATGCTCTTGGTCCTCAGCTGGAGCGGGAACCTCCGCGGGAGCTGGAAGGCAGCAGAGGGGTCAGGGTGCTGGGGACACCCCAACGGGACGCCAGGGGGACAGTTCTGCCCCACAGCTGCCACCAGAGCTGTCCCTACCGTGTCACCGGAGATGTTCCTGCGCAGAGCCCCGGCTGTGAAGTAGGTGAAGGCGGCTGAGTTGGTGAGAAAGTCGGTGACAGCCAGCAGCAGCGTGTCCCCGTGTGTCCCCGGCAGCAGCCTGGGCAGCAGCTGGGGCAGCACCATGGGCAGAGGTGAGGAGGGGTCCTGCTGAGCCTTGCCCACCCTGAAGAACTCCCCCTGTGAGAGGGATGGAGGGATGGATGGATGGATGGATGGATGGATGGATGGATGGATGGACGGACACCAGGCTCAGCCTGGCTCCCCCACACCCCATTCCCGGGGCTGTCCCAGGGGATGGTGTCACCTTGAGGGCGATGTCCCCGTGCTCCCCCGTGATGGCCGGTGGTCCCAGCAGGGAGTAGTCGATGGCAGCGAAGGCGTCCACCTGGGTGGTCACTGCAGGGACACAGGGGGGGCTGAGGGGACTTGGATCACATCCCCACACCCCCCCTGGCTCTCCACGTGGAGGGTGACGAGATCCGACCCCACAGAGGGGTCTTGCATTCCCTGATGGTCACCAGCCCCCTGCGTGGCCCCCTCCTGCCCCAACCTTGGTCCCCAGGGTCCCCTCACACACCTTTCATCTCCTTCAGGGCAGCCCCCAGCCTGTCGATGCCCCTGCGGAGCTCAAGGCAGAGCTGGAAGCAGAGCAGGGGGTCAGGCAGCCCAGGGACAGGGGTCCCCAAGCCGCTCTCTGACCCCTCCAGGGAAGGGGGGACACGGGGACACCACTGGGGTCAGGGGCTGAGCGCTCACCTGCTTGTTCAGCTGCTGCTGCAGAGCCCTCCGGAGCAGGGGGGTCAGCAGGTTGTAGAGCCAGCTGTGGGCAGAGCAGGATCCTCAGGTCACCCCCCACCACCCCGGACCCCCCCTGACCACCAGAGCATCCCCCAGAGCCCGGGATGGGAAGGGAACAGGGGTCCTGGTGTCACCTGTGCCCGTGGTGAAACTCCAAGTGCAGGTCAGTGCCACGGGTGTCACAGCCAGCACTCCACACCACGGGATGGCCGCTGTCATCCGTGCCCACCCCCAGCACGGCCACCAGGGACAGGTCCTGCATGTGGAGCTCAACAGAGCCACTGTCCTGGCTGGGGACAGAGCGGGTGAGCACGGGGACACCCAAGCCACCCACACCCCCATCCCTGCTCCCCAGGGGGGTGAGGACTCACAGGGCACCCAGCTGGGCTCCCCAGTCAGCACGGAGGAGGACACGGGCACGCTGCAGCTCCAGCCTCACCCCCACCTCCTCAGCAAAGGCCACGGTGGAGTCGTTCATCTGAAGCTCCTGGATGTGGATCCTGCAGGACACAGGGAGCTGCTGCACCCGGGATGGGGACAGGGACGGGGACAGGGACGCCGTGGGTGGCTCTTACCGGGGCACAGTGTAGGTGAGTGTCCCCAGGAGGGGGGTGTTGTAGGAACCCCTCAGGTTCAGCTCATGCTCCTTCTGCAGCTCTGACCTGAGCAGCTCCAGCCCAAAGCGTCGGCCTGGGGCAGAGCACGGGTCAAGGGGACACCCAGGACAGGGCTGGGGGTCCCAGGGTGCTGGGGGGGGGGCAGCAGCCCAGTCCAGGACACCCCACCCCCCCCTGTCCTTGGGCATCACCCCGGATCCCCCCAGCCCTGCCCAGCCAGGGGCACAGACCCACCAAACTCCAGAGCCTTCTGGGTCAGCCGGGCCTCGATGCCGGGCCTGGTGCTGGTGCTGGTTCTGGTACTGGTACTGGTGGCAGTAGCAGGCACGCAGGCGGTCAGCAGGAGCAGGAGGCAGAGCTTCCAGTGTGCCAGACCCAGTGTGCCATGGGGACAGTGCTGGGACCTGGAGGCTGGAGCAGAGGACATGGCTGAGGAGGTCCTCGTGGAGCCCCTGTGCACCAACCCACCCAGGATTTATACTGGGGACAGGGAGCCCCAGGTGACATCAGCCTCCTGCGCACATGCAGGGGACACCGCAGCCCTGTGGCCACCAAAAGCCCGAGCTTGCCCAACGCGTGACTCAAAGGGGAAGATGTTTCCCCCCTTGTTCCTCACTCGCTCCCATTGTGGGAGCAGAGGAAGGTGGGGTCTCCCTGGGGGTGCTCAGAGGACAGGGGACACCTTCCAAGGCTCCCCATGCCTGGCATGTGGGGACCCGGCTGGGAGAGGGTCCCAGGGGGCTTTGGCTGTGCCCAGCCCAGGGTGATGGAGGATCAGGGGGACACAGCAGACTGGTCCCCAGGGAACAGGGAATGCACTCAGGAGCAGCAGCTGCTCCTGCTTTGGGAAGGGCTGTCAGGATCCTGCGTGGGGTCACCCAAACCTTGGTGGGGGGCTGGGTGGCTGGGGTGCAGCAGCAGCCCCCAGGCTGTAGTGTGAAGGGAAGGTTGGGACCATCAGAGTGAGAGCAGAACTGTGCAATCCCCTCTGAAAAGTCCTTCAGACAGCACCTCAGGTCCAGCCTGGTGACAACACCAGGGACAACACCAGGGGTCACCCCTTGGGGGTGGCCAGGCCCCCATCCCAGCACCATGGGGGGACACAGTGCCCACAGCCAACCCCACTGGAGAGACCACAGCTCCACACAGTGCACCTCACAGACCTCTCAAGAGCCCCTCCCGTGTGCCTGGGACCCCCCAGCCACGGCCACAGCCCCCAGCAGCATCCCAGCTGCCCCCAGCCCCCTGCCCGCCTTCCAGCCCCAGCTGCCCCCGCCCCACACCGACCCTCACCATGGCAGGCGGTCGCAGTGCCCGGTGCTGGGGGGGCTGTGGGTCCCTCTGTGGGTCCCAGCTCCATCATGTCCCCAGGGCTGTGCGTGGCAGTGAGTGGCAGGGACCGGCTCTGACGCCGATGTCCATCCTGGGGCAGCCGGGCTGGTCGGACCAGAACGTCACCCGGTTCCCCGGTCCCTAATCCCTTCCGGGATGATGAATCAGGTCCCGTGAAAACACAGAGGGACTGGTCGGGGTGCAGGTGCCCGCAGGGCTGGGCCCTCCCTGGGTTTCTCCCGTGTATCCGGCACGTGGCGTGGGGCTCAGCCAGGCCCGATGGCGGTGATGGCGAACGTGGGGCTTGGGTAGGGGTCTGGGCAGAGCAAAGGGGACACGGGGCTGGCACGGAGCCCCTCACCTCCAGCTGGAGCTTCCACCTCTGCCAGCAGCGAACGGGCACAGATGGCACCGGGAGCGCAGCAAGGACGCGGCTGTTGTGCCCTGGGGATGAGTCCCTGCACCGCCCCCCCTCCGGGCACAGCCCCCCAGACCCAGCCCGCCCGGTCCCGGCGGTCTCCGGGGGAGCGGGCCGAGCCGGGACCGGGCCGTGCAGTGCGAGCGGGCACCGGGAGAGGGACCCACTGACCCGGCAGCACCGGGAACCGGAGAGGCCGAGGAGATGGAGGGAACCCGGGGGTGACGGAGGGGACATGGGGGTGACGGCGAGAAAACCAGTGGGGATGAGATCGGTGACCCGGAGGGTGATAGAGGGGACACGGAGAGGGTGGTGGAGGGGACCCAGCCATGACAGAGGGGACACCGGGGCTGATGGAGAGGTTCATCCACAAGGGCCCAGCCCCCACAGATCCCCCGCAGTCCCCGCTGCTGTCACAGCCAGGACAAGGCTGGCAGGGCCAGGGGTCTGCCAGGCTGGGTGACCACGAGTGGCACACAGAGGAACAGCCACACGTGACCCTGCAAACACACGCGAACCCACACACCCGTGAACCCACACACCCGTGCACACCCCCACAGCCAGGGCTGTTTGGCCGCTCACAGCCTCACAGCCCCCCGGTTACAGGACCCTGGGGGACAGGCAGTGTCCCCCACGGCAGCTCCAAGTTGGCTCCTGTCCCGAGGGCCGCCCGAGGCACCCCGATGTGACACACACACCCCCAGAGCCAGGCCCGTGCAGATCTGGAGCAGGATGCAGCGTGTCCCCCAGCAGCTTCTGAGTCACGGGACAGCTCAGGTCAGCACCGCTGCCCAGGGACACCCCCAGCCCTGGGGGGTTGCACAACTCCTGATGCAACTTCCTTCTCCCAGAACGTTTTGGCCGCTCCCGAGGCTTTGCAGAGGAGCCGGAACCACAGGGGCAGCAGCACCCCGGGGCTCAATCTGGCTTCGTCGTGGGACTGTCCCCTGCGGCGTCACTCTCGCAGCCCAGCCCTGACCGCAGGAGCCACAAGGACGCCGGGGGGGAAGCCAGGTGGTACCGCGGGGACCCGGGGCAGAGCCCCACACCTACCTCCCAGCACTGTCCCCTCCCAGTCTTTGTCCTGTCCTTTGCCCCCTCCCCGGGGACACATCCCAGCGCGGGTCTTTTCCCTCGCTGAAATCGGGGTGCTCCTGTCCCCAGCCCCCCGTGTGTGAGTCCGGGAAGGGGACAGGGACCCCGAGAGCAGCTCTGAAGGGACACAGAGCTGGGACAGGGACACCCGCAAATCACCCCCCAGCAGCACTGGGCAAAACTGGGACCAAGCCATGGTAGACCCCCACCCAGCACCCCAGCCCGTCACTGGTCCGGATGGGTTCCTCCCAGTTTCATGCTCCCTGGGGGAACATCCTCGGGGTCCGACAGCCCCTCCCTCTCTCCCCCCGAAGGCCCCTCGGGAAGGGGCAGAGGGGGTGGGAAGCAGAGACACTGCGGGTCACGAGGACTTGTTTAATAACAAAACTCCAGCTATTGTAGAACAATATTTTCCAACATCATTGTAATATACAATACGGGGAATGCTCTCAGCAATCTGAGAAGGATACGACCGGAGGGGCAGCACCCCCGGCCCAGCCTGCGGGAGGAACCCTCGGGGCAGCCCCACCACGTGTGGGGGTCCCCTCCGTGCCCTGGGGTGCGGGCGAAACGCTGTGTCCGGGGTCCCGGGGACGTCCGCGGTGGGTCCGGAGAGGTCTCAGAGGCAGAGGATCCGGTCGGCAGTGGGCATGCACGGAGCCTGCGGGAAAAAAGGAGGCAGAGGGCGGGTCAGTGGTGGTCGAGGGAACCGGAGAGAGGGGAAACCCGATTGTGCCGGCGGGAGATCGAGACGGGGATCCGCAGGCACCTCGGGGGGACCTCCGGGGAGGATGGGGACAGGAGAAAGGGACACCCCTGGGAAGGGAAAAATGCGGGGAGGACCGAGCAGCCCAGACGGGCCGGCAGGAGACCGGGACGGTGTCGGGAGATCTCCACTCACCTCGGGGGGTTCCCCGGCGGCACCGGGGGGTCCACGCTGCAGGGCCAGCTGCAGGTCCCAGATGTAGTCGATAACGTGCTGCAGGAGCTCCACCTTGGAGACCCGGCGGTGTCGCGGCAGAGTCGGCACCAGAGCCCGCAGCCGGGAGTAGCAGCCCTTCATGTCGTACAGCAACGCGGCGGCCGCTTGCTCCGCCGCCCCCGGGGACACCCCCCCAGCAGGGGACATCCCCCCTGGGCCCGGCCCGCACCGGGCGGCCTCCCCGGGCCTCATCGCCTTTAACGCTCCGCCGGCACCGGCAGGCAGCGGCGAAGGGGACACGGTGGCAACTTTCATGGCGAAGAGGGGAGCGTGGGGGAATCCGTGCCGGTGACCACCGGGACCGCACCGGGACCCTGCGGGGGGACAGCCCGTGCGCGCCTACCGCCGATCAATTTATAGGGGAGGGGGCGGGGCCTCGGGGAGAGCTGCAGCCAATGGCAGCGGCGCAGGGGACGGGACGGCCCCGCCCACCCCATTCACCGCCCCCCCCGCCAGGGCAGCGCCTTAAAGGGGCAGCGGGAGGCGGGGCGGGGGGGGGGGGTCACCGGGGTGCGGGGGGGTTCGGGGTGCGGAGCGGCGGTGGAAACCGGCACCTTCCCCGCCGTTACTGCGGGTTATGGCTCCCCCGGCCCCGGTGCCCTCCGGGGGTCCTCGTATTCCCCCCCCAACGCCTCCCGGTGCCCCTCCCGCATCCCGGCCCCCCCGCACTCCCCGGGCCCCCCCGCATCCCCGCGCCTCAGACCGTTAGACGCCAGGCCCGTGACGTCACCCATTCATAAGCCCCGCGCGCTGTCAGCGCGGCGCCTCGCGGGCGGTGCCCATGGCGACGGGGGCGGGGAGGGGCGGGGGGGGCACCTGCGGCCCGACCCGGGGGGCACCGGGACCCCCACGGGGACACGGGGGGACCGGGGAACAGCTAGCCCCACCGGGACCAGCCGGGACTCCCCCCCACCCCGTTCGGCCTCACCCCCCCCGGGATGGCTCCGCTTGCACCCCGGTGCCGGGGATGAGACCCCCGCGGAGGCGGCAGCTGCAGGGGAGGGGGGCGGTGGGCACCGGGGGGGGGCAGGCAGGGCAGGAGGGGTGACCTGGCTGAGCTGCGGCCTTCGCAGTCCCTGCCCTGGCTGCCGGGTGTGTGTGCGGGCACATGGGCGCGTGGACACACACAAACACACGCAGGGGAAGATTCACGCAGATCCACAGCTTGTGGGTGCACAACAGTGTCCGAAAGTACACACAGACACACGCACACCCCCACGGATGGCTGAACACACGCAGACCCCCACGCAAACACCCGTGCAGACCGTGACAGCGTGGCTCCGGTGCGCCCCCACCCCGCACGGTGCTCAGCTGCCCCCTGTTCGCTGGGGGACAGGGCTGTGATGGCACTTGATGGTGGCATGGGCACGGGGACAGCCTGGCATCTTCCTTGCTGGAGAGCGTGTCACACAGGGCCAGCTCCGGTGCGGGTGCTGAGGGCCCTTTGTGCGGGTGGGCTTGGGGCCAGACCCCCCCCATGCCCAGAGCGGCTGCAGGGAGCCGAAGGCCTCCCCTCCTCTTCCTCACCAGGGGGACAGCCCCGGGTGGCAGGAGCTGTGTCCCCCCCGTCCCTCCTCCCCGCTTCCCCCGCCCCGGTGTGGCGGTTCCCAGGGTGGGCACGGCGCAGGGGTCACCCCCTCCATTCAGGGCTCTGCGGAGGGCCCGGCACTGCCCGGTTCCCACCGCGGCTCTCAAAGCTGCTAATGAGCCCCCATCTGGCGCTGCCGGCCGGGCCGCGGCGGGGACATTGTGTGCAGGAATGCCTTTCAGTGCCGCCGGCCACCAGCCACCGCCAGCTGTGCCGGTGACAATGCGCGGTGGCCGGGACCCTCGCTGCGGTGGCCATCCCGCCCGCCGACCCGGCCACCGGCCACCCTGGGTGGCACGGGGACCAGGACGGGCTTCGCTGCCGTGGCGGGTGTCGGGCACACGTGGCACGCGTGGCACCGCCAGCCCGGTGGCCGTGGTGTGTCCCAGCCGTGGGACACCCTGGGGACAGCTCTCTGCGTGCCAGGACAGGGCGGTGGGGAGGGGGCGGTGGGGATGGGGGTGCCAGCGCAGCCCCCCGACACCGTCCTGGGCGCAGCTGGGCGCGGGGTGGCAGCACGGCGTGCCGGGGTTGTCCGGCAAGACGGATCACTTCATTTCCATCTCAATTCTGGGAACGGGGCGTGCGGCGCGGGAACAGCGGCCCCGGCCATATGGTGCTGGGGGGGCTCGGCCCGGGGAGGGGGGGGACGGCTGCTTTGTGCCGAGCTGGGGTTGCCCGGCAGCCGAGGACATCAAAGCCCTCACCCCGCCGGGACCACACAGGGCAACGGCCACACCAGGCCGGCGAGGGGCCACGGGGGGCTGCCTGGGCCGCGGGGGAAAGGGGGACAGGGGACAATGGCACCCCAGAGCCGGCAGCACCCAGCCCCGTGCTGGGGTGTGGGCAGACACCAGGGGCCAGTTTGGGGGTCCCCTTACTGAACAGAACCCCCAAACCCGGGCTGCTCCCGCCCCGGCCGAAGTTGGGCTCCATTCCCGTCCCCGTGCCACTGCCCTGGGGAGCCAGAGCTGGTGGCACAGCTGGAGCAGGGCCGAGGATGGAGAAAGCCCCTGAGCTTCCCTCCCGCTTCTCCCTTCCCGTCCCTGGCTCCATCCGCTGCAGCCCAGACCAGCTGGAGCCAGGCGGCCCTTCCTGGGATTTATTCCAGCTTCCTGCCCCTCCTCACCGGCCGGGGCTGGGGCTGCTCTTGGCTTCTTCCTCTCCAAGGCCGGCACCCAGCACCCCGTAGGACCCCACTGCACGCTGGGGCACGAGGTGCCCACCAGTCCAGCACCCTCCTGGCCATGGTGGGGAGGCTCTGCAGGACTCTGGGGACGAGCGGCCCCAGTGTCCCCACCACCACCCCAGGCAGCAGCACTCCCCACACACACCAAACCACCAAACCACTGCCATTTGCACCCAGGGGTGTCCCCTGTGCACCCCCGTCCCATCCCATCCCATCCCATCCCATCCCATCCCATCCCATCCCATCCCACCACCTTGGTATCAGAGGAGGGCACCTAGGGGCTCCCCTGGCCCTCCCAGAAGCCATGGGAACAGGGGTGGATCCCTCCCCAAACCCCACAGCTGCCCCACCGCTGCTGGATGGAGGTTTCCTGCTGGAGCATTTGTGTTTCCACATCTCCCCCTGGGCTGGGGGGACCCCGCGGCGAGGGGAAGGTGGCCCAGCAGTGGCCCAGCCAGGGTGGAGCCCCAGGGCTGCCGTGAGGTCCAGGTGCAGCGGGTGAGCAAGCCCGGGGCCACCGAGGCGCCGGCTCCGGTGCTGGCTCAGGGCAGGGCCCGGCCCGCTTCCTTCCTCCCGGCTGATGGGACCCCTGACCCCCCTGTCCCTCCCTCCCCCCTCTGCCTTCCTCTCCCCGCAGCCCTGGGAAAGCTCCGGGTGCTCCCACCACGGGCAGAGGTGACACGAGGCGTGATCCCCATCCCGCTCCGGGGGCTGCGTGGGGACGGACGTGAAGCCCCCCTCGGGCACCCCCCACCCACAGCTGGAGGTGTGGAGCCCGGCTGGAGCCAGAGCTGGGGCCGAGGGTCCCTCCCGGCGGGGGGGATGAGGGGGTCCCTGCTGGGAGCGCGGTGCTGCACCCCAGGGCAGAGCCAGCCCCGCTTTCGGGGGACGCTGGGGAAGCCACATCTGGAGTCTAGACTGAGAGACTCGGTGGGCCGGGCCTGGCCCTGCCGCACACTGTTTGCTTAGCTGGAGGTATTTAATTGGAATTAAAGTGGCCCCTCTTGTTTTTGCGGACAGGGCTGTTGGAAAAGGAGCTGTAAGTCATAGAAAACATCTGTAGGAGACGGGCAGGGTCATTAGATGGCAGGACGCGAGGCGCCACTTTCGGTGCTGGCAGCCGAGGGGAGGGGGCTGGGGGGGGGGGGGGGGGTGGCTCAATGCGGCTTTTGTGGAGGGGCTGAGCCCGGCAGCAGGCGGGGCCGGAGCGATGCGGGATCCTCTGCAGCCCGGGAGACACCCCCAGTGCTGCGGGACACACGGCAGCCCCTGCCGGAGCTGTCCCTGCCTGCATGGGCTGCGGTGGCACTCGGCTCCCTCCAAGGACTGGGGACGGCTGCCTGCACCCCACTCCAGGGCTGGGTTTGGGGTTCCCCAGCTCTCTCCCTCCCCGTCCTGCTCCACCAGGCTGTGGGGGTTCAGCTCAGCCCCACACACAGCCCAGGCAGGGTATGAACCCACCCACCCCCCCCTCTGTCCCCACTCACCCAGACCCAGCCAGGGATCAGGGCTGGCCCAGCACTGCCCGAGGAGCAGGATGGGGACAGTCACTCGGGAACAGGCAGACAACAGCCACGGGCCCCACACTGACACCAGGACACCCATCCTGGTGCTGGCCAGGGGCTACGAGAGGCTGAGGGAAGGGCTGGTGGTGCAGCCTGACCAGCACTTCTGTCCTTCAATATGATTTAATATGAGAGAAAGCAAACGCACAAATACAAAATTTTAAAAACCTGCCTGGGGTTTGCCCCCCCCGCCCCCACCCATGGGAGAGGAGGGGTCAGGGGGGCAGCAGGGGGGGCTATGAGGCGTACATCGATCCCCCCCCGGTGGCTGCTCCCACACACACAACACGATGCTCTTGCACAACTGTTTTCCTCGTCTGTCACTTGCAGAGGGTCTGGAAGGGCCCCAGCCCAGAGGCACCGGGCAGGGCCCACGGGCAAGGTCACTTCTCCTTCTTGGTGGCTTCTGTCACCTCTTCTTTGGAGGCCCCTGGCACCTCCTTGGGGTTAGAACTCTCCTCATAGCTGGGGACAAGAGGGAGGAGTGAGTGGGATCAGAGCTGTGCCAGGCAGGGACTGGGAGCCTGAAGTCTGTGGGGGGGCTGTGACACCCCAAAAACCAGGGGCTGGGGCTGCCCCTGGCCAAGCTGTGGGGCCAGCTCTGTGCTGGGGTCTGTCCTTGCTCCCCAGAGCATCCTGGATAGCCCCACACCTCCGAGCAAAGGGGCAGTTAGTGGGGGGAGCCACTAAAATCCCAAACAGCAGTGACCCCCCCCAAAAAAAAGAACTCACTCCTCTGTCCCCCACCCTCCCCAGCACCATCCCCACAGCCCACGGAAAGGCAAGGGGGAGGCACTGTCCTCCAGCAGGAAGCACCGGGGGGGGGCAGAGTATCCAATCCCTTCAGTCTGCCCTCAAAACCGGGGAGAAGTCAGGCCACAGCAGCTCTGCCTGGGGAGAGGGGGGAGCCAGGAGCAGGAGCAGCCCCTACCTGGCCAGAGGGACAGAGCCAGGCCCCCACCTGGGTGCTACATGGCACTGGGGCTCTGCTGCCGGCGGCGCCGGGGACAGGGGAGTTTCTGCTGCATGGAGTCAGCCAGGCTGGCGGGGGAGCCCGAGACGGTGGGGAAGTGGGTGAGTCTTGGTGTGTGTGGCAAGATTTCAGCAGAGGATTCATAGCTGCAGGAGAGAGAGGAAGCAGAGAGGGAAGAGGAGGATGGAAAGGACAGGGGGGGAGAGAGAGAGAAAGAGAAAAAGCAGAAGAGTTTTAGAGCGAGACTGCAGCACAGGCAGCCTGCTGTCACCCCCTGGGGGGGCCCCATGGCCATGCTGGCAGGCTCCTGCCTGCAGACCCCAGGGCAGGGAGAGGGCAGCTCCTGCTGGAACCCATGGGAATGCAGGCCTGGTGCTGGGGAGGCAGGGGCAGAGCAGCCCAGGGGCTGTGCAAGCAGCAGATGGATGCAGCAGAACCTTTCCTGAGAGCTCTGCCTGCTCAGGGAGGCTCAGACAAGCTGGGAGCCACAAAACCCATCCCAACGTCACCCACCTCTGCTCCATCAGCACCCCGTCCCACCCTGGCAGCGCTTTGCTGCTGGAACAGCTCGTCCTAACGCTCTGGGGGGGCTGTGCCTGGCTCCCTGGGGTGCCCTGCAGCTGGGCAGCCCAGCCTGGCAGCTCTGCCTCTCCCCAGTTTCCTGGAGCTGGTGAGTCAGGGCCGCAGGAGCAGGGCTGCAGCACCCAGGTGTGCAGGAAGCAGCTCCCGGGACAGGCAGCAGCTGACATCAAAGGGGAGAGGGGCAGGGCTGGGAACACCCAGACCCAGGTCTCCCAGGGGAGGGGAAGGAGGGGGAGGAGGGAGGGCTCTCTGCTGCACCCCAGTCACCTGCTGGTTTCCCTCTGAGGGTGCTGGGGGCTCGGGCAGGGGCACCCTGGGGGACGGGGAGGCTGGGGGAGTGCACAGCCTGGCTTGGGGATGGATGTTCCCTCCCCTCTGTTTCAAACGAGCCCTGGAGCAGCTCCCAGGTGGGTTGGGCCATACTCTGTGTGCTCAGAAGCTGCCTCCTGAGAGCAGGGAGAGGGGCTACAGCACAGCCCCCCCCACCCCTTCCTCCACACCAACAGCCCCCGGCGCAGGGAGAGGGCTGCAAACCAGGAGCCTTTCCTGAGGGAGGAGGCTGGGATGTGCTGGAACCAGCCCTGGCCTCTCTCACAGCTGCATCCAGCTCTGTTCTGTCCCCCCTCCCCAGGGGCCCTGGGACAAAACGACCCAGGTATGGGATCCCCCCCCTGCCCACCAGCACAGGGGAAGTTTTGTCCCCGGGGCGTAAAGCCAGGCCAGACGCTGCCTGCGTGTCCCACCCTGCTCTGGGGGAGGTGGCTGGAGCCAGGGCTGGCGTGCAGGGACACGGCCCCACTCCCTCCACCCACGCAGGGACCCGGGGGAAGCTGTCCCTCCAGCTGGGAACATCCTCAGCTCCAGCTGCTGCTGCGTGTCCCCAGCTGAGCCTCACCTGAACAGTTCTGTCACCTCCCCCTTTGCCAAGGCCACGAGGAGGGGGAATCCGATGCAGGCAGGGACCAGGTAGAGCAGGGCAGGCTGCAGGCAGGAACAGCAGCAGTTAGAGGCAAACCACCCCCAGCACCTCCCCCAGCACCCCAGGGAGGGTTGGGTGCTCCAGAGAGCAGCTCCGAGAGCCAAGGCGCAGCTGCAGGAGCAGCCTTGGGACGAAAAGGCTTAAGGGAGACCTCATTACCATGTTCCAGTCCTTAAAAGGTGGCTACAAAGAAGAGGCAGGCTCCCTGTTGACAAGGAGTCCCACGGACAAGGGGCAATGGGCACAAACTGCTCCTGGGGACATTCCCATTGGACACAAGAGGGAAATTTCTCACTCTGAGGACAGTCAGACACTGGAATGGTCTCCCAGGGGAAGGGAGACTTTGGAAAACTTTTCCCCCACTTTGGAAAAGCTCGATGGGGTGCTGGGACACCTCACATACACAGTAATATTGGAAGGGTTGGAGCAGGTGATCTTTGAGGGCCTTTCCCACCTGACTTTGTGATCCTATGAACCCCCCCCAGGGAGGTCCCAGCAGAACACCCCTGTGCAGCCCAGCACCAGGACCCCTCTGCAGCACACAGGGGGAGTCTGCAGGGGCAGCTTGGCCTCAAGGAGACACAAATACCCAGGGCAGTTCTTGGAATGCAGCTCTGAGCCAGCCTGGCTCCTAACAAGACTCAGCCCTGGGCAGGCACACGAGTGTTGGGCTGGGAAAGGCAGAGGCAGGCACTGGAAAAGCAAAGCCAACGAAAGGAACATCTCCAGGGCTTTTCCTGGCATTCTGCAGGAATCTGGTGGCCCTGCTGGGGATGTGCAGCCACGGGAGGCAGCGGGGCTGAGCTCACCTGGGCATGTTTGAAGATGTGCATGATGAATATGGTCAGGCCCAGCCCGAAGATGTAGGCCACAAAGCTGGTGTAGAAATACGTGTGAGTGTTCTTCTTCAGGCTGTGGGGAGAGGCAGCAAGAGCCCAGTGACCCCGGGGCTGAGGGGACAAGTGGGAGCTGGCACCCTGTCCCCAGCACGGGAGCTGTGCAGGGTGGG
The DNA here is from genome assembly GCF_036169615.1 of Heliangelus exortis. NCBI lineage: Eukaryota > Metazoa > Chordata > Aves > Apodiformes > Trochilidae > Heliangelus > Heliangelus exortis. The sequence continues at coordinate 2,167,409 of NC_092437.1, forward strand.
ACTGGGAGGGGTGACACCCATGGAAGGGTGACACCTGTGTGAGAGGTGACACCCATGGGAAGGTGACACCTGTGTGAGAGGTGACACCCATGGGAAGGGTGACACCCATGGGAAGGTGACACCCATGGGAAGGTGACACCCATGGGAAGGTGACACCCATGGGAGGGGCTGGGGGATGCAGGGTCCTGCTGCTGGATGGCTGCTGGGGGTGGGAAATGGGTGCTGGGCCCCACGGGGAGGGGTCCAGGAAGGGTTCTTTCCATTTTCCCAGGGGAGGTGTGGCTGGCTCCTGGCACCCTGCTCTCAGGGCTGTGTGATCTCAGGAGCTGGGATCCCTGGCAGGTGCAGGCAGGACGTGGGTGGAAACACCTGGAGGAGCTGGCAGGGCCCCCAGGCTGTGTGCACCAGCAGCAGCCACAGCACAGCCACACCAAGCAGCCTGTTCCTGGCAGCTGGAGACCTTCAGTGTGGGACAAGCCCTGCAGGCTGCACCCCAGAGGCAGGCACAGCTCCCCTGGGTAGGAAGGAGCTGCTTCCCCCAGTGTCAGCATTGCCAGGACCCATCTGCAGCCACGCCAGCACTTCCCTGGTGCCAGCACCCCCACACTGTCCCCGTGTCCCCTCGCTGGCCTCTGGAGAGCTCCAGGAGGCTGCTCCCTGCCCTGCCCATCAGCTCAAACAGCTTGGGATGGCCCCCCAAGAGCTTCCCTCCCCTCGCACCCTCTACCAGCTCCTCACACCCAGTCCCAGAGGAGCACCCAGCTGCACCCCTGCCTTCCCCTTCCCCTTTTTCCCTTAAACCAGGACCCCAGCTGCCCCTCACCTGATGTCAAACCGCAGCAGCAAAGCGATGAAGATCCCTGCGGGGAGAGGGGGAGGGTGAGTGGAGGCTGTGCCCGGGCTGGCAGTGCCCTCTGGTGGCACAAGGGACACCCCCAGAGCCGCCGAGCCACCCGCACCCACCCCGGTCCCCTCCCTGCTCTGCTCTGTCCTCACCTGGGATCACGATGTCCCCCAGCCCCAGCATGGCGAAGTTGTCAGCTTCCAGCCCCTTCTCCAGCAGATCCTGAGGGAAAACCACTACAGGAGCAGGGAGAGGGGAGTGAGGGGTGAGTGGCCGTGCTGAGCAGCCCCCAGACCCGCTGTGCCTGACAGCCTGAGCAGGGCCAGACCCCTTCCCCTCCTGCCCTGCACCTCTCCCACCTGGGACAACTCCAGGGTGGGAAACCAAGGGGTTTGGGGCCAGCCCCATGCACAACTTCCAACCCCAGCTCCCAGTCCCAACCACCGTGTGCTTGACAACAGCCCCAACCCATCCCCCCCTGCTGGTTTTGTTTGGGAGGTTTGGATTTTTGGGGTTTGGGGAGGCCCAGCCAGCTCCAGGCTCTGCAGCCCCTTCCTGCTCACATCCCACCCTCCCAGGGCCCTCCAGAGGGTGAAGGGGGCAGTGAGGACAGGAGCAGGGACACAGGGAACATCCACTCACATTTGATTGGGGCCTCAAAGGATTTGGCAACTGTCACCATCACGTTGGTGCCAAAGACCTGGGGACAAGCAGAGGGTGTGGGGTGAGCAGAGCTGCAGAGCCTGAGAGCTTCCAACAGGGAGCAGGGAACTGTCAGGTCACTTATTTATTTGTGCCCCACTACCAGCTTTAAACCCTGGGGGTGTTTGGGGTGGGGCTGCAGGCACACAGTCCCCCTCATCCTGCTCCCTCCCACCCATAAACCTCTGGTTGGGGCTGCACCAAGCAGCAGGGACACAAACCAGGTGAACGAGATCCCAGAGAGAGAACAACAGAAGCCTGAAAGCAAACTCTGGGCCCCACGGAGTGCTGGAGCCCCACAGAAAGTGCAGTGAGCTCAGGGCATGGCCATGGAGTGACAAGGATCTGCAGTGGGACCAGGGAAAAGCATCACCTGCACACTGACCCCCAGGGAAACATCACTGATCCATGGAGCAGCTCCCCTCCCTCCCTGGAATCCTCCCCAGATCTCACTGTCATTAAATATTCCCTGTCAAGAGCCAAGGAACTGGGCCCTGCAGAGGGTTCCCACTCCAGGATGTCCATGAGGCTCCAGCAAGCCATGGACCCTCCAGGGAAGCTGAGGTGGGATCAGCAGGGAAGGGTCTCCCTCTCCCTGAAGCACAGGGAAGAAATTCACACCCAGAGGGCTTGAATCCTCTGCTGAGTTGGGGAGGAAGTGGCACCCAGGCCGGAGCTGAGGCTGCTGGTGTGGCTGTGACCCAGGGGCTGTGCTGGCCAAGTACAAACCAGCAGACAGGAGCTTAGACAGGGAAAGGATTACTCAGGCAGCTGCAGAGCTGCTGGACAGACCTCAAGGTATGCAAGGCTGTCAGACACTGGGAAACACAGCCATTCCAAAGGTGGAGGCAGCAGGAGGGCTGGGGAACAGGGATGTTACAAGGATAAATGTGCATCCAGGGCCCTGGCAGAGAAGCAAACCCCAAAACGCAGATGTTGGGGGAGGGACTGCAGCAGCAGCAGCTCTGTGGGGAACGCTGGGGACCAGAACTGGACCTGCCAGACCCCCAGGTACCCCAGGGCAGTCCTGATGAGATCCCTGCTCCCTGAGACTGACAGAAAAGGCCTTTGCTGAGCCACATTCTGCCACCGTTTGACTCCATCCCCACCCCTGTGGGCTGAGAAAGTGACAAGGCAGGGCTGAAAATGCCTCTCTGGCTGAGTGCTGCCCCCAGGGAAACCCAGCACCCCAGGAGAGCCTTCAGCCAGGGGCTGCACCACACCCCCCTTACCCAGAACACGTCGTAGATGAAGAGGCCCCCGAGCAGGATGCAGCCAGTGCTGACATTGTTGAGGTGCAGCAGCTCCACCCCGTTGAGGGAGAAGGCCAGGCCAAAGAGGTTGTTGGCAATCCAGTGCTGGGAGAGACAGGGAGAGGGGTTGCTGGGTGCTTCAGAGCCCACGGAGACCTCCTGGGGCTGATCCTGATGCCCCCCTGCAGCTCCTCTTACCTTCCTCAGCAGGTACCAGACCCCCACCACGCTGCTCAGGGCCAGGCACACCAGGTCCTTGGTGTCAAACTCGTAATTCACTATTTCTGCAACCAAACAGAGGTTGGGATGCCAGGCAGGGCCCTGTCCCACACACATCAGCGACTGTGCAGCTAGGGGGGGGCACCCAAACTGCAGCACTGCCCCCCCAAACCAGGGGATGCACCCCCAGAACCCAGACCTGCAAACCAGCCAGGGGCAAAGCAGCCCCTGCCACACGGCCCCTCTGTGCCTGGGGAAATGGGATGCAGGCAGGGAGAGGCAAACCTCCCCCCTCCTCCTGCACTGATCACCCCCTGGGGGTGCCAGGACCCCCCTACCAGTAAAGCTCCTGGGCAGGAAACTTAGCAAAGGGTCCCTGAGCAGTGCCAAGGTTTGGGTCAGGTCAGTTGGGGCAGTGCCCTCACAGCACCCCCAGTTCCTGCCGTGCTCTGGGGGGGGTTTTGGGGTTTTGCTGCCAGTCAGAAGCAGGAAGAAGATGCCCAGGGCAGCCCCAGTGCTGCAGGGACACACAGGGCTGGTGCTGGCAGCAAAGGGGGAGGCTCTGAGCAGAGCCCAAACACCAAGTGAGAGAAAAGCAGAGCAGTAAAGGCAGGAGAAGATCCCAGCCCCCAACATACCCTCCTTGCTCTCCCCGGAGCCCTGGGTGAAGAGGAGCTGGTACTGCTTGTTGGGGAAATTGGCAGGGAAGAATCTGTTCATCACGGGGCTGAAACGAGAGGGGGAGGGGAGGGCAGTGGGGCAGGAAGCCCCCCGGGGTGGGGGAACACCAGGGTGACCCCAGCAGGAGCCCTGGGGTCAGTCACCAGCCCCTCATCCTCCCCAGGGGTCTGACCTCCCCACGGCACAGTCCCCAAAATGCTCGAGGGCAACAAGAGCATTCCCTGCAAGAAAGGAGGAGCCACCCCAGCCCCCCCAGACCTGGCTGGGCCACCCCCCAGAGGCTCCTCAGCAGACACAAAGCCCTTGCCCAGCTGGTCTGAGGACAGCATCTGCTCCCCAGCACCCCAGGGCTCAGGAAACAGGAAACCAGTCTCACTTTTTCAGTTATCAACAGCCTGAGCTGCCCATCCCCACTGCTGCCCAGCCCAACCACCCCAGGGAGGGGCAGAGTGGTGCTGAGGAGCTCTGGCCTTGTCCCCATGGTGGTCACCTCCTCCCCCAGCTCTCCCAGGGATGCTGTAGGGGGGGTGCTCAGGACCCCCCTGAGACTTTGGGTACCCCACAAGGAAGGGTTCACAGCTCTGGGCCCTTCACAGCACCAAGGGATGAACCCTCCAAGCTGGGACTTGTGCCCCAGAACCCCCCCAGGAACCTCTGGGCTCTGCTGCCCCTCAGGGTGGGCATCTCGGGACCCCCCTTTCCTTGGGTCACACCCTTCCCTCCCTGTACCTGATGGTGTGGGACAGGGCAAGGATGCCCAGCACGAAGAAATACATGGAGAGCAGCAGATTGATGTACTCTTGAGAGAATATCTGCAGGGCAAAGGCAGGGAGGGGACAGTTACTGCAGTGTCCTCCCCACCTCCAGCACTTCCTGCTGTGCCCGTGCTCCGAGGGGAGCAGAGCAGCTGGGATGACCCAAATAACCCAGATCCTGGCACTGCTGGTGTGGAACAGGCTGGGAACAGCTGCCTGCTTCCAGGATGAACACTGGGGGGTCCCCGAGCTGCTTGGGTCAAAAAAAAAAAACAAACCAAACCCTGGTGTGGTGTGGGAAGGAGGAGAGAGCTTCCCCCAGAGCCACGGGAAGGGGGGAGGCACCAGGGGAGCAGCAGCCCCCCCCCCCACCTCCCTCCTTGCACCAGCCCTGCCCTAATTAAAGGGTTATTAATAGAGCTGCTGCCCCCTGAGAGCACAGTGTGGGGCTCCCCCTGCCCCTGGGGGGGCTGCTGGGACACCAGAGCTCAGGCTGGGGGTGTCCAAAGGAAAAGTCCCTGAGCACCCAGCACGTGGGGGGGGCCCTGCTGCACGCTCAGTGCTGCTTCCCTTGGTGTCTCCAGCCCAGCCCAGGGATGCTCCAAGGCCCCCCCTGCTCCTGGGGTCTCCTTTCTGTGACCCAGGAATGCTCTCACTGCTCTGCACCCCCCAAAGACACCCCCAGAGCACCCAGGGCCTGCCCAGCAGCCACCAACCCCCCCTGCAGCCAGGCTGGAGCACAAAGCACTGGGAACTCAGCACCCCCCCCTCAGCACCCTCTGGTCCCAGTCCCAGGGGGTTCATGGAGTGAGAGGCAGAGCTGAGGGGTGACCAAACAGGCTCTGCTCTGCCCCAGGCTGTGATGGTTCAGGTGACACTGACACCTTCTGTCCCGAAGCCCTGGACCCCCCACCAAGGGGGAAGCCCAAAAATGGAGTCGGTCCCCTCCAGGGAGCCCCTGGGGGGTGAGGAATGGGCTGGCAACAGCTCTGGGGCTGCTGACTTACTTTAAAGAAGAGGTAGAGCCCCAGGAGGGTGCAGCTGGCAACAATGGGGAAGCGAGCAGCATCCCTGCTGGTGATGGTCTCTGGCATCTCCGAGGAGTTCTGGGGAGGGAAGGGAGAGGAGAGGGGAGGGGATCAGCCCCTGTGCTGCTCCAGGGTGGGAGGGTGGGCAGGGCTCTGCTGGGAGCCCCCCTGGTGCTCCTGGGGCCGAGGCTGCCTCCCAGGCAGGGGTGGGGAAAGGAAACCTGCCAGGATTCATTGTTTCCTCTCCTCTTGGAGCAGGGAAAGACCCCCCCTGGGCTGGCACTGCTCCCTTCTCCCCCTGCCCAGAGGGCTGCTGGGCTCACACCCTCCCCATCTGTGTCTCCATATGGCATCACCCCCACACCTCTTCTCTCTCCAATCGCCTTTCCTGTCCCTCTCACTTCACCCTTGGGACCCTCCCTGTGCTCAAAAGCCCCAGATTTATAAATATAAATCTCTTCTGAGCCATTTTTGCTGAACCAAGCCCTGATTTCCCCACAAGAGGCTTTCAGCAGAGGGCTGCCTGTTCCCTGCCTGCTCCCCCTCCCCAGCCCCCACCTCCCCCAGGCAAACTCCCGCAGCCAGAGGGCCCCCCTGCTGCAAAGTCACCCTGCAAGGGAGCAGCAGCTTCTCCCGGGCAGAGCAGAAGCAGCGAGGGGACAGAAATCCAACCCCCCCCTCCCCTCCCCAGAACCCCAACCCCGCTAAACCCAACCGGGATCAGACAGAAGGGGGAACAAAGGGGCTTCGAAAACTCCTCCGGGCTGGGGCAGCAAAGCCCGGAGCGTTCTCCCCCCTCCCCCAGCACCTCCTGGGGCTGCCGGGAGCTGAGCAGAGGGAACGGGGGGGCTGGAGGAGACCCCGGGGGGAGGCAAAGCAACCCCCGGGAGAGATCTGGCTGTGCCGGGACACGGGACCCTGCAGCTGCCGGGACGGGACCCTCGGGGGTGTTCCCGGGAGTACTCCCGAGGTGTTCCCGGGGTGTTCCCGGAGGTATTCCCGGGGGGCATTCCCGGAGGTATTCCCGGAGGTATTCCCGGGGTGTTCCCGGAGGTGTTCCCGGTGTTCCCGGGGCTGTTCCCGGGGCTGTTCCCGGAGCTGTTCCCGGTGTTCCCGGGGGTACCTTGCTCTTGGCGCAGCTGACGGAGCGCAGCGCCCCGAAGAAGATGGGCAGCAGCGCCATAAGGACGAGGCTGCCGTAAGCCAAGGCCATGCCCTCGGGGGTGGCCGGAGGGCGGGCGGAGGCCGCGGGGGAGCCGGTTCCGGTGTCGGTGCCGGTCCCGGCGCTGCCGTTGTGCGCCGCGGCCTCCTCCATGGCGGCTGCAGCCCCGCTTCCGGCCCCCGCGCGCCAGGGACACGTCCTCGCACCGGCCGGAAGGACGTCACGGGACACGGCCACGCCCACAGCGGCCCCCGCGCGCTGTTGCTAGGAGACGGGCAGCGGATGGGCCCGATCCCGGCACCGGCTCCGGGCCTGATCCCCATCCCGGCCACGGATCCCCATCCAGATCACGGCGACGGCCCCAGATCCCATCCCAATCGCGACCCGGATCCCAGTCCCGGACCCAATCCCGACCCCTATCGCGATTTCTATTCCGGTTCTGATCCCGATCCCGATCCCGACCCCAGCCCCGTCCTGGCCCCGATCCCTATCTTGATTTATATTCCGAACCCGATCTGGATCCCTGGTTCAGCGCTGAGCTACGGGCAGGGGGAGGGAGCGCGGCAGGGACTGAACAGCACGGCGTTAATTTTTTTATTTTTTTTTTTAAGTTTTCTTAAAGCCCATTTCAGGACCAGACGTGGTTCGCAGTTCCGTGTTTCAGGCGCAGGGCAGATGGGACAGAGCCCCCCGGGAGCCCCCTGCCCGCTGCCCCTGGTGTCCCCCCACGGGCACCCAGAGCAGCACCAGTGGGCAGGGTGCCCACCCCCCCGCTGCCTCCCACGCCCCCGCCTCCCACGGCCCGGCCCAGCCCGGCACTGACCCCCTTTGGGACCCCCTTTGGGACCCCCCCTGGGCCCCAGCCAGGCTGCTGCCCGCACTGTCCCCTCGGGGTGGATGGGGGGGAGAGGGGGGGCTCCAGGAGAATGGGTCTGGGGGAGTCGGGTCACCACCCATCCCCATGCCCCGAGTCCGGGGGGGTCCAGGATCTGGCTCGGCACCACTCTCCGGGTTCTCCTCCTTCCTTCTCCCCCCGTTTCCCAGCCCCTCGCCGTGCCCCCCCTTGGCCTCTCCTCCAACGCGGCCGCATTTTTCTGGGTTTGAGCTCATTCTTTCCACTCCCCTCTCTGCCGCCTGCCAACTTTCCATCCCCTGTGTCCCGTCCCCCCGTCTCCGCCCGCAGGGAAACGCCGGAGGGACGGGCAGCAGCACGGAGCCCCCGGCCCGGTGAGCAGCACCAAGAACTGGGGTGCGGAGAGCATCGGAACCGCACCACGGTCACCAACGGGTCAGGAGGGCACCGAGCAGAGTGGAGAAAAACCTGAGCCCCATGCCCAGTGTCCCCTTTGTCCCGGTGACCCCCCTGTCCGGCTCCAGCGTCCCGGCCACAGACAGCGGAAACTCCCGACCCGGGGAGGCACCGCTGATCCTCCCTGGCGCCGGGCCCGGGGCCGCTGAGCCGGTTACCCCACAGCTTCCCGGCCCCGCAGCCTAAAAACAACCGGCACAGCCCCCGCATCACCTCCCCCGGTGCCCCGCGTCCCCCCCGCGGGCTGCAGCCGAGCACGTCCCTTCCCGGCTCCTCTCAGCCCTTCCCAAAGGTTTTTCCAGAGCCAAGCAGAGCACAGGGCCCTGGCACCGGGGGATCCGGGGGAACCAGGCGCTGCTGCTGCTGCTGCTCCCCAGCTCCCTCTCCCCATCCAGGCTCCAGGGTGTCCCCCGGGTGGGCATCACCAGGGTGTCCCCGCCGGTCCCTGCTGCCCTGCAAGGGACGGGGCACCGCGGGCAGGACCAATCCCCGCACTGGGGCACGGCCACCCCTCACCTCCGGCCCCCCAGGAGCATCCAGGATCCCCCCACCCACGCGCGGGCGTCCGTCCCACTCTCTGCTCCACGGGTGCAGCCCAGGGGACCTGCTTGTCCCCCCCCAATCCTGGAGGGAGAGGGGATGGATCTGGAGCACCCCGGGCACCCTCAGCACCAGTTAAAATGCCTCCGCGGCCTCGGCATCGCCCCGGCCCCTCTCCGGGCTCTCCGCAGCTCCTCCGGCCACGCTGCCGGCAGAGATTCCCGGCCCTGCGTGGGGAGGGACGGGCAGGCGGCAGCTCTCAGAGCACGGACAGGTCGTGGCAGGACTTGGAGCGGGCTTTGAGGGCCACTTTGGCGCTGTCCCTGACCACCAGCCTGTCGAGGAACCGCCGGGCTCTCTTGGTGAGGCTCTCCCCGCGCCTCTGGCCGGGCAGGGGGTGCGTGGGGGGCTCTTTGGCCCCGCGGCGCAGGCGGATCTGCCGCACCGCCCCCTCGAAGAGCTCGGCCACGTTGTGCTGCAGGGCCGCCGACGTCTCGATGAACTTGCAGTCGAACACCACGGCGCAGGCACGGCCCTCTGCGAGGGAAGAGGGGACACGGCCCCGCTGGCACCCCGGGCACGGCTGCACCCCCAGGGAGGAGGGGTAGAGAGACCCAGGGATGCAGCCGGGGACGGATCCTCCCCGCCCGGTGCCCTGCCCCGACTCTTCTCACCTTCCACAGAGACCTCTCGGCACCGCACCAGGTCGGTTTTGTTGCCCACCAGGATGATGGGGATGTCCTCGGCCGGGCGTGCGCGGCGCAGCTGGATGCGCAGCTCCGAGGCGCTCTCGAAGCTGCCCCGGTCGGTGATGGAGTAGACGATGATGTAGGCGTTCCCCCCCCGCAGGCACTGGTTGCGGCGCCAGCTCTCCTCGCCCTGTCACCCCGCGGAGGACAAGATGTCACCGTGCCGCAGGGGCTGGTGGCAGCCCTGACCGCTGCCGGGGCACGGCAGAACCCCCCTGGCACTGATGGGAGCTGCCAGTGCACCCCAGCAGCGGTGTTGATGTGTGACACCGTTAATAAAGTGCAGCTCAGAAGCTCCTGATTTTGGGGGGGTATTTGAGAAATCTTTTTTCTACCATCAACAAACCGGGGGGGGCAGCTCAGGGGGCTGAGCCTGCACCTTCCAGAGCTGCCCTTGGCCGTGCAACATCAGGAACTGGTCACTGCCCAGTGGGACCTGCTGGGCCCTGGTGTGGCAGGGGACAAAGGGACATTTTGAGGGAGGTGGTGACAATGGTGCTGGCATTCCTGCCCGGGAAATGCCTCGTGTGCAAGGTGAAAGGAATGCCCCGTATCTGGCTCTTGGGCCACCCCTCTGCCTGGCAAAGCACGTGTGGCTCTGCCTCACATGGATTTGCCCAGTCGGCTCCTTCAGCCCCCATCCTAAACCATTTCCATGCATTTTAAAGCAGGCTGGCACCACACTCCTTCCCCACGACCCTTTCTTCCCCCTGTGCTCACCAGGAGCCCCTCCACTGGTGAGGACACGGTGGGCAATGGTGGTGTGCAAAGAACCATCCAGAGATGCAGCCCCAGCCCGTGCTCCAGGAGGCCCCAGAGCAGCAGCCGTGCCCATGCAGCATCCCCAGGGCACATCCCAGGTCCCCAGCCCCGCCGTACCCGCAGCTCCTGCTCCCAGCAGTCCAGCACCAGCACCGTGGCCTCCTCGCCATCCACCGTCAGCGTCCGCTCGTACGCAGCCTCTGCAAGACGCCGGGAGAGCTCAGCTGGGGTGGTGCCTGGGCACCGGGACCTGCTCCTCACCCCTGCACCGGCCTCACGAGGGTTTTTTTTTCCATCACGGAGCCACGCACTCGGCCCACGCACTCGGCCCGGACACGCGCTGCCTCCGTGCCACCTCCTATGGTCCCCTGCCACGGAGGGGTCCCCACCCAGCACCCTGCCAGGCACCCACCTCCGTGCTGCTCCAGCACCTCCTGGACACCGGTGAAGACGTTGACCAAGCTGGTTTTGCCCACGCCGGGATCACCCAGCAGCACCACCCGGTACCGGGATTCCCGGGGGCTGGAAGAGCCCGAGGAACCGGAGGACCAGCTGTCCCGGGGGGCCGCGGCCCTGCTGCCCGGCTCGGAGGCCGAGAAACTGAGCTGGGGGTGGCCGGGCTGTCCCCGCCGGGTGTCCCCCGGCACCCCGGCCCGGGGCAGGGGGGTGCTGGCCCTCCGCCGCAGCGGGCTCTGCTCGTTCAGGGTCATCTGCGGCACGGCGAGCAGCGGGGCTGGGGGATCCCGTTCCGAGGGGCTCCGGATCCCGGTGCTGCCCCCGGTGTCAGTCCCGGTACCACTTTCGATCCCAGTCTCAAACGCGGTGTGGGTCCCGGTGCCGGTTCCGGTCTCTCTCCCTGTGTCCCTCCCAGCCGGCGGTATGTCGGGCATAACTTTACCCGGGACAGGCTCGCTCCCGGTTTTAAACCCCGGGAGGAGGAGCCCCTCGCTCCGCCCGGACCCTCCTTTCCCGAACACACCCCCGCCCGCACCGGCCCCGCTCCCGGACGCCTTGCCCGGTCCCCGAGGTCCCCGCGGGGCTCCCGGTGCCGGGGTACGGCGATTTCCCCCAGCGCCAGTCCCGGGACACCCCTCACGGTCACGGCGAGGTCCCTTTCGGCTTCAGGCTCTCCGGTGTTACCGTGGACAGGGACCTCAGAGCCAGCAGGGGTGACAGTGACACCTTTACTGCAGCACCGGGTCCCCAGCGCGGCTGGAGAAGTGCCGAGGGGAAAGCGGGGCTTGGGAGCTCGGCACCTCAGCCCAGGCTGTCCGGGGGGTGGCTGAGGGGATGCGTCCCCTCCCTGGGGATGCTGAGGGTCACCTCGGGGTCTGGCGGGCACCTGGGAGAGAGACAGGAGGGGGAAGGCAAGAGAGGGAACGAGCTGCGGTGGGTTGGGTGTGAGGAGCAGGAGGAGAAGCTCCTGAGTGGCCAGGGTGGGAAAACCCCTCCCAAACCCGAGCCCAGCGGACCTCCAGAGCACCCCGGCACTATTCCAGCCCGGCCCGGCCCCAAACTTCTCTGCTGGCACAAGAAACCAGCTCCAAGCCCCAGCCCTGCTCCACGGCCACCTCTTACCCCATCCTTGTGCCCGAGCCCTCTGCAAGGCAGACTTGGCCTTCCCAGAGAGCCCGGGGCTCCGAGAGGCAGCAGGAATGACATTACCCACCCCTCACTGTCGGTCCCACAAGACAAACAGAGCAGGCCAGCAGAGCAGCCAGGTACATCTGCTTTCTCGCAGAGAAAGGACAAGCAGAGCAAGCTGGGCTTGCTCAGATCTGTGCTCATCCATCTCCGTCACAGCCCAGGACAAACTGTGCATCCCGAGTGCCCTCAGAGCAGGGCTGGAAGCTGCTCCTGGAATCCTTGGAGCAAGAGGCTTTTTTCATGAGGGGAAACTAAAATGCAGATGGGAAGGGACAGGCAGTGGGTTCCTCCAGCTCCACACAGGGACACGAGGAGGGCCAGCAGGAGCCCTGGGTGCCTTCACACCCTGATGCTCCCAGGCCGAGCTCAGCTTCTGTCTGGTTTTACTCTTTCAGGAAGAAAATCCAGTGTCTGGAACCAAAGGGTTAATCGGAAAAACGAAGGGTTGGTGAAGCCGTGTGAAAAGTTGCAGGGAGGTCAGTGGGAAAGGGCTGAGGGATGGTGGAGAGGGCTCTGGCACGGGCTGCTGCCTGTCAGGGCGGGTAAGCACCGAATGCCTGACTTGTGATGTTACAGAAACTTTCCACTTGGGCCTTCCTGCTATTTTTAACTCTCCTCCCAGCCCCCTGCAATAACCTCAGCCCCCTCAGTAACCCTGGCCCCCTGCAATAACCCCAGCCCCACAGTAACCTCGGCTCCACCAGCTGGCCAGGCTGATTAATTCTTTTGGTTGTTGTTGTTGTTGTTTTATCATTTTTTAATAGGAAAAAATTTAAGTTGCACTAAGCCATCAGGCAGCCACCCACCTCCCCCCACAGCCTCCTGACGTGTTCCAGGCTTCCCTCCTGCTTGTGCCTCCCCAGGGCTCCAGCCCTACCTGCCTTCCAGCTACAACCTAAGCCCTGGAGCAGGAGATCCAGCCCTTCCTGTCACCTGCACCAGCTCAGCTTTGCTGCTCGAGCATCTGCTCAGCCCAAGGGATGATATTTTAATGGAAAATCCCGCCCCGCGCACACAGGAGGAGCTGAGGGGCTTCACCTGCAGCAGGGAACGACTCATCTCTGTGCCAAGAACAATTTGTCCAGGCAGCTGCTGGGAATAAATGCACATTCTCGGGATTTAAACACATTTGACCCATTTTCTCTCAGGTTTGTACATGAGGCAGCAGGCGGCTCTGAATCATTTGTGGGTTTTGTGATTTGCCCTGTCCTGGGCAGGACTCTGCTGCCACGGGCCAGGGGGCAGCCTTACAGACTACAAGGAGAAAACAACAATAAAGACACAGCCAGCACAGGGCCTTGACAAGCTCTGCGGGTCCCGACTGTCCCCAGCTGCCACCTCCCCTTGCAGGCTGCTCAGAGGGAAGCCCAGAGGAGGGATGTGGTGTGACCAAGGATCAGCTTAAGAGCTGCTGCTGGTTCCTGATGCTTTTAGACCAGACCACGAGACCTTGCAGTCATCCTCCCCAGTGTCACTGTGAGTTTACACCCTGGGCCGGGTGTAGTTTGAACAGTGATGTCTGTGGGAAGGTGAGGCTGTCAGCTCAGGGCCACAGAGCAGGGGCTGTGCATGCCCACTGGCCAACCTTACCTTGCTCTGAGGAGAAGAACATCACCAAAGATCACCTCTCTTGGGTCTCTCACACCTTGGCGGAGTGTCTGGATGCTTCTCTTCAGCTCACCAACCTCTTCCTCCAGGTCCTGAATAATCTGGATGAATTACATTTCTAAGAGTTCTCCACTTTGCGAGACAAGCAGGATTTAAAGCTTCAGAGGTTTTGCAAACAGCGGAGTCAGAAAACATCCCTCATGACTGTAAGCCCCTAAGAGGCTTCCTGAAAAACCTGCTGGTCCTCAGTTTGTCCTCAGAGGCCACAGGGAAGGCAGAGTTCCCCCCCGAGGCAGACAAATCCCTCCTGCAGGGCAGGGGCTGAGGGCTGCTGGGTCTGCCCTGCCCCAGCTCGCTCACCTCCTTTTGCTTCAGTATTTTACACTGCAGAATGTGGTTGTTTATCACCATCTGCTTCAGGCTGTCCTGGTGCAGCAAAGTCTCCTGGGATGGGGGGGGGGGTGAAGAGAACAAAATCAGCTGCAGAAATTCCCCAGTGACCACCAGCACCGAGCACTGCCACCCCCGGGTGCCACCGTGGCTGTGTCACTCCTCAGGGAAATAATTTCTGCTCAAACAAGGTCTGGGTTCTGGCTCTATCAGGAAACTGTCACGGTGACCACGTTGTGCAACAAGGCTGAGGAACTCGGGAGATCCACTTCAGTTTCCCAGGGAAAGCTCAGGAACATTGCTGGGGTTCCTTAGGACACCTCTGCTCACAGACTCACCTGTGAAGGGGCCCAGCACCAGAGCAGCCCATAAATCCAGCCAGTAATTAATATTTTCTTAGTGCTCCCAAGCTGCTCACCCAGGAGCAGCACTGAGCACATCACCCCAGCAGGACCCAGGCACCAGGAGTTCCTCCTATTTTGGGAAGAAGGGCAGCAGCCCCTGCTCGGCAGAGCTGCACGTGGTTTAATTTCCTCATGAATTTATTACAAACACCGCTGCCACAGCCGTGTCACAGCCAATTAGGGAAGCAGCTTCCTAAATAATGTAATAAAACAGGGACCATAAAAGCAGGGTGAGTGCTGGGTCACCACCTCCAGGCAGCAAACTCAGGAGCGACTCGGAGCGTTTCCACCCCTCAGCGGGGGCCCCCGACGCTTCCCCCTGACCGAGAGCCCCAGGAGGGGAGCAGAGATGCTTTGCTGCTCTTTGGGTGCTGCCTGCCCCGTGCTGTTGCCAACGGGGATGTGTGGCAGCCCCTGCCCTCTCTCCCAGCTCCCAGAAGCTGTTCCCCCTTTGCTGGGATCTCACATCAGCTCCACAAACCTCCACAATTTTCTGTATCAGGGCCTCTTGTTCCACCCGTGTCTTCTCTTCCAGTTCCTCCAAGATGAGCTTCCCCATTTTTTCTATCTTGTCTCTCTCCTCCTGAGCCCAGAACCAAGAGGAGCATTAGGCAAGGCACCCGTGGGGTTCCTTCCTCCCTTTTCCCTCTCCTTCCTCCCTGGTGATGCTGCAGGGAAGGAGAGGTCTCAGCACCTGGTGCTGCTCCTTCAGGCCCTGGATGCTGTGCTGCAGCAGCTCTGTCTGGGCAGCTTGTGCAGGGTACTGAGTGTCCATGTAGGTCTGCAGGGCTCTGAGCTCATCCTGGAGAACCTGTGCCTTCAGTGTGACTTCATCCAGAGTCTGCTGGAGCTCTGATGGGAAGTTAACACAGAAAAGTTCAACCCAGGCGTTCCAAAGCTTCAGAATCCTGCGTTTCCCTGAGCTCTTGGGAGATTCCAGACCCGGAGGGGAGTGGGAAGGGTCTGACTCAGAGCAGCTTGACCAGATCCTGCTGGAAACAGCTGCCAGGGGTCACAGGGTGCTCCCCTTCCGAGAGGCTGAGGGGAAGATATCCCCAAACACAAACATGATCCATTTTCATAAAGGGAATTGTTTGACATTCATAAGATCAACAGGGTGTCTTCAACCTCATACGATGTAAACCAAAGTGAGCTACTCACTTCCCAGACTCTTTTCCATTGTTTTTTCCATCTCCTGCAGCTCTGCCCTCGCTGTATCCAGCTTGTTCTGATGGGAGGTCTGCACCCTTGCCTTCGACCTCTGCCCAGGCACAAATCCAGCCACTGCTCAGAGCTCTGGCACCATCCTCCTGACTGCTCATCCCTGACCTCCCTCTCCAGTGCTCTGGGGAGCAGATCAGTGCCCCAGGACCCAGCTGGATCCGAGAGCTTTATGGAGGGATGGATTTGGGCTGGTACAGGGTGGCTGCAGCTGCTCAGGACAGCTACACTCAGGACATCAAAACAAGAGCAGCTCACTGATCCCTGGGCATCAGATTGCTCAGTTCAGCGGTGGAAGGGGCTGGGCAGCGCTTGACTCTTCTCCAGCACCGATGAGAAATGGGAGGTTCTGCCTTCTGCTGAGCTGTTGGTCAGCCCTGAAGCCTCACCTGGAGTGCTTCACACTGCTGCAGCAGGGCCCTGGCTTCCCTGGCCATGCTCTCATCAGTCTGCTGGATGTCCCTCACCAGATGGCTGTTGGCCTCTGCCAGGCGGGCACCACGCTGCCTCAGCTCCTCGATGGCATCTTTCCTCAGGCTGTTCAGGTTCTGCAGGAATGTGGGGACTGAAATGTCGTCCATTCCACCAGCCCCCCGTGCCATGGGCTGTCTTGTCCCCAGGACTCTGGCATCCCCACCCAGCACATCCCTGCTCCCAGCTCCCAGGATACAGCTGCAGGATCCCCAGTCATTCAGAACCATCCTTCACCTACTCAAAAGCTGTGCTCATCTCCTTCACCACCACCTTCTCCTTGCTAGACTGAGAAAATCTGATCCAAACCATCTTTTCCAACAGGTTACGTTTCCCAGATCCCATCTCTCCCTGCTGCACTCTGGACTCTCTTGGTTTTTCTTCATTTTTCTTGGCAGACAACCTCCAGGTTAGATCTCACCAGTATCAAGTGGAGCAGCAGAGTTACCTCTGGTGTCTTGATAACTAAACCCTTGCCACTTGGCAGGAGTGGGTCAGCCCGACAGAATTTCCTTCAGAAAGGCAGCTGGGGTATGGATTTGCTACCTACATCCCAGCACTGGATACCTGTGGCACCTACCATGATAATTTCAATCTCTTCCAAGTTTTTAGCTAATTCAGCCTTCCTGAGCTTCAATTTCATCTGAGTGGAACTTTTGTGTTTCTCCTTGGCTGGCGGTGGCTCTGAAGGCAAGGGGGGGGTTTATTCAGCTTAAATGCAACTGATGAAAGGAAAAAAATAAAAAAAAATAAAAAAGAAAGAGACCTGTCCTTATTTCCCAGCCCAGTGTCAACGTCCCACATCAACCCTCTCCCGTCACACGGGGCTGAGGGGAGTAAAAAGAACAACCAAGAGACTGAATTCAAACCTCCTGCAGCCCCAGCAGAAGCAGCTCCCAGAGCTGAGCCTACAAAGCCCTCCTTGGGCATTTTTACTTCTCCCTCTTTATTCTCAGCATTTCCCCCTGGCTCGTCTTCTTTTTGTGGCTTTTGCTGACCGTGTCCCAGCAGCGAGCACCGGGCTCAGGCAGGAGCAGAGGGCAGGGGGAGCAGGGGGGGATGTGGGAATCTCTCCCGACCTGGCTCGTTCCTCTTCCCGTCCTTCTTCTCGTCCCCATCGGTGATGTCCCCGCGGGACGGACCTTTCCTTCCCTCCGGATCTGCCTTCTGCCGCTTGCTGCCATCCTAAGCTCAGCACGACAGCAGCGTGGGAAAGCCGGGGAGTCAGGAGAGGTTCGTGGGCTGAGACCTCTCTGCCGTGACCCCCGTGGGGCTCCCGGGTGTCCCCCGGTGCCCAGCACCAGCAGCAAGTCCCAGGGGTGTTTTTTGGGAGCCGCTGCGTTTGTCACCACAGAGCTGCCAGTGCCACAAAGCCCAGGGGACAGGGGACTCACTGCTCGCTCCATCTCCTCCGTGGCACTCGGGTCCCTCTCGGAAGGGAGCACCACAACCCCCGGGAGGAGGCTGCGCCCCACGGGAAGGCTCTGGGGGGGCAAAGTCAGGCAGGGAGGCAGTGACACCCCTGGGCTACGGCCCCCCAGTGACCCCCAACTCCACCCAGCCCCTGCCCACGGGGAAGCCCCCGTAGGGACCCCCATCCCCGCCCCTATGGGTGCCCTCCTGCCTGTCCCCTCTGGGGAACCCCCCCCGACCCTCTCCTTTGGATCCCCCCTGGGAATCCGCCCTGCTCCACGGGCGCCCCCGCCCCCTGCCCCCCGGGGAAGCCCCCGTACCCCACGGTCCCCTGGAGATCTCCCGTACCCCATGGCCCCCCGGGGCTCTCCCCCGCCCCGCATGTCCCCTCACCACCCTCCCGCCCCCGGGGATCCCCCCGTGCCCCGCGTCCCGCTCTCCCGGCCCGTCGCCATGGCAACAGCCGGCGGGTTCGGTGACCGGCGGGAATGGCGCCCCCTGCCGGCCCCTGCCGGCCCCGCACGGCGGGACCCCGACGGGACGGGATCCACCGGGATGGGCTATACTGGGATGGGGTCCACCGGAATGGGATATACTGGGATGGGGTCCACCGGGACGGGATACACTGGGACGGGATCCACCGGGGAGGGATGCACGGGGGACCGACATCCCGGGATGGAATCCACCGGGGAGGTGCGTGGTGCCCGTGTCATACGGGAGCTGCCTGGGGGGTGTAGCCCGGTACCGGGTATAACCTTCGGTAACAGCGGGCAGCAACAGGGCTCGGACAGGCCCCGGGCTGCCCAGAGCGATGGGGGAACGGCAGAGGGTGATGTGCGGTGTCCTCCCGGCCCCGGGCGGGCCGGGCCGCGGTACCAGACCGGGCCGCGGTACCGGGGTTGTCCGGGGGCCCCGCGCGGGCCGTTGTTACCACAGCAACTGCGGGCGGGGGCGCAGCCAATGGGAGCGCGCCCTGCGGCGGGCCCGCGCGGCCCGGCAGTAGCCAATGGGCGCGGTCCCTGGCGGGCAGCCCGCGGTCTCCGGGGCAACAGCGCCGCCGCCGCCGCCCCATTGGTGGCGGGAGGGAGGAGGGGGCGGGGCCCGGCGGGAGGGGCGGAGCCTGGCGGGGCGGGGCCGCTCGGCGCCGCGCCGCGGGGGCCGGGGCCGCGTCCGTGGCACCGGGGGAGCCCCGGGGAGACGCCGTGGGGTGAGGGGGAGGGAGGGGATACACACACGGGTCCATGCGGCCTTATCACGCCGCGAGGTGCCGAGCGCTGGGAGATCCGGACCCGGCACGGGGTTGTCACGGGGGGACCGGGAGACCGGGGACCGGCAGGGGCGGGGTCCAGGAGCAGCGTCCCCGGGGGATGCTCGGTGTCCCGGCTGGGCAGAGCCGTGCCCAGGGCCGCAGGTCCCAGGGGGTTGTGCGGTCTCCTAGGGTGCCAAGGGGCGGGGACACCGGGATACCCTGATCGGGGGTGTGGCGGGCAGTGGCAGTAGTTGCAGCATCCCCGGGCGGGTACCGGGAGCACCGGGGCGTGCCCCCGCCATTCTCTCCAGCAACCCCTCTCCGAGGCCTCCGATTGGCCGAGCCCGATATCCCCCCCGCCCTGCGGCCAATGGGTGGATGGGGGGGGCCGGTGTCTCCCATTGACAGAACCGGTGCGGCGGTGTTTACCGGGGGCGGGGCGGCGGCGGCGGCTATAAGAGCGGCACCGGGGGGCGTGCGGCTCCCGGGCTGCCCGCACCGACTCTCCGCGCACCCCTCGACCCGCACTAGCCCGCAACCTTCCCACACCGCGCCCGACTGGAGCATCCGTCGACTCAACAGGGAGAAGCATCCCTGAGCGGAGCATCCCCAGAACGGGGCGGGGCAG
The DNA here is from genome assembly GCF_036169615.1 of Heliangelus exortis. Taxonomy (NCBI): domain Eukaryota; kingdom Metazoa; phylum Chordata; class Aves; order Apodiformes; family Trochilidae; genus Heliangelus; species Heliangelus exortis. The sequence goes on from NC_092437.1 coordinate 2,186,444, forward strand.
GGCGGTGCGGTGCGGAGCATCCCGGAGCACCCCCGGACCGGAACAGAGCAGAGCGTTCCCGAGCGGGAGCATTCCGGGGCCGGTGCAGAACATCCCCCGGAGCGGAGCGTTCCCGGGTCGTTGCGGAGCATTCCCGGATCATCCCCATCTCGGCACAGAGCATCCCGGAGGATCCTCGGGCAGGTGCGGATCATCCCGGAGCATCTTCGGACCGGCGCGGAGAATTCCCGAACCGGGGCGGAGCGTTCCCGGCCATCCCCTGGCCGGTGCAGAACATTCCCGCACCGGACGGCTGCGGAGCATCCCGCGACCGGAGACCGCGGGCCCGACGCGTGTCTCTTCCGGAGCATCGCAGCAGCCGCCGCCCCGGCGGAGCCGCCCCCGCCGTGCGCCCCCGGGCCCCGTCGCGGCCCCCGTTGCCCCGCCCCGCCGCCGCCCGCTCGGCACAATGGGGGCGGCGCGGGGGGGCGCGTAACGGCGGGCGGGGAAGAGAAGGAGGAGGAGGAGGCGGCGGCGGCGGCGGGGGGGGGGTCCCGGTGACCGGGATGGTGCAGCGCAGCCCCCGGGGGCGGGGCGCGGAGGCTCGGCGGGAGCCCTGCGCCCCGTTACCGACCCGCGATGCGGAACCGGGCTGGTGCAAGACGCCGAGCGGGCACATCAAGCGGCCGATGAACGCCTTCATGGTGTGGTCCCAGCATGAGCGCCGCAAGATCATGGACCAGTGGCCCGACATGCACAACGCCGAGATCTCCAAGCGCCTGGGCCGGCGCTGGCAGCTCCTCCACGACTCCGAGAAGATCCCCTTCGTCAAGGAAGCCGAGCGCCTGCGCCTCAAGCACATGGCCGACTACCCCGACTACAAGTACCGGCCTCGGAAAAAGGGCAAGGGGGGTGCCGGCGCCACCCGCCCGCGCCTCCCGGTGAAGATCAAGCCCTCGGTGCTGGGACGCGTCCCCTCCAGCCGCCGGCAGCCCACCAAGCCTCCCAACGCCCCGGAGGAACCCGCGCCGGAGGTGGCCGCCGAGGACTGCGCCGGCACGGCAGCCTGGCACCCCGCACCCACCGGGGAGCACGGCCCCCCGGAGCCCCCGAGTCCTGCTGCCACCTGCCCTGAGCCGGAGAGGTCCCCCGAGAGCGGGTCCCCCTCTCCCATGTCAGCCGCATCCCCTCCTTCCTCTTTCAGCTCCTCCGATGAGGAGCTGGAGGAAGAGCTGCTGGGGGTCCTGCCCGGCCGAGCTCCCGCCGGTGCTGCCTGCAGCACCCTGGACTGGTCTGGCTTCGACAAGGACCACGACCCCTTCCCGCGGGGCGGCTCCTCACACTTCGAGTTCCCGGACTATTGCACGCCCGAGGTGACAGAGATGATTGCAGGGGACTGGCTCATGTCCAGCATCTCGGACTTGGTCTTTACCTACTGAGTCCCACGCTCCACAGGTAACGCTCTTCCTCCCCCCCTCCTCCTCCCCACTATCAGGTCATATCAAGACAAAACAAAACAAAAAAATAACGGAAAAAGAAAAAAAGAAAAACGAAAAAAGGAAAAAAAAAAAAAAAGAAAAAAAGAAAAAAAAAAAAAAGGAACCGAAACCAGCTGTTTACATGCAGGAATCAGGTATTTTGCCTTGCAGCCCTGGAAGGCAGAGCTCCCTGCTCACCCTACCCCCAGCACACGCCCACTCCTCGCCCGTCCGTCTGTCCGGCCCTCGCCTTGCCACGCGTGGTTGCCCACGGCCGCCGTGTTTTGCCCGTGAAACACGAGCCTCTGCTCGGGTTTTCATTGTCAGGGCCGGGCCCCTTCCCCCTGCGGCTCTGGCCGCCGCGGTGCTGCCATGGCTGCTCCAGCCATTCCCATCCCTGCCAGACGCTGCCTGCGTTCCTGCTGCCTGCAGGAGCACCCACGCTGGCCCGGCTCTTGGTGCTCATCCCCTCCTCCCCATTCCTCAGGGAATGGCTGATTCCATTTGCTTTCTGACTACATTTAAAGCACAGCTTCAATTTCCACCCCCTCCTCGCAGCCCTTGGGGAGGGTTCCCTGGCAGTGACGTGTCGGGGGAGTGGCAGAGCCATGCGGAGCCCCCAGGACGCCCCATTTTCTGGGGTGCCCGGGTTCGGTGTCCCACGGGACCGGGTCTTTCCCTGCCGTGTGTGCTCCTCACTGCTGGCTTTGGGAAGAGTGGAGTTGAGCACACGTGTTCCGCACGTGGCTGCGGGAGCTGTGTTTGTTCCTCCCGCCATGCGGTGGGTTGCGTGGAACTGGCAGTGCCACAGGGGCAGCCTGTACCCGGGGCCACCCCAAAGCCTGCCAGGGGATCCCCCCCTTCCCGGAGCACCCAGCTCCCATTTTAGCCTTGGAGCTGGTGCCTGTGTGGGACCTGCCCCGGGCTGGCTCACCTTGGCCGGTGGAGCCGGGTCCCCCCGTGTCCGCCCGCGGCGGGCGACGCTTCCAGCGCGGCTGGGAGCTGGCAGGGTGTCCGGAAGGGACGCCACGGGAAATCTGCTTTAACACCACCCAAATGGGGGTGGAAGCTGCAGCTGTGCTGGCGGGGCTGTGGGTGACGCTCCGGCCCGGTGCTCCTCCGCCGCCCCGTGCCAGGAGCAGCCGTGTCCCGGCAGAGCGCTGCCGAGGGGCTGCCCGGTGGGCGAGCCTTGCCGCAGCTGCTCCGAGAGCCGGGATTTTATTTGCTTTTTCTAATGGCTCCTTCCTACCATGAGCCGCCTCCTCCCGCTGCCGGGAGCACGTGGCTGCGGTGCTGGCTCGGTGGCTGCTGCGGGGGCCGGGACCGCGCTCGGGGACCGCGGGCACCCCGAGCTGGCGGTGCTTGGAGGAGCTGCACGGGGCTGGGCAGAGGGGGGTGTTTGAAGCAGCCTCCAATCCCCCCCCCCGTGGCCCTGGATCCCAGCATCCCCAGAGCCCCTCTGACCCTTTCCAAGCAGTGGGGTGCAGAGGGCACCCGCTCCCCAGGGCTCTGCTTCCCCGTTTTGGGGCTGCCCATCCCTCTGGTCGCACCTGCCCTATCCTGCTCGTTGCGGTGGAGCTGGATGGAGCCACGACCAGAGGAAGAGCATCCCCCGCCCCCCCGGGATCCCCCAGCAACCCCCTGGGGCAGCTCGGAGGGGGGGACCTGGCCCTGGTGCCAGTGACCCTTTGGCTCGGCCTTGGGGACAGGCACCGCGGCGCAGGGTGGGGTGTGTCCCCAGGCCCCTCGCAGAGAGGTGACCCCCAGCCCTGCCCCGGGTGGCCTCGGTGTCCCCTGGCGGCCCCTCCCTGAGCCATCAGCATTGTCGATGTGTCGGTGTGTAGCCGTAGCTGTGTGTGTGGCGGCAGCGCGTTCGCTGCCCCGGTGCGGGTGCCACGCATCCGACACGTGTTCCCTATATAGAGCGTGTCCCCCTCCCTGTCTCCTCCCACCCCCAGGCCGTTCCCCACCAGACCCAACCCCACCCAAGGTGGAAAAGCCAAATAAAACGCCTGGCCAGCCGTGACACCAGCAGCCTGCTCCCACCTCGCTGCTGTCTCGGGGGGGGCTCTGCCTTCCCACCCCCCGGGCAGCCGCATGTCAGGAACCCCCTGAGCCCGCCTCCAGGTTTGGGGGTCCCGGGGGTCCTGCGATGCGCACAGATCTCACCCAGCACCTCGGTGCCTTCTCAGGGCGTGCCCTTGCCCCGCGCCGTGGCCAGGAGCACTTGGGAAAGGTGCCGAGGCCGCACCCGCTGCCCTGTCCTGGGGGAACCAAAGCCCCCAAGCACCAGCAGGGCCTGAGGCCTCGGTGAGGGTCTCACGTCACGGGTGCTCTGCCCGTCCCACGGCTCGGGGCTATGTCCCCTCTCCCCAGCAGGGACGCCGTGGCCCAGGGTCCCCTTCGTGCCGTGTGTCACCCATGGGGTTGAGGTGCTTCCTCCACGGACTATCAGGCGAAACATTTCCTCAGGAGCAGGTTCTGGGTCAGCACCAGAACCGGAGCCAGAGCCAGGGCTCCCCCCTCACCCTGGCTGCAAGCACAACACCATCCGCTTCGTCCCCGTCCCTCCTGCCCCGTCCCCCTCCCGTCCCCTCCTCGAGACTCGCTGGGTGTGTTTGTTGGGGGAGAACTGTTGTGGACAGTGGTGGATTTTTCTGTGCCGTGTGGTTGTAGTTCTTAGAGACCCCCCCCAGCGTGTAGCCCCCCACCCCCCCTCCTCCCCCAGGTCCCGCTGTGCCCCCCGCCTCCCCGGTGCTGGCTGGCGTGCGTGTGCGAGCGTGTGTGCGTGCCACATCCCGTCATCAATAGAGACAAAGCGAATAATAATAATAATAATAATTAATAAGTGAATAATAAAATAAATAAACCAAACCTCTCTCAGGAAGATGCCACCCTGGTGGTGGCCGAGCGGGCCGGGAGTCCCCAGAGCTGGCGGGGTCCTGGCACAGCCTGCGGACGGGCGCCAGCGTTCGGGGTCACCTCTGTCGTGTCGTGTTAGTGAAGGGTTCCTGTAGCTGTTGTCTTGGAGAAAGGGGCTGTTAGCCAGGGGGGGTGGGCAGCCCCCGGCCCCGGGGGGCGTGGTGCCACCGGCTCCCGCTCGGCTGATGGTTCTCCTGCCTGTTGTGACTATGGAATAAAGTGTGTTGGTCTGCTGCCCGTGGCTCCTGCTCCTCCTGTAACACCCCGCTCCTCCCAGGGGGCATGGGGCTCTTTGGGGACATGGGGCTCTTTGGGGACATGGGGCTCTTTGGGGACATGGGGCTCCCAGGGGACATGGGGCGCTTTGGGGACATGGGGCTCTTTGGGGACATGGGGCTTCCAGGGGGTTCTGGGCTCAGGCACGGGCCAGCCCATGGGGTCCCACCCTGTCTGTGCCCCACGGGGGGTTTGAGGTTTGCCCTTGTCTGCTGGAGCTGGCTGGGTGTCCCCTGGGGAGGGGGGTGCAGACGTGTGTGTGTGTGTGTGTGTGTGTGTGTGTGTGCAGTGTGTGGAGCACAGTGTGTGTGTGTGTGCAGTGTTCACAGTATGTGCGTGTGTGCGCACAGTGTGTGTGTGCACAGTGTGTGTGTGCACAGTGTGTGTGTGCACAGTGTGTGTGCGCACAGTGTGTGTGTGCACAGTGTGTGTGTGCACAGTGTGTGCGCACAGTGTGTGTGTGCACAGTGTGTGTGCGCACAGTGTGTGTGCGCACAGTGTGTGTGTGCACAGTGTGTGTGTGCACAGTGTGTGTGTGCACAGTGTGTGCGCACAGTGTGTGTGTGCACAGTGTGTGTGCGCACAGTGTGTGTGCGCACAGTGTGTGTGCGCACAGTGTGTGTGAGCACAGTGTGTGTGTGTGTGTGTGTGCACAGTGTGTGTGTGTGCACAGTGTGTTTGTGCACAGTGTGTGTGTGTGCACAGTGTGTTTGTGCACAGTGTGTGTGTGTGCACAGCCTGTGCTGGGGCTGCTCAGTGCCTGTGTGTGCTCTGTTCACGCCTGTGCTAGGGGTGGGACTGTGTGTGTGTGGGGGGATTGAAGGGGGCTGATCCGGCCCCACAGGAGGGCCTGGGGTGGGGGGGGGCACGGGTGACACGCACTGCTTGCGTCACATCACCCCACCCACCCACCCACCCCACCCGCAGCTGTTGCCATGACAACAAGGGCAGCCCAGAGCATCCCCAGGTACCGCCAGCCCCTCCTGCCCTGGGTGATGCTGGGGACCGGGCTGTCCCCAGGGGGGTGGCCGTGCTGCAGTGACCCCCATGGAGGAGTGGGGAGGCCCGTGGGGCTGGGCTGGTCCCCATGTGGGCGTGCTGGCCACCACCGCTGCTCTCCTGGCCTCACCGGTGCTCCGTGTCTGGTGCTGGGGGATCCCTCCCAGCCACGGGGACAACGGAGGGACCGGAGAGGGGACCCGAACGGGGAGGGATGTTCTAAGGCCTCTGCCCCCTCCCAGGTAAGTGGGGAGCAGGCAGGGGTGGGGACACGGTGGGGAGGCAGGATGAGGGCAGCAGGGGGAGCAGAGCCCCCCCCCAAACCCCAGCAGCACCAGGAGGGGACCCCCAGCCCCCTGCCTGTGAGAAGGGGTGGAGGGAAAGGCCCATCCCTGGGGACAGCCTGGCTGGGGCTGTGCTGGGGACAGTCCCTGCTGCTGGCACTGGGCTCCCCCCGTGAGGCCCCTCTGGTGCTGGGGCTTTGTTCAGAGCTGCAGCTGGAGCAGAAAGGGTCCTGAGCCCCATCCCCCCTGCTCGGGCTGACAATAGCACACACAGCACCCACCACACAGCACCCCCCACCACACAGCACCCCCCACCCCAGAGCCCCCCCAACACAGCACTCCCTGCACACAGCCTGGCCACCACACACACTCATTCACACACAAACTCATTCACACTCATTCTCACACACACACACACACACACACACACACACACACTCACACTCATTCTCACACACACACACACACACACACACACACACACACACACACACTCACAGGCCCTGGCCAGAGCTGAGCAATTCCCATGGCCATGCCCCTCCCTGGACAATCCTACCCATCTGGATCAGGGCAGGAGAGGGGACACATGCAGTGGCCGTGTCCCCACAAGCCAGCAGCCCCCTGGCAGTGCCACATCCCTCCTGCCACCACCCCTCCTTCCCCGGGGTTGCCCCTGGGTGGCTGCTGCTGGCCTGATGTGGGGCCTGATCCTGCACACAGGGTGCTGGGGCCCTGCTGGGGCTGGATCCAGCCCCCCACAGGGACAGGGGGAGGAAATGATGAGCTCCTCTTCCCACGGGGCTGCTGGGCAGGAGGCCATGGGGATCAGTGAGTGCAGGGATGGGATGAGCCAGCTCTGGGCCCCCAGGTGCCCTGAGAGCAGCCCCCAGGGACAGGGGGAGGGAGGGGGGAGGGTTTAGTAACTTTTTATTTTACACAGTTTGGAATTTGTACAAATCTGAATTTACAAGGGTCTGTAAAGTCTGTACAGAGGAACTGGAGCACCTGCAGTGACTGTCACCTCCCAGGCCCTTCCTCTCCTTGGGGACAACGCAACAACTAAAGTGCAACACGGCCAGAGAGTGGGGGGGGGGGGCAGGGGCTTCTCTAGAGCAGGGTCCTCCAGCCACCCCCTCCCTGGGGGCAGTGGGGAGTGTACAGAGGGCTCCTGGGACCTCTGAGAGACCCCCTCCCCCCACGCCCCCATCACCACAGCCTTTCCTGCACCACCCATTCCTAAAGTGCTGAATTCCACACCCCCCACCCCCTGCCCCGCTGCCCTGGGGAGGGGGCAGGGCTGGGTGACAACTCTCAGCATGTCCTCCAGCCACCAAGGCACCTCCGGAGAGCCAGGGGACAGGTGACAGGCTGGGGGTTGGGACAGGAGGGTGCTGAGCTTCCCCAGGACACGACTCGAGTTTCCTTTTCTATCCTAAAATCTGTAACTCTTCACCCAACAGCAGGTTCTGGGGGGTGCGGTCCCTGGGCACGGCACAGATGGCTTTGGGCACAACACAGCAAGGGTGGGGGGGCTAGAGGGGGAGGTTAAGGGATGGGTAAGGGCACTTGAAGGAGACTGAAGAGCTCAGGGGAGAGGTAGAGGCATAGAGTGTCTGTTGGCTTCGTCTCAGTGGGACACTGAGTCGTGCAGGAGGATTTGCTGCTGAGCTGGGAGGGTGGGGAGCACTGGGGCTGCACAGGGCTGGGGGGGAATGGGAGCTGTGCAGGGCTGGGGGTGGCCTTTCCAGGAAAATACCCTCAACTTGTGTCATTTCAAAGGGTGACACTGCAGCCTGAGGGCTCACGGGAGAGATTTAAGACAAGACTTCCTGCTGCCAACCACTTCTGTCCTGTGCAAAGTGTTCCCCAAGGTGGAAAAAGCCTTTCTCTGCAGCAGAGCCTGCAGCGGGGGCTGGCAGTGCCACCAGCTCTGGTGGTGACACGATCTGGCATGTGACAGCACACACCTCAGCTCTCACCTGAGGAAGGAGCAACAGCAAGAGAGGGCTGTCCCCAGCTGTCCTGCTCCTGTCCCCAGCCCTGCTGCCCCACTCCTGGATCAGGCTGCAGAGGAGGCAGCAGGGAGGCAGTGAGTGTGATGCACTGGAGCCAGTTCCCTGCTCTGGGAGGGCTCTGGCTCTGCTTGGAGGCCGTGGAAAGGGCAGGAGCACAGGCTGCCTGCACAGGAATGTCACAGAGGGCTCTGTGACAGCCCCCTTCTCTGCCCAGCTGTGACACTGCCCTCCACACCAATCACCCCGTTCCAGCAGAGCCCACCCCGGGCTCTCCCCTCACACCATCCCCTGAAGAACCTGACCTGTCCATCACTCCGGGTCCTCTGGTGGTGTCCAACCCCTCCTCACCCCTGCAGGGGAGGAGAGAAGGGGAGCATCTGGGTGGGGGACAGTCCTGCCGGGCTGGTTCCCTTCAGTCTTTGTCACAAAGGCCAAAAGTGTCACTGGAGGCAGCAAACTCATCTTCAGGCCGGTGGTTTCCGGACAGGTCCTTTCACCAGACATCACCTCCCCTTCCCTGCAGGAGGCAGGGATGGTCCTCCCTCTGCCTTCAGGGGAAAATCTGCAGTTCAAACTTGGGTGCCCACTCCAGTGCACTCCTCGCCACGGCGGCTGCCACCGTCAGCCCCATCACTGCCAGCCCCATCACTGCCAGCTTGGCAAATCGGTTGGTCCTGGTCCTGGGCATCCTGGGCTTTGCCAGGATGGATTTTGTCCGTTCCTCCCCTCGGGGCCACTTCCTGAAGCGCTGCCTCAACACAGCGTCTCGTCTCTGCTGCGCTGACGCCAACTCCAGAACCTTAAAAGCAGAAGCAGCGGTTCTGGAGGAGAAGAAATGAGGTCAGGGAGTGTCCCCCAGCCCTGGGGAGCAGCCTCCTGGCAGCTGATGTTCAGGGGGTAAGCAGGGGATGCACCCCCTCACCGTTCAGCCTGCTGCTGAGCTGCCTCCCTGGCCAGCTTGGATGGTGGGAACTGGACAAAAAGGTCTCCAGCTCTGCTGATCAGAGTCTCGTAAGGAAGGTCCTGTGGGATCTGGGAGAGGAGGTGGTGGACAGAGGCCATGTCACACTCACAGTCCAGGACTTCCTGCTTCCGGTGAAGCACGATCTGGAAGGAGAGCACTGAGGACACCCAGGGATGCAGGGACCCCCTGTCACTTGCTGGCCCTCCCTTCACAGCCACAGGAGTGAAGCATTTTGCTCCCAGCTGTAAGAACTGCCCTTCCTCACGAGGACACACTGCAGGGAAGAGTTCCCTGTCAGGGAAGACACCCCCGACCCCTTCCGAGATCCTGAGGCCACGGGAAGACCCTTTCTGGGAATTTCCATCTTCAGAGCACAGCTTGCTGCTGGCAGGTCAGGGATGTGGGAAGAACCTCAGCAGGGCTCGACCTCACAGCCTGCCCTCAAAAAGAGATTTATTTGGGCTTCTTGTAGGAGGAGCAGACAGATGCACAGCACAGTCCCACAGGCACCTCAACAAGAGGTGCACCTCCCCAGGACATCACAGCCAAGAAAAACCCCAGGAAATGCTGCTCCCATGCTCCCATAGCAGGGAACTGGGGCAGCTTGCAGACCTGGACACCCCCAGGCTGCCTCCAGCAATCCTGATCCCACCTGTCCTTGGCCAGCAACCCCTCTACAGCCCCAAACCACCAAGACCTTGGTGTGGTTCAGTTTAACCCCCAGACCACTCTGCCCAGTACCTACCACGGCAGCAAAATAAATGGGCATCAGGGGGTGGCAAGCCAGGAAGAAGTCGTATAATCGGACCACGTGCCTGAGGTCAGAGAGAACGTGCCCAAACCAGGTGATCAGCCAGCTGAGAGCAAAGATAGTTCCCACCTCAGCACTGCACAGAGACAAAACCAGTTACATCTGTGAGATCAGCAGGACTGTTATGCTCCTGGTGCTGCACTCCTGGTTATCAAGCCAAAGACACCATAAAATGGGAGACACTCGCCTGGAAAAGGACTCTGGAACTGAACCCTCCCCACTTACCTTCCTGCTTCTGCTTTCACCTGCCTGGCTTACACTTGTGTGTCCCTGCTGCAAAACCTGGCAGTGATCCCCAGAGCCAGCATCAAACTACAGCAAGGTGACACCAGGAACAACACTGGGGATGTGAAGCAGCTGTGGCACCTTTGTGTGACACCATCTGCCACCCCTCAGCCTCTCCAGGATGGGTGCAGACCAGTGGGGTGAAGCTGGCACCATGGAAAACCCCTCAAGAGAGGCAGCACAGGTTTGGGTCTGCTCAGAAGCAGAGTCCCAGATGGCTGGGGTCTGTCACCATCAGATCTGGGCTGCTCTGTGGCACTGGGGACACGCTGGTGCTGGGCAGAGCTGGGAGGGAAGGTCTGTGTACCTCTGCATGAAGTCGTGCACCTCAGGGTTCATCTGGTCTATGATGGGCATCAGGTAATTTAAAATGTGCTTGGTACTGTCCATCGTTGGGTTCATAAAAGCCCTGAGGACAGATTGAAAAGAAGCTCTGTGAAGCAACAACATCAGTGAGCTCTTCCCTCCAGGGAAGCAGCCAGGAAGTAAATAAATGGCTTTGCAATAAACAGCTTTGCTGGCAGGGTGGCCCCCAGCCCCAAGGAGTTCTGTCCCTTTGGGACAGCCTCTTCCCACCTGGGCAGGACACAGAGGGCTGATCCTGGGCCCAATGACACTCTATCAACTGACACTTCTTATTCTGCTGCAGTGCACTCCAAATCTAACTCCCTGCCTGGGAGGGGAGGGAGAATCCCTCCACACCACTTCCCAGACGTGGGTTTGTTCTCATTTCAGTGCACAGACAGGAGAGTCACTTGATGTGGAGCTGAGGACACCGGTGGCAGAGCCCACGCTGCCCAGGGAGGCTCTGGTGCCACAGAGGCCCCGCCAGAGGGGGATGAATAACACAAGACACCTCAGTGCTCTCAGCCTCGAGACATGCTCCAAGCTTTCAACTGTCCCTTCCCCAGAGGACAACTCTCTGCAAAGCCACACGTGGCCAGGCTGCTCTCCCACAGCACCCCCTGGCCATGGCCTCACCCCAGGACAGCCCCAGCCCCTCCCCGCAGCCGCCGCTGTCCCCACGGCCCGAGGACAGGCAGGTGGCTCCTGTCCTCCAGCTGAACCCTCCCCGAGTACCTGAGATGATGTGTGGAGAGCTTTTCCACCAGGGCAGTGGCCAGCCTGTCCCCCACCACCAGGAGGATGGTGACCACGATGTCGTGGTAGCCCTGGTAGTAGTGCAGCTGGGGGTTGCGTTTGAGGACGTGGAGGATGATGTCAATGAGGTCCTCCTGCAAACCTTCCCTCTGGTCATCTGGCATCCCTGTGGGGACAGCAACACGTGGTGGTGGGACAGGATGTGTCACCAGCTGTGTCCCCTGCTGGTGCCTGCCCCAGGAGTGAGCGTGGCTGTGGTAAGCAAGGAGAGGACCTGAGCATTTTCCAGCCTGCCCGTCCCCAAGGGATGGGGGTGCAAGGGGTAAAGAGAGCAAGAAAAGTATCCCAAAATCCTACCCCAAAAAAAACTCTGCTAGCTCAGGGGAAGCTGTTGTGTGGGTGTTTAATCTCTGGAGCTGCAGTGCCCCTCCCTACCTGGGGAGAAGTCAGGGTCGGAGAGGGGAGCAGGGCTTGCTGAGGCTCTCAGCCAGCACTGCTGAAGACGTTGCCTCATTTTTAATTTCCCAGGGGTTCTATAAAAAAAATTACCCAGGACCCACTTTCACAGAAACTGTGCCAACTGCACCAGCTCGTCAGGCCTCCATCACCACGTCAGGTATCAGTCCCCTGCTGAGGACAGGGGTTTAGGGACAGGGTGTGACAGGAAGAACTCTGCTGCCACACAGCTGCAGCCGGTTCCTGGCAGCTCTTGTCAACAGAGAAATGCTCAAGGGCCAAGCAGAAAGTCCCAGTGGAGATCCTGCAGGGATGAAGTTCTCTTTTCTCCCTGCTTCACTACGTGTGGCTAAAAATAGGCAGGAGGCTGTCACTGGAGGGCAGAAGGCCCTGTTCTAGCAGAGCCTTCAGGAATCCAGCAGGCTCACAGCATCTGCACTCCAGAAAAATCAAAGTGATTCAACAGTGACACAAAACAAAAGTGGCAGGAGGGGGAAGCAGATTCTGGCTCAAAAGAACAACTGCTCTGCAGTCACAGAGCTGCTGGATTAAGTGTTTTATAAATAGCACAACAAGGCACCAGCCACCTGGCAGAACCACCCAACTGCACAAGTGTCAGAGTTCTCTTACACTGGGTATATGAACCCTGTTTTGTGGCTGTTTGACACCAGAAATTGTTGTGCCCACTGACAAACCTGCTTTCCACACCCCTGAGCTCGACCACGGTCTAAAATAAACTGAAAAACAAACATTCCCCAAGCACTCCCATCTCTGCTAACCTCACCCTGGTGACAACAGGCGAGGACTGTGACTGTTTGGTGGCACCAGTCAGCTGGCAGACTGGGAAAGACTCATCAAAACCAGCTGCAGCAGCAGCAGCTGAAGGAAACTGCCCCAAAAAACTGCTGGAAGCCCTCAAGGAAAAAGCTTTCTGGACTTCAGGCTCTTAGAGCAGTGGAGCATCCCCTGCTGCAACCTTCTGAGTGATGCCTGTGCCAGGAGGAGCCTCAGGACACAGCCCCAGGACACAGCCCCAGGACACAGCCCTTCCCCTGTAGGGTGGGAAGAGGAGAATCCCCCCCCTCACCTGGTGGGAAGCGGCGCAGGGACCTCCGCACATCCAGGAGGACCTGTTGGAAATCCTTATTGTCCTCTCGCAGCTCCTTTCCTGCTGAGAAAAGAGGAACAGGAATTAACAGGAGAGCAGGAAGAGAACCGGGCGAGGGAGCTGGGGAAAACCTGGCTGGAGGGCGGAGGGTGAGGTGGGATGGGCAAAACCACCGCCCCCTGGCACCTCCCCTTCCCTACTCACACACCAGCACTGTCCCCCCAGCACCCTCACAGCACAGAGAAAACGTTTGGGATTGGGTTTTTTTGTAGGAAGTCGAGTATTTCCAAACCAGTGTGTGAAGCTCCAGCGAGTGAGTCCCCTGCGCCCAGCAGCTCGGTGGGAAACATGGAGGTACCGAGCCTGTCAGAAAGCACCCGGGATCATCCCTCCTCCAGCCTGCACAGACCCTCCCAGGGCACCCAGCTCCCTACCTGGCAGAGGGGGCAGGTCATCCGTGTTGACACTGAGCAGCTTTGGCCACACTTTGCAGCGGATCTCATCCGTCAGGAGCCCTCCCTCCCCGATGGCCAAGCACCGCAGCGTGGCCACGTCGATGGGGTCACTGCTCAGGGCCTGGTAAATCTTTGCCAGTTTTCTTTTCTTCTTCGAGTCAAAGTCTGTAAGGAGATCACCAGAGGGGTGAGGTGACAGGCCACGCCAGCACAGGGGACAAGTGTTCCCACTGACAGGCACAGACACAAGAAAGGGCATAAAGACTGCACCACGAGAGTGTTGGCTTCCCTCCCAACAAACACACACTCCCCAGCTATGGGGTAGGTGGAGATCAGCCAGAATGATCCCGATCCCACTGTGCCGTGGAGCACAGGGACTCGGAGGCAGGGAGGGAATAAACCCAAAGCCTGCACACAGGCACTTACAGGACGTGCCCGGGGGGCTGAGCAGGGACATTGTTTCACACTGCATCGTGGCATTTGTCCCCATTGCCTCTCCTGAGGAAGGAGGGAGGGGAGAGGGCCCCTGGATATCCCACACCAGAGGAGTTTCCAGCAGGGAGGTTCTGCTGGGCTGGAGGAGAGGATGAGGCACCAAACGTTGCCTTTACTCCACGGCTGTTCCGAGGGATCCAAACCACTCCTGGGATCCAACCCGGGGTTCTGTGATAAGTGACGTGTCCGAATGGGATTCGGAATGGGAGGAATGGAAAGGATCCTGGCACGGAAACAGCTGTGTCCCAAGGCTCCACCCCTGACAGCAGCTCAGGGAGTCCATTCCCTGCCCACATGGCAGCTCCGTGTCCCGGTGCTGGCCCGGCCCGGCCCGGCCCACAGGGAGGGCCCGGCTGGAACCGCCCGCTCAGCCACTGTGTAAGGGGGTGCTGCTCCTTCTCAAAGTCCCCATTTTGGATGAAAACAGCCTGGAACAGCCTGCAGCCCTCCTCCAGACACCAAGTTCCTGGTGCCGTTACAGCTCGGAGCGCTCAGCCCGTGACCACAACTTCCTTGGCTTTTCCCTTCCCTTCCTTTTCCACCCCTTGTGCCAGCAAAGCAGCAAAACCCCCTCAGCTCAGCTGCTCCCTGTCCCCTCCAGACTCTGGAGACAAAGCCTGTGGGAGCAGAAATTCCAGTTCACACACAAAGAACTTGAGGAGCAGGAGGGAAGGAGCAAGTCCAGCAGCTCCTCTCCTGGGGTTCGGTGCCCAACACCCCCGATATCCAGCGGGCAACAGGCACCAGAACCCCGCGGTCCAAACCCTTTCCTGTGCCCCCACAAACCCCGATCCGGCAGCCGCAGTAACACCGGGAAAGAGGAGCTGGGAGCACCGGGATCACCGACACCCAACCGGTACCCCGGGAAGGGGCAGCTCCCCGGCACACGGAGGGGTTTTATTCGCTCCGGGGTTCGGCCCGCAGCGGGATGGCCGCCCGGTTCCGAAACAGCCCTGTGTCCAACGGCCGGCATGGGGCAGCACCCGGGACAGCCCCGGCGCTGCTGCCGAGCTCCCCCCCGGTACCGCCGCCAGGACCGGCCCGGACCAAGCCTGAAGAACTTAAGGGCTCGGCGGCGAGTCCGGCACCGGCCGAACCGCCGCTTGCCCGAGCTGGGCGGCCCGCTCCCGAACCTTGGGATGGTCCCGCAGCCGCAGGACCGGGCCCAAAGGGTGGGTTCGGGACCCCCGAGGCCGAGGGGGGGTTCGGGACCGCCGGGACGGTCCCCGCCGGGACCTGCGAGCGCCGTGCCGAGCCCCGCCCCGCCGCTAGGGGGCGCCGCCGCGCCCGCAGGGGGCGCTCCAGCCCCCGCCCGCCTCCCAGGAATCGTTGCCTCCCGCCCGCCCGGGCCCGGCCCGTACCGTGCCCGCCGAACCGTTTCGCAGCGGGTTCCGCCGGGCCACGTTCCCGAACTCTGCGGTGCATACCGGGCGGATAAACCGGACCGGGCCGGGCTGGGGCTCTGCGCTCCCCGCGCCATCCGGTCCCGTCCGGTCCCGTCCCGTCCCACCCCCGCCCGCTCCCCCCGCCCATCCGCCGCCGGCGCGCGGGCGGTACGTCACGGCGCGCGAGTGCGCAGGCGCAGGGACCGGGGCGGGGCCGGGTCGGAACTGGGTCCGGATTCGGGTTCTGCTCCGGGTCCTTCCCGCTCCCTCCACCGCTTTTCCGGCCCAAACTCCTCCTTCCCGCACGGTCTCCGCCCTTGGGCCGTTGTGCCGCGGCTCCTCTGCGCTCCCCGGGCCGGGCCGGGCCGCAGCCCCCCCCCCCCCCCTCCCGGTGTCACAGCCCCAGCAACCCCCGGGAGGCCTCGACACAGGGAAACGGGCTCTGACCTCGATAAATAAAACCAAATGTTTATTTACACCAAAGAATTCCAACACTGGATCTCTCACAGATGAAGGACAGAGGGTATATACACAGCGAAGGGTAGCAGGGCCGTAACGAGGGCGCTTCTCCCGTTCGTCCACCGGAGCTGACCCAGCACTGCGGGCCGGGTCCCCTCTGCTCGCCCCTTCCTCCCAGTGCAGGTTTACAAACTGTGAGGTATCGGTGTTCTCACCACATGGCACCCGAGGGAGGGGGTGGTGGGGGTGAAGATGTGGGGTGGGACTTGGCGCAGTCTGATTTTTAGTTATTTTGTTTCGGTTGTGTTGTGTTTCTCTCCCAGCTTTTTAAGTAGCCACCAGCTCCGAACCTATATAAACAATTTAAAAACAATATACCCGATAACAAACTGATTCCAGAGATCCCTGCCAAGGGCAGAAGAACCCTCCGGGAAAAAGGGGCTGAGGAGAGCACCGCTGGCTCTGCAGCAGCCCCGTTTTCCAGAGGTGGCGAGGACTCCACTCGGATCAGGAACTTCATCTTTTAAGACTAAAATTACATGCAAGGGGGGGAGTTGGCATCCTGGCTCTCCTAAGGAGACATGATTCGATCCAATTTGGGTTCCAGATATTATCTCTGCATTTCTTTTATGCTTATAACCACCTCTCCATCCTGGAACTGTCTCCTCAGCTACCCTGGCTGAGCAGCACCCAGGACACGATGGGGTTCAGTGGGTGGTACTTTAGGAATCCCCCTCCCCTGCCTCTCCCAGGCTTGGTCTCTGGAGAACAGCACAATCCTCCAAGGTGTAGGTTCATGGAGGAGTAATGTGGGAACATGAAAATATTTCCGGCAGGATGCAAGAGCCTGGAAATGCTGTTGGATTCATTTTTGCTCTTAAATGAAGAGTGCCTTTTTTTTTTTCCTCTTTTTTTCTTTTTTTTTTTTTTTTTTTTTTTAGTAGGGAGGGAGGGTAGGGGTGGGGGGTTGGGCAGGGAGAGGATACAACTGTCCAAAGAAATATTCCATCTGTAGGTATTTTTTTTTTTTTCAGGGAATCCCCTGAGTTACGAAAAGTTCAAGTAAAAAAAGAAAAAGGAAAAAAAAAAAAAAAAATCAGCCTATAATAATTTTGTATATAATGACTGAACTACTATAAATCCACAAGCAACAGTTCAGACACGGTGCCTCCAAAGCAGTCAATCCCCTCCCTGCCCCTGCCAGGCACCAGAGCTGCCTCCCCCAGGAGGGGTGGAGGGGAGAGGCCTCTTCCCCACCCATCTCAGCCCAGGCAGCAGCAGAGCCCCTGACTACTGCTGAGCTCCTGCAGCAGCTGGAACAGGCATCCCCAGGGTGGTGGTGGCAGAGATGACAGGGGAGCCTGCCAGAGGTCCAAGGGGTGAAGGTGTTGGCACTGAAGAGATCCCTGGAAAAGAGAGAGGGAAAGCAGGGATTAGTGAAAGCAGAGCAGGGCTGCCCAGGCTGCTTCCTCACGGGTCAGGTTTGCTGCTCTGTGACCTCTGCTGAGCTGCCAAAGGAAGCTGAGGTGAAAGCTGTGTCAGTGCTCCCTGCAGAGCTCAGGGAGGGGGCAGAGGATCACAGCACTCTCCTTCACACAGCTGCAAAAAGAAAAAAAGCCCAGCTGCAAAATGCTTTTCCAAAGGGGACCAGAAAAGCAGGTACCAGAGAGGCCCAGGGTACCA